>NW_005871275.1:124572-146741 GCF_000147115.1 Myotis lucifugus | reverse complement strand
CAGTGTCCCGGGAAAGACTGGCCTTGACCCTGTGGCCATAATAATGGCATCATTTTGCCGAATGTGTCCTGTGGGCCAACCCTGGTCTGGCCCTGCTCTCTCCCTGACTTGGAGCTGGCCGGGGAGCATGGTGGCCTGTTGTTTGGGACCCTCTCACAGAGCTCTTGGTCCTACCATCCTCTGCTCCTCAGCCCAGACAGCTCCACAGCAGTGTTGTGTATCTATTCGTCCCAGGAGCTCAGGGTGGGGAAGCCAACCAGCCTGCAGGCAGCGAGCACCATGCAGATGGGGCTGCCCTGGGTCTGACAGATGTGGGCTTCTCCTGTCCGGCCCCCTTCCTCTTTAAAGAGCCCTTTGAAAATTGTCTGCTAAGAGTCAATTGGGGGCAAAGAGTTTGGTTTGCTCCAAGAGGTGCCTCTGTTTTGTGGCAGAAAGTTGAGCCGCAGACATGGAAGAACAGAAATTCTGAACGTCACATCTTTCCTTAGATGTGGCTGGTGTCCCTGAGTGAGCCAGGGACAGTGGTTCCTGGGCACTGTCAGGGGCTGACTCCTGCTCCCCCCTACGCTGTGGGTCACCTCACTTGCCCTCACAATAGGACACAGGCCCTCGTGGAGAAGGAGCCTTCCGGGCACAGTTGTGGCATCTCAGCCTCCAGACAGGATGCACTGGATTCACTTCATGGGGCAGCTCCATATGATGGGCAGTGTCTGGCTGGAGCACTGAGGTCACAAGGTCACGCCTGGGCTGGGACTCATGAGTCTCATCTGCAGCGGGCAGAGAAAGGAGGTGGGTGGTACAGGCCTGCTCCCTGGGCCACTGTCTGCACTGGCTGAGCTGCAGGTCAGGCTGTGTGTGACAGAGACCCCGAAGCACAGTGCCTTACACATGGAGAAGCGAATGGCTCTCTCAGAGCAGCCCAAGCTGGTGTGGTGGCAGCTCTGCAGAGCCATCGGGGCCGATGGTCATCATTCATGCCGCCACGCCTTCCCTGGGCATTGCCCTCGGCTCACCGCCAGGGGCTCGCTGCCAGGTCCACTCCGCCTGGGCTCATGCCGGACACTGTGCAAAACTATGTGATGCCTTTGAACGGAGCGGTCTTGTGGCAGAATGTCTCTGATGTAAAAATCTGAGGAAAGATGATTAGCGGGCATTGACAGTGCCAGAAGGCTTTGTTTAATCAGAACCCCACCCAGATGAAGGGAATGAGAACCTTTTCTGGTGCCTCCGGAAACAGAGTGGTAAAAGGCAGAACAACAGCTGTGAATAAAATGCATTTTAATTTACTTTGTGTTCACCCAGCTGGGTCTGGAGACTGAATGGAGGAGAAACACTCCATCGATCAGCCGGAGTCTTGGTCTCTTCTGCTCATCAGAGAGGTTGTAATGGAGAGGCCAGGCGGTGACTCACAGGCCGGGTTTTAAATTCTGGGGTTCAAATTGCTACCTGTTTGGGCAAATGGCAAGTGCTTGCTCGCTGTACCATATGTGCCCTGCAGGTCTATGGGAGAATTCAATGAAATGCAAGCACCTGGTCTCACGCGGTGTGGCGGTAAGTGTTCAACGAACCGCCACTGTGGTCTCAACAGAAAAAGCTCGGGGGCTCAACCTTTTCTCCCCGCTGCAGGTCCAGCAGCCGCAGCCAGTGCTGGCCTTCCTAAAGGAGACCCAGAAGCCCGTGGGAAACACTTTGTGACTCTAAGAAAACTTCATTCATTTTTAGTAATTTGGTAATACATATTTGTTTTATTGTCATTTAAAAACTTTAAGATTCACAAATAAGTGCATATAAAGATGTCCAGCTTCATTCACCATTAGGAAAATGCAAATTCAAATCACAGTGATGTATCAGGACACACCTATCAGAATGCCCACAACAGAAAACAGTGATAACACCAAGTGCTGGCAAAGGTGCAGACAAACTGAATCACTCACGCACGGCCGGTGCAAATGCGAACGGCACAGTCCCCTAGAAAACAGTTTGGCAGTTTGTGTTAAGACTTAAAAGGGACTCGGAGAATGTACAACCTGGATGAATCGCAAGGGAATTATTCTCAGCGAAAACAGCCAATCTCAAATGTTACATAGCATATGATTCCATTTATATAACACTCTTGAAATAACAAAACTACACAGATGGAGAACAGGTTGCTGGTTGCCAGGGGTTAGAGATGGAAGGAAAAGGAAATCACTGCAGAGGCCACATACAGGAGCCTTGATTGTGTGATGGTTACATTAAGCTGCACATGTTAAAATTACATGGACACACACACACACACACACACACACACACACGCATGTATCACTGGTAAAATATGAATAAACTCTGGATTGTACCAATGTCAATTTCCTGGTTTTTATCTTGTGCTGTAGGTGTGCAAGATGTTAAACTTTGGAGGAGGCTGGGAAAAGCTACATGGGACTTCCCTGTACATTTTTTTTTGGCAATTTCTCGTGAATCTATGAATATTCAAAATAAAAAGTTGGAAGACATCTTATAATGTCAGAAAGCAAGAAAGTGCTAAAAAACATACATACTTTGATGGCAGAAGCCAACGGAAAGCTCTCAATGTCCAAAACGGGAACAATTTGAGCAATAAAATAGTGTTGGCTTATGACCCAAAGTATAAAATGAATATCCATGAGATCATACTAACATAAATAAATTATTGAAAAGATAAATAAGTGGGGAGAAAAAAAAACAAATCTCTCTTTCAGGAGAATTCTAAATAATTTATGTAGACACTTCACCTTGAAGGAGTTGGAGTGTAATTCTCCGTTCCCTAAGAAGGTTGGAATTTGCATAGTGACTTCCTTCCAAGGACGATAGCATGGAATGGGAGAGGAAGAGTAACTTTGCAGTGGAGAAAAGCAACAAACACTCACTCAGCCAGGTGATCAAGGTCACACGGACAGTGATGAATCATGCATTATGCACCCTTGCGGTGATGCGATGAGAATGCCCTGTCCCTCTGTGTTCTTCATCCCCCTGCCCCCCACTCTAATCCCAGCCTAATCATGAGAAAACCAGACAAGTTTCAACAGAGGGACACCTTACAAAATACTGACTGATATTCCAAAACTCCAAAGGAAACAAGAAAATGTCTGAGAAACTGTCACGGCCAAGAGGAGCCTAAGGAGACCTGATAATTAAATGTAATGTGGGATCCTGGGACAGAAGAAAAGACATTAGGGAAAAACTAAGGAAATCTGCGTGAATAATGAACTTTAGTGAATAAAAATGTACCCATATTGGTTCATTAGTTACGACAGAAGTACCACACCAATGTAAGAGGTTAATAGTAGGGAAAACTGGGCTGGGGAAATGGGAATTCTCTGTCCTATCTCCTCAATGTTTTTGTAAATCTAAAGCTGTTCTCAAAAAAGTAAAGTCTGTTAGCAAATAAAAAGAAATGAAAGATTTGATGTACATCATTTTTGAGGGATTACTGGGGGATTTCATGGTTAAAGCCATCCTGACGGGGGCTATGTTATTATTAGCTGCTTTTCACCAACGGAGGCCCTGAAACTCAGCGAGGTCAGTTTTCTAGGGCCCCAAACTGAGAAGCACTGAGCTGGGATGTGTTTTCAGGCCTTCAGACTTTGATCCTGTGACTCTTCCCATGATGCCAACCAAGGACCTTTGAGAAGATGGTTATCCAATCCCGGAGGTGCGACCAGTTAACCAGGATACTCCATTAACCAGAGCTCCCCTTCCTCAGCCATCTTAACTTTGTCCTCCCCGTAGGACTCAGCATCGTTCCCTGAGCCTTACATATGCAGGTTCTATTTTTCACAGCCATTCAGGACTGTAGGGATTGTTTGCTCCATGTTAGGGATGGAGAGGCTGAGACTCAGAGAGGTGAGGGAACCTGTTCAAGGTCATGCAGCTAGTGGTGGGTCAGGATTCAAGTGCAAAGCTTGCACTCCTCCCACTGCATCATGCTTCTCCTTGAGTGACCAGCATGGCCCCACTGAGGAATTTCACACAATCTCAGATACAGCCATGATTCTTCGGTCTTTCCTCTGACTGTTCTTTGCTTTGTGGGAGCAAGTAGTGAGGAAGAAGGCAGTTTCATCTAGTGAGGAAATTCTTTGGATAATTTCCATAGAGGGGATGAGTCATGGGGACTGGTCACTGCATTCACAGGACACATGGCAGAATCCACCCTATAAACCAAGCTGGCAAAACACTGCATACCAATCCCACCATCTCCACGCCTGCTCCCACAGCAGCCGTGAATAATCAAACTTGAGCTCTTGCCTGCTGAGCCTGCATTCAGCCTGACAATCGTATCAGCGGGCGCCCCTGGCAGCCACCACTGAGCCCAGGGCTGACCTGGGACGAAAGCACTCTGCCTTCCCAGTGATGGGCGCTGCCGCACTTGCAGGATTTGAAACACAGAGTGAGATGTACACAGGCTGGTTACTACCTGTGCCGCGCGTGCTACAGTCACAACACAAAATGATTTCTGCAGTCTTTCAGTAGGGTATGGTCACAACCACATTCTTGATGCCACATGGTCACACTCTGGGGCGGGACGAACACTGTGGAGCTGCTGAGTGCCCGAGGGGCAGTGCCATGATGTGCCTGTGCCAGGAATGAAAAGGTGAAACCACAGGGCAGGATGCCAGGGGCTCTGTAGGCAGGCCACCCACGGGGAGTGACGTTAGGTTGATCCTTGGGAGAAGATCCTGCCAGTTGCAAGAAGTGACAGCGGCAGGATGAGGCTTTACATTTTGCTCCAGATTGTGATCCAATACTTGTGACATCAATGGCGACAGCAACAAGAGAAAGCAATGGCCACAGGCTTAGGAACAAGAGGAAAATTACCTTGTGATCCTGGGACACTTGATGGCTGTATCCGGCCCTGGGATCAATATCAAAGAGGAGTCCGCAGAGTTAATCACAGCTGATCCCATTCTTCTGAAATATGAAGCCAAATTGCCTGAGACTAGTATGTATGGGAATTTGCCAAACTCTGATAAAAGCTTAAAAAAATCATTATGTCATAATACTTTTAAGTAGCTCACAATTTGTGCATTAGCTTAACTTATATTTGCTAACATTTTGGTTTTCCTTTATTGCCATGTTTCCCCGTGGGAGTCAGAAAGCCCAGCCCCCTTCCTAACAGTGTGCCCTTGGACACGTCGCCTGGCCTCTCTCAGCTTGTTTCCTTGTCTGAAAAATGGAGGTGAAACTATAGCAGCCTCATAATGTTGAGGGGTAAGTGAATTAATAAAAGCACTTGTAGATAGTAGGAGCTTTATAAATATTAGCTGTTACTCCTACAGCCAAATGGGCATATGCACAGCTCTCCCCCTTCCTAGATCCGAGCTGTGGAAACTGCACAGGCGATCTCCATGCAGCCAGGCAGGAGGCGATGCGCAGGAGGCACCTGGAGCCGCTCTCCTCCCGGGGACAGCGTAGGGCTCGGCCTGTCCTGCGTCCTTTCTTATAGGGCTCGGCCTGCCTGCGTCCTTTCTTATAGGGCTCGGCCTGTCCTGCGTCCTTTCTTATAGGGCTCGGCCTGCCTGCGTCCTTTCTTGTAGGGCTCGGCCTGTCCTGCGTCCTTTCTTATAGGCGGCTGAATGCTCCTAGGAGGCCAGCAGCCCCAGGGGCCTTTCACTGTAACGGCGATAACCGTAGAGAAAGTAGTGTTCAGACCTCAGGAGAAAATGCAGGCGCCCGCCTCGCCCAATAAACCAAGCTGGCAAAACACTGCCTGGAGCCAATGTTTACAGGAAAACGCACAGTGAGGAGCCATCAAGACCTTGGGGGTTATGTTTTTAGAAGCGAACTCTAATTTAATGAGCAGATATGTGTTAACATTTGGATTTTATTTCTGCATACAGAAATGAAAATAGATTAAAATTTGATAGCATGGGCACTAATAACTCATTTTTATCCTGTGGAACAGTGATGGCGAACCTATGACACGCGTGTCAGAGGTGACACGTGAACTCATTTTTTTGGTTGATTTTTCTTTGTTAAATGGCATTTAAATATGTAAAATAAATATCAAAAATATAAGTCTTTGTTTTACTATGGTTGCAAATATCAAAAAATTTCTATATGTGACACGGCACCAGAGTTAAGTTAGGGTTTTTCAAAATGCTGACACGCCGAGCTCAAAAGGTTCGCCATCACTGTCATACACACACACACCACATGCAAAATTAAGACAATTTCCAAATCATTTTGCTGCCTCTGCTCATGGGAGAGCTCTTCCTGGGCCACACCCCGCGGTCACGGACCCCACGTTCACACTGTGACAGAGTGACCCGACCTACAGGCCTCCGAAGCCAGAGGGACGGCTGCAGTGCATTTTGCTGCGCAGGCTGAGCTGTGGTCTGGAGCGTGTCGCTAATGCCTGCCATCTGCCGCCTGCTGGTGTGTTTGCCTTCGTCTGGTCAGCTCTGTGCCGGGGCCGGGCCCTTGACTTGGTTCAGTTTCCCAAAGAAATCACAGGGGCAGCCACCTCTCTCTCCTCCTCACTCTGCTGGCCCACGCGGGCAGCGCCGCGTCTAGTGACAGGGAGTCTCTGTCCACAGCCCTCACCGTGGCCCAGCACACGGGAGACCGAAGCAGCCACGTCCATGCCAGGGACCTCAGCAGAGGAGGGAAAGGCCAGGAGGAGAGGGGAGAGCAAACACAGATTTCAGAAGAGTTGGTCTCTTCCTGTGAGTTCTTCCCCTCCTGCACTGTCGCTGCAGCTGGCAGGCACAGAGCAGTGTGCTAAGTTCAACTTGTTTCTGCGCCACCACATCACGCCTGGGAAGTGGCAGAGGAAGGTGCTCCTTGGAAATCCAGGCCCAGGCTGGGGAGCAGAGGCAGCTCACAGCATCGCCAGGCCACGGCCCCTTGACCAGTGAGTAGCGTTGGGGCCCACTCCCTGCGCCCACTGTGCCTGTGCCGGGGAGCACACTTTGAAATGCAGGCTGCTCTACAAAGCACCAGGCCAGTGCCCTGGGCTCTGGGTAGACAGAAAATGACGTCAACCATTTCTTTGTGTGGCACAGAGTCCAAGGCAGGAGGGAGAGCGGGGCTCTAAGAAGAACTGGCCAAAGACCTGCCCTTCGAACGTGGGCCGAGGGCTCAATCAGTGCCCCAGGCAACTGCAGCAAGGCCCACGCAGGTCCTGGGCATCGTCCTCCCACCTGTCAGGTGGTGGCAGCTCTCTTACACACGCTCACTGGACAGCGCTGGGTTTGTGCCACACGAGCGGTGAAACGGAAATTGCTTAAATGTGTGCCATTAAGTACGTGCACACTTCAAGGCCTTTGGAGATGTAATTTTCTCCTGTACAAGCCAGCAAATGAACTTGCACACTAAATTAAAAACTCTTATTATCCTGTGAGGTCACACCCTGAATTTGGGAGGACAATTCCCAGCTGCTGATGTGACAACCTCAGATTTTTTTTTTCTTTTTGCCTCAGAGATTTTTGAAAACGATTTCTTTCTTGTGCACTGACTCGGGGCCCCAGACTGCGTAAAAGCCTCTCCAGCTGGGCCCTTTCCTCCCCCTAAGCGTGGAGGCCAGACCTCCATTTACTGTCACGTGTCCTTAGGGATAAGACAGGACTGATTGCCTCTCAGTATTAAACAGGTCGCCTTGGCCTGGCTGAGGAGGAGGAAGTACCCAGGTAGTAAACCCGGTCTTTCATTACAGATAATGAATAATGAGTGTTATTCAGTGTGAAAATGACTGCAATTCTTCACCTGTCAGATGAAAAGGGCACAGAAAAGAGGGGTTTAAAAATAGCGCCTGCGCTCAGTGTGTGGTGGCACAGCTGGCAGCCTGAGAGCATTGTCTGCCGGGAGGGTGGGGAGCCAGCCAGCCTCAGAGAAGTTCAGGAGCTGCCTGCTCGGGAGCATCCTGGGGTAGGATTGAAGGACGAGGCAGGGTTTCTCCTGTGACCATGACCTTGGGACAAGGTCTTGCTGCCTGACTTCTCTTTGGAACCTCAGCTTGCAGCCCATCTTCATTCACTCATGCTCTGAAGAAAGACGCAGAGAGGGCTTCCCCACACAGAATCGTGGGAGTCTCTGGATTTCAGCTTCCCAGAGCTCATTCGGAGACCATCTGTAATGCGAAGGGGCTGGAGGAAGCGGCTGGAGGCAGCCTCATGAAAGAGCACAGGCTTTGGAGTCAGACGCCCAGAACTGACCACTGTACCGATTACTCCCTGCACAGCCCTGGTGGGACCCTGGCTCCGGAGCCTCATCTCTGTGTCTTCTGCTTCCCTAATAGGCTTAAGTGAGATGGTTCACACAAGCCACCTGTGTGAGGAGCTGGCTGAGTACTTCTTCCCCTTCTAGTTTCGCCTCCGGCTGCAGCTCTCCACCTCGGCCCATGCCCTTCCAGCCCATCTCTCTGCACGTGGGCTCTGTGTTTATGTCCATCTTCACTGTCTCTCTCCTTAGGCCAAGCCAGCGCACGAGGGCAGTGGCTGTTTCTCTTATTCGCCACTGTTACTCAGTGACCGGAATGGTACCCGGGCCTAGTAATTACTCACTATTTATTGAGTAATCTGATCCTTCCTAAGAACTATTGGTTTTGTGAAAACAAAGGTACAAATTAAAAAAATGCAAAGTGGTTTCAATCAATGCTTAGGTTACTGGTTGGCAGCTAAAATAATAGAATCAAAATGTCTACTTCTGTAGCATTTCATAGTTACGGCCTTTCACTAACGATCCTGCTCTCCACCCTGATTGACACCTGCCCACCCAACCGCTGCACACTTCAAGGGGCCTTGCCTTTCTCACAGGCCAATTTCCCTCCTTTGAAACTGACCTTGAGCTGCACAGGGAGAAAGCCAGACCCCAAACTGCTGACCCTGAGACCTTCTGAGAGGTCTTCCCTTTCTTCCCCGATTCTGCTTTCACAGAGGAAAAGGGTAATCATTCTGAGTCACACAAATCACGATATGGACAACATACCTGCTTATTGTGAAAGATTAGAGCGGTGGTTCTCAACCTGTGGGTCGCGACCCCTTTGGCGGTCGAACGACCCTTTCACAGGGGTCGCCTAAGACCATCCTGCATATCAGATATTTACATTACGATTCATAACAGTAGCAACATTACAGTTATGAAGTAGCAACGAAAATAATTTTATGGTTGGGTCACAACATGAGGAACTGTATTTAAAGGGCCAGAAGGTTGAGAACCACTGGATTAGAGCTTTTAACAATTCTGGAGAGGGCGTTTGTGGCTAGATCCCAAATGCTCAGCTAGGAGTGAGACCCTGAGCAGAACTAAGAATGTTTTTCAAAGAGACCCTGACCCTGGTCCCTGAGAGCCTCTGCTTCTTTCCACCTAAAGGCTGTGGGCCTGGGCCACCAGCACGTCATGAAATGTTCATCTCAGAGCCTTCTCGCCAGCATCTGAGGGGCCCAGTAGGTCGTAGGTGAGGTTACTCTCCAGTAGGAAGATCACCACCAGGGCTACCTGGCTGAGGCATGGACGGACCAAAGCCCAGGCAAGAAGTTCCCAGTCTAAGAACTGCGACATGGTTTACTTCAGGGAGGGAAGAGTGAGGGGAGAAAAGGTCTGTGAGCTGGCATCGTCAAGTCCAAGACAAAAATCAATACCTCCTGATGGGGTGAGTAACTGTGACTTCTGCAAATTAAACTACATTTGCAGAATGTGTCTCAGTCCCGTGTCTCAGTCTTGACTTATTAAGGTGCAGGGAAGAACAGCTGACCTCTCCCTCTGCTGTGTGCCAGCCACCCCCCCCACCCCCCGGGCTCACCCAAGTGCAGTTATGAAATGGACTCTTGCTCTTAACCTGCACTGAGGCTCCCACCTCACTCAGCAGCCTGCCCATTTGTGTCCAGGGCCAGTGAGTTCTCAGAGAAAGCCATTTCCTCCTTGGAGCCACAAATATTGCCCTGTAACAGACTATGCCTGGAGAAAAAAGTAAAACAGCCACATTTCCACCTTCAATATTGTCCCACCAGGTGCCAACAGTTATCTCTTGTCAACCACCGAGGAGAGCCAGGGCATGTCCATTGTAAACTGGCTGTCCGTAGTAACTAGCACCATGCAGGCACAGATGGGAACTAAAAACAAAAAGAAAAAAATCCAAAAAATAAAATCACCCAAACGGATGGAGATGATTAAAAAGCGGAAGGTTTTCAAATAGTCTTTCTAAATTTCTTTTAAAAATTGAAGCACAATCCACTTGCTTCCTCCAGTGAAGCCTTTATTGCTTCCTCAATGTTGCAACCTGAATTTAGATGAAAGAGACATTGGCGATTGGCCCTGTGTCCTTCCTTGAGGAAACTGATGAGTGAGGGTGATAAATAGATGTATTATACAAATCTATCAGAGCAGGCATGCTGAGACATAATGTTAAAATGGCAATATTCTCCAAAATGAGCTACAGATTCAAAGTCCCACCTGGATTTTCTTGTAGAAATTGATGAACTGATCCTAAAATTCATACAGGACCATGAACAGCTGAAACAATTAAGAAAGAAAGAATGAAGTTGGAGGACTTATACTGTATATCCTGATTTCAAAACTTACTATAAAGCTGTAGTCATCAATATAGTGTTGTACTGGCATAAGAATAGACATATTAATGGAGTAGAGTTAAGAGCCCAGAAATAAGCTCTTACATTTATGGCCCATTTATTTTCAACAAAGATGTCAGGACAATTTATTGGGAGAACGAATAGTCTTTTCCACAAATAATGCTGGAACAAATGGATATGCTCATGAAGTTGGACCCTTATCTCACACCATACATAAAAAATATCTCAAAACAGATTATAGACTTAAATGTAAGAGCTAAAAGTATAAAGCATTTAGAAGATAGCACAAAACTAAGTCTTAATGACCCTGAGCTAGGCAATGGTTTCTTAAATATGACACCAAAAGTACAAGCAATATAAAAAGAGGTAGATAAATTGAAATTCATCAAAATTAAAAACATTTACACTTCAAACTATACCATCATAAAGTAAGACTAGGAGAAAATATTTGCAAGTCACCTATCTACTAAGGGACTTGTATCTAGAATATGTAAAATAATGTTTATTACTCACTAATAAGAAGATTAATTTGTGTCTTTAAATCATATGCAACTTTAAAAATAGGCAGAGGATACAGGAATGATTTTCAGGGCCTGGTGGGAGAGGGGAATAGGAGTGACAGCTTAGTGGGTATGAGACTTCATTTGGGGAGTTATATTAGTGCAAATATACTAAATGCCAATGACTCCTAAACTTTAAAGTGGTGTAGTTATGGAATGTGAATTATATATCAATGGAAAAGAAATAAAATAAATTATGCAAGAATTGAAAATATAAAAGCTTCTCTACCTCTTCCCTCTCTCACATCGCTGGACTTCCTACCTCATTTCTGTTACTTCCACGCTCCTTGACTCTATCAGATCTCTCCAAGAAAACACTCCTGGCTTGAACTGCATACCCAGAACTGGAATACCAATCACATCCCAAAACCATTAATATGGAATAAGAATATTTTGAGTAGATAAAAAAGCTCTGGTATGTTTACACAATGGAATACTACTCAACTGTAAAAAAGAAGTAAACCTTACCTTTTGGGAAAGCATGGATAGACCCGGAGTGTATATGAAGTGAAATAAGCCAGTCAGAGAAAGACAAATACCATATGACTTCACTTATATGTGGAATCTGATGAACAAAATAAACTAACAAAGTGGTGAGAATAGACTGGCAGTTGTCAGAAGGGAGGGGAGTGGGGGCTGGGTGAGAAGGGCGAAGGGATTAAGCAAAGGAAAAAAGAAAGACTCATGGACACAGGCCACAGCATGGTGATTGCCAGAAGGGAGGGTGGGGTGGGGGGAGGTAGAAGAGGATAAAGGGGAGATAAATAGTGATGGAAGGAGACTTGACTTGGGTGGTGAACACACAATACAATATACAGATGACATATTGTAGAATTGTATACCTGAAACCTATATAATTTTATAAACCAATGTCACCCCAATAAATTCAATTTAAAAAAAGGATCAATGCTTCTAAATTGCAGTATTTTCTGTGTATTCTAAGATTTAGCAAATAAATAAGTAAACTGAAAAAGAAAAAAGAGAACATCTTCAAAGACTAATACGTATTTTGAAAAGACACCTCGGAGGATATCTTTATTGGAAAAAAGAATTATACCAGCAGAGGCTCTAATGACAACCTTTAACAATCTTAGCTCATTGGAGCACATGGCAGAGAGGTTATGAGTTGCTGAAAGAAAGGATAATTAAGCGTCTAGATGACATTAAAGTCTGGATGAGTTTCAGTTTAAAACTACCACAAGTCCAAGACCTGGTCAGGTAGCTCAGTTGGTTAAAGCATTGTCCCAATACTCCAAGGTTGCAGAACTGAAAATATAGCTTCTTTACCTATTCCCTCTCTCACATCCCTGGACTTCCTACCTCATTTCTAATACTTCACGCTCCTTGACTCTATCAGATTTCAGATCTCTCCAAGAAACACTCCTGGCTTGAACTGCATTCCCAGAACTGGAATGGGCACATACAAGAATCAACAATGAATGCATAAATAAATGGAACAACAACAAAAAAATAGGCAGAGGGTATAAACAGACATTTCTCCAAAGAATGTATGTGAAGAAGGCCAATACACACATGAAAAGATGAATAACATTATTAATTATTAGGGAAACTAATCAAAACCACAGTGAGATACCACTTCACACCACTAGGATGACTAGAATAAAAAAGAGACAATAACAAGGATGTGAAGAGATTGGAATTATCTTTCTTTGTAGTGTCTTTATCTGCTTTTGGAAGTAGAATAATGCTGGCCATGTAAAATGAGTTTGGGCGTCTTCCCTTCTCTTGAATATTTTAAAAAACTTTGAGAAGAACAGGTGTTAATTCTTCTTTGAATGTTTGGTAAAATTCCACCTGTGAAGCCATCTGGTCCAGGACTTTTGTTTGTTGGGAGTTGTTTGTTTGTTTAATTACTGCTTCAATTTCACTAGTTATACTCTGTCTACCCAGATTCTCTGATTCTTCCTGATTTAGTTTTGGAAGATTGTATGTTTCTAGGAATTTATCCATTTCTTCCAGGTTGCCCTTTTTGTTGGCATACAGTTGTTTATAATATTTTCTTAGAATCTTTTGTATTTCTTTGGTGTCAGTTGTTACTTCTCTACTTTCATTTCTGATTTTACTTATTTGAGTCCTCTCTCTCTCTTTTTTTTTTTCTTAATAAGTCTGGTTAAAGGTTTGTCAATCTTATTTATCTTTTCAAAGAACCAGCTCTTAATACCCCTGATGAACATAGAAGCTGAAATTCTCAACAAAATATTAGCAAATAACATCCAGCAATACATTAAAAAGATCATATATAATGACCAAGTGGAATTTATTCTGGAAATGTAAGGTTGGTACAAAATCCTCAAATGAATAAATGTGAAATACCACATAAAAAAAATGAAGGACAAAATCCACATGATCATGTAAATAGATACAGAAAAAGCATTTGATAAAATCAACTTATGATAAAAACTCTCAGCAAAGTGGGAACAGAGGAATCATAACTCAACATAATAAAGGGCATATATGACAAACCAACAGCCAACATCACATTCAATGGGAAAAAGCTACAAGTATTTCTCTTAAGATCAGAAACAAGACAGAGATGTCCACTTTCACCATTCTTATTCAGCTAATTTTGGAAGTCCTAGTCACAGAAATCAGACAAGAAGAAATAAAAGGCAGCCAAAGTGGTAAGGAAGAACTAAAGTTGTCATTATTTGCAGATGACATGATACTGTACATAGAGAACCCTAAAGATTCTATAAAAATCTACTAGAACTGATAAATGAATTCAGTAAAGTGGCAGGATACAAAATAAATATCCTGAAATTGGTTGCATTTTTATATACCAATAATGAATTATCAGAAAGGGAAAATAAGAAAACAATCCCATTCAGTTATTTCAAATATAATAAAATACTTAGGAGTAAATTTAACCAAGGATGTAAAGACCTGTTCTTGGAAAATTATAAGACACTGAAGAAAGAAATTGAGGAAGAAACAAAGAAGTGGAAGCATATACTATGTTCATGGGTAGGAAGAATTAACATCATTAAAAAGTCCATATTACTGAAAGCAACGCAATTTCTATCAAGATACCAACGGTGTAGAACAAATATTCCAAAATTTTATATGGAAGTATAATTGACCCCAAATAGCCTCAGCAATCTTGAGAAACAAGAACAAAGTTAGAGGAATCATGCTACCTGATATCATACTATACTACAAGGCCATAGTAATTAAAACAGCATGATACTGGCATAAAAACAGAAATGAACCTATACCTTTACAGTCAATTAATATTTGACAAAGGAGGCAAAAACATACAATGGGGTAAAGATAGTCTATTCAATAGGTGGTATTGAGAAAATTGCACAAAAATACATGCAAAAAAGAAAAAAGAAACTAGACCACCTTCTTACACCACACATAAGAATAAACTCAAAGTGGATTAAAGACTTGAATGTTAGACTTGAAACCATAAAAATCCTAGAAGAAAACATAGAAAGTGAAATCTTGGACACTTCTTGTAGCAATATTTTTTCTGGTATATCTCCTGAGGCAAGGGAAACAAAAGGTAAAATAAACAAATTGAATTACATTAGACTAAAGAGTTTTTGTACAGCAAAAAAAAAAAAAATCAACAAAATGAAAAGAAAACCTACTGAATGCGAGAACATATTCGCTGATACATCTAATAATAGATTAATTTCCAAAATTTATAAAGAACTTATAAAACTCAACACCAAAACAACAAACAATCCAATTTAAAAAATAGGCAAAGAATCTGAATAGACACTTCTCTAACGAGGACATACAGATGGTCAATAGACATATGAAAAGATGTTCAATGTCACTAATCATCAGAAAAATGAAAATTAAAACCATAATGAGATATCACCTCACAGCTGTTAGAATAGCTATCACTAATAAACCAATAAATAACAAGTGTTGGTGAGGATGTGGAGAAAAGGGAACCCTCATGCACTGTTGGTGGGAATGCAGACTACTGCAGCCACTGTGGAAAACAGTATGGAGTTTCCTCAATAAATTAAAAATGGAACTACCTTATGATCCAGTGATCCCACTTCTAGGAATTTATTGGAAGAAACATGAAAAACTAATTTGAAAGAATATATGCACCTCTATGTTCATTGCAGCTTTATTTATATTAGCCAAGATTTAGAAGCAACCCAAGTACCCATTAGTTGATGAGTGGATAACAAAGCTGTGGTGTATTTACACAATTAAATACTACTTGGCCCTAAAAAAGGAAGGAAATCTTACCCTTTGTGACAACACGGATGCACCTGGAGAGCATTATGCTAAACGAAATAAGTCAGTCAGAGAAAGACAAGTACCATATAATTTCACTCACATGTGGAATCTGATGAACAAAATGAATTAAAAAGCAAAATAGAGACAGACTTATAGGTAAAGAGCAGGCTGACAACTGTTGAGGGACAGGGGTAGGGAGGCTGGGTGGGAGGGTGGACAGATTGAGCAAAAAAGAAAAAAAAAGAGAGAGAAAACTCATGGACTCGGACAATAGTGTGGTGATTGTAGCGGGTAGGGAGGTAAGGGGAAGTGGAGGAGGGTATACAGGGGATAAGTGGTGGTGGACAGAGACTTGACTTGGGGTGGTGAACACACAATACAGTGTACAGATGATGTATGTGTTATGGAATTGTGCACCTAAAACCTGTATAATTTTAATTTTGTTTATCATTGTCACCTCAATAAATTCAATAAAAGGAAAAAAAGAAAAAGAGGAGATTGAAATTATCGTAAGTTGCTGATGGCAATGCATAATGGTACAGACACTGTGGAAAACAGCAGCTCCTCAAAAAGGTAAATATCCTCACCCTGTGATGTCATTATGAGAGCTTCTCATCTGTTCATCTATTGAATTATTTTTAAATTATACTTTAGTAAGGATAGAGCCTACATCCATTTATTATGCATTTTCAAAAACCATCTTTAAACATGTCATTTCAGTGTATTGTTCATAATCTGAAAGTAATCAATGGTGGACAGATTGAGGAAGTGATTTTCTAGCATTCCATTAATTAATTTAGTAGGCTCAAATCACGTGACAAAAATTGACAAAGATTGACTCTTAACAAAGATTGAACTTTCTTATGTACCATCTTTTAAGAGGCTAAAAAATACATCTTGAGTTTTAAATATTTATATTAAATACCTGATTTCCTGTTTAAGTTGAAAATTGTTTCTTATTTTACCCAACGTGGAGGTTCTTTCTCAGTAGCTTTCCTCATTGTTGCTGCCATTTCAGTTATCTGGTCAACATGGGCTTGTGGTGCCTTAGAATGCTGCGTATTAAACTTCTCTGTTATACCCAGGTCACCCTTTAGAGTAGCCATTAGCAACCTACACATGTGCTCTCAGTACTTGCTTATGATAAGCCTCAGAGCTAGTGATGACTCTCCAGATGTGTGAAGTGTTCTGTGCTCTGGCTGCAATTCTCTGTCTGATTTCTGGCTGTGCACTCGCCAATATCTTGGGTATTCATTTGATTCTTTCATTTCTTCTTTATACTGCTTCATTTCTTCCATTCCTTTTGGGAGCTATGGTTTGCTTATAAAGATACTAGAGGCCTGGTGCATGGATTTGTGCACATTGAAAGGAAATTAATTAGAATAAATATTTTAGAGGCTGGGGAGGGACTGAGGGAGGGCTCCAGGGCTTGTCCAACCTGTCTCACCCAGTCTGGATCTGCTGGACCCCAGCAGCAAGCTAACCTACCAGTTGGAGCGTCTGCCCCCTGGTGGTCAGTGCACATCATAGTGACTGGTTGAACGGTTGAACGAACGGTTGGACACTTAGCATATTTGGCTTTTATTATATAGGATTTTGCTGCTTTGTTGTGGTCCTTTGATCTTTCAACAAGCGTCTTCTACAACTCACTTTCTAGTCTCCATTCTTTGCAGCTGAAATTGTTGGTTGGAGGCTAGCATTATCTCCTTAACCCCTGATGGGTCAGGGACAGGAAGCATGAATCCTTTTTGTGAAGGAAAAGGAAAGTGCCATTTCCCAGGCTTTCACTGGGTTGGCTACCCAGCCTCCTCACCTGAATCCTATCACCTTGTTTTCTTTCCTTTCCCTTTAGCTCAACATACTTGTGCTCAGGACCATGCATGATATGTGCTCTCTCCCAATACTTAGGGTTAAATGGCTAAGCAAACAAAAAGGAAATAAAATGTTAATCTCTACTATATATAGCACATTGGGAGTATGATCCTTCCCTGAAGTAGATCTGTCACTGCTTTTACTCTAGCATAGACCTGCTTCGCTATTGCACAGAGTATAATGTAGACACATGCCCACCATTCTAGTCAGCTGGTGTACCTTGGCTGTGATGAGGGAGTAATACCAGAGGACCTCAAATTATGCAATGTCCCTCAGGCAGAACTTTTTCTGAGCAACCCTCCATCTTTGGGAGTTTCCCTCTCAGGCAATGAGGGCCAAGGTGAAGATGAGCCCAGATGCTGGCTGCCTCATGCTCTCCAATCTCAGATGGAGGCTCTGGAAGGCTTTCAGCATTCCTGACAGCGCTTCAGATATGGGGTTGCCTTGAGCTGTGGAGTATAAAATACTTCTTGATAGGCTTAAGCTTTGCATCTGTCAGTTTTGTAATGCGTGAGGACATACTTAATGGGATATGCTCTGTGCTCGCTCTAGACACTTACACTACAGCCCTAGGAGTTATTTCCTCGTCCGGCTTCCATTGTATTAGAAATGCTGTCACACTAGAGGCTGATAGGGTAGATTAGAGGGCTCTTAAGTAAACCAAATACATTAAGCCTTTATCCCAAGTCTTTAACTCAGCATTTCTCAACGTGGGGTTACAGATCATTTTTGCCTTTACCTGGGCAGTTTGTTAGTGTTAGGCACACCTTCTCTAGGCCCCAACCCAGTCTCACTGCCTTCAAATCTTTAGGCACAGAGGTGGGGTGTGTGCATTACAAATCACTTATTTTGCACAACATTTAAGACCAGTTAGTAAGTGCTGGCCAAAGTCTGATTCCACAGTTCTAACCCGTAGGGAATTAGTTCAACTGTCCCCCAGTTTCGAAGGATATGTGACAATGAAAGAATGACTGATGGATGCAATCTCATCATACTAAATAAGTAAATTAGGTGATTGTTCAATTTTTCCACCACAGGGCTACTTTAAGATATCTGTGGGCCATGTTAATGAGATTTAGTTTATAAAATCTGATTCATGTTTGAAAAACTTACAGATGGCATCATTTAAGGCATCCCTTCCTTGCACAGCCACCATCCACTTTCTCACCCCCCGCCACAGTCTGTGAACTCTGGAATGACCTTTCCCCTCTAAGCCAGCAGTTCTCAACCTTGGCTGCCTATCAGCACCGCTAGGGAGCTTTTAAAATACCCACACCCAGGTCACAACCCAGGACTAAAAACCGATGAAATGCCTGTGCTTGGAGCTTCCCTTTGGGTAAGGGAGGCAGTCAGTGAAGCAGTCAGGTGCAAATGGGATATGCTGGTGGAAGAACTTACTGTAGTGGGATTTGATAGAGAGACTGGGGAAGGGTGATAGATAAATACAGCTAACTAGGTGGAGGGCTGTAGCAGCAGGTGGACTAGAGTGTTCTAGGCAGAGGGGACAGCTGTGCAAAGACTGTCCGGGAGGAGGTTAGCAGGTTGATGTCTAGGACTGAAAGGCAACCAGCATCCCTGAGAGAACACACCAGGAGGAAGCATCCCTAAGGGGAGGCCCCCATGGTAAGACCAGGCAGAGACTCATAACCATGTTCTCAGAGCAACAGGAAGACACACGTGCTCCCTGAAGATCTGCACTCTGTTTGTTTGATTATTTTAAAATTTATTTTAAAATTATAGTTGACTAGAGGCCCAATGCACGAAATTCGTGCACGGAGGGGAGGGGGTTCCCTCAGCCTAGCCTGCACCCTTTCCAATTGGGGACCCTTGGGGGATGTCCGACTGCCGGTTTAGGCCCGATCCCACAGGGACATCCCTCTTGCAATCTGGGACCTCTGGCTCCTAACTGTTCACCTGCTTGCCTGCCTGATTACCCCTAACTGCCCTCCCCTGCCGGACTGGTTGCCCACAACTGCCCTCCTCTGCTGGCCAATTTGGTTCTGATTGGTCAGTTTCTATGCCAGTCAGTATCAAAAGCTCTGCCTCCTAGGCAGCCATTGGCTCCCCACAGCACCCACATTTGGTTCTGATTGGTCCATGTCTATGCCAGTCAGCGTCAGAAGCTCTGCCTCCTAGGCAGCCATTGGTTCTTCACAGCACCCACATTTGGTTCTGATTGGTCAGTTCCTATACCAATTAACGTCAAAAGCTCCGCCTCCTAGGCAGCCATTGGTTCTTCACAGCACCCACATTTGGTTCTGATTGGTTGGTTCCTATGCCAGTCAGCATCTCCAGGCCTATCTCCAGGCCTGATCAGAGAGTCAGGGCTGAACAGCAGCCCAAGGAGGCCAGGAGAGAAAGAAAGGCCCAGCTGCTGGCGAAGCCCAGAAAGAAACAGGGAGAGAAAGAGAGAAGCAAGTACTGATCAACAGCTGCCACTGATGCTGCGGATCAGACCCTGCCTCTCTCTCTGGGCCTCAGGCCCCTGGGCAGTCAGTGCTGGATCGCCGGGCTGCAGCGGGCAACCCAGCGCTGACTGAAGGATTTCCGGGTTGGTCAGCCTTCGTTTGGGATTGGTCATTACTACCCTGGGCTTTTATATATTAGGAGATGCAATATTCTATTAGTTTCAGGTGTGCAACATAGTGATTAATCATTTACATACCTTACTAGAGGCCCTATGCACGAAATTCATGCAAGAGTAGGCCTTTCTTCCCCCAGCTGCCAGCACTGGCTTCCCTCTGGCACCCAGGACTTGGGCTTCATTCTGGCCGCTGGGAGGCACTCGGACCTGGGCTTCCTTCTGGCCCCGGCTTCATCCAGAAAGATGTCTGGAATGACATTCGGTCTAGTTAGCATATTACCCTTTTATTATTATAGGTGAAGTGAGCACCACCATAAATCTAGTAACCATCTGGCACTGCACATAGTTATTACAATATTGTTGACAATATTCCTTGTGCTGTACATTACATCCTTGTGACTTATTTTATAACTGGGTATTTGTACCCCTTAATCCCCTTCCCCTTTTCTGCCCATCCCACTTCTCTTATGGTGACCGTAAGTTTATTCTCTGCCAGCAGACCTACATTTGGAATGATGCCTGAGGCAAATGATGGGAGGGATTCAGAGTCTGGAGGGTAAACCAGTTGGCTGCCATTCTTAGTGATGGTGGCAGCAGTCTTGGCAGAAAAGGCTTTGGTTGTTCAATAATCCTCATAGCCTGGACTAGGGTGGTGCAGTGGAGATGAGCAGAAGAGAGAGGATTCCAGAAATGTTTAGGAGATGAAGTCAGTGAGGGTTTTCCCTCCCTTCATATCTTCCTCCTGGGCCTCAGCATAGAGAAATCCTCTTCCAAAGGCAGACGCGTATTGAATTCCAACCATATGAGTAGGGAGTCCTGTGTGATACACCCAAAGGGCTAGCAAGTGATACATTTTTAGTATGAAGACATGTGAGAGTTATGTGAGGAGTCACTCTCGGAGGTATACAAGATGTGCTTGTCCTATACAAGCTTACTACTGAGGCCAGACTAGCTTTGTTCCTTCTTCCACTGGGATGGTCCTAAACCTCCCAAACTCTGTCTATGGAAATCAAAGAAATGAGTGAGCAAACCTGGCTGAGGCCAGAAGCAGCAGCAGGACCCTGGAGTGACTGTGACCTGGGGACTCACGTAGGAGGAGAGTGAACTAGCCAGGCAGTCATAGGGGAGGGAACACTACCAGGGTCATGAGGAGTGTGAAGAGGAGCCACATGGGAGTGGGTTTGAATGGCTTACACACTAAACAAGTATATGTACTGAGTGAGAGCGTCCAGGACTTGCATGACCCTGATCTTGAAAGCTAAACTCCTCAGTGTCTGCAGGCGAGCAAAGCCAGATGGCAGAGCTGGATGCTAGGGTGAGGTCCAGGCCAATTTGGGGGGTCCCTCCGTACTTTCCTTACTTAACTTTGTAGCAGGAGCAAAGATGCCACGTTTCAGCTGATGAAAAGACACATGTGACAGAAATGCATCTGGGTCATTTCAGTCTGTTAATCAGCTGGTCTAGGCAGGTGCTACATAAAGACAAGTATTGCCTAACTATACAACTTATTTTCAATGACATTTGTATTATAGCATTCTGAGAGAGGTAGACAGAGAAATGAAATGAAATTCAAAAGTGGCAACCTGTTTAAAGCTGTTTAGTCTCAGAGGCCAAGGATGTCTGGTCTTCTGGTTCCTTCTTGGAAGAAACATCAGATTTGTTTGGGTGTGAAGCTTCTGTGGGATTAGATCCATTTACCCAGCAGAACACTCTGAGACAGAGTGCAGGTAGGATGTGGGACTGGGATGCCCATGCTGGGGACAGGTTTCTTCCTGGGACAGCACAGTTAAAATATCAGGTCAGCTGAGTTGTGACAAAGCACCAAGGTTTTATTTTTATACTAGAGGCCCGGTGCACGAAATTCGTGCACTTAGGGGAAGGGTCCCTCAGCCCGGCCTACACCCTCTCGCAGTTCAGGAGCCCTTGGGGGATGTTCAACTGACGGCTTAGGCCCATGGGGAGTGGGCCTAAGCTGGTAGTCAGACATCCTTAGCACTGCTGCCACTGCGCTCACCAGCTGTGAGCCTAGCTTCTGGATGAGCAGCGCTCCCCCTGTGGGACCGCACTGACCATCAGGAGGCAGCTCCTGCATTGAGTGGGATTGGGCCAAAACTGGCTCTCCGACATCCCCCAAGGGGTCCTGGATTGCGAGAGGATGCAGGCCAGGCTGAGGGATCCCACCGATGCATGATCAGGGCCAGAGGGACGGGGAAGTTGGCAAGCCAGGAGGGACTGCGGAAGGGCTCTAGGGTGTGTTCAGCCCATCTTGCTCAGTTCCGATTGGCCAGACCCGAGCAGCAAGCTAACCCACCAGTCAGAGTGTCTGCCCCTGGTGAATCAGTGTACATCATAGTGACTGGTAGCAGTCCTCTTAAGCTC
>NW_005871275.1:111084-124384 GCF_000147115.1 Myotis lucifugus | reverse complement strand
GAAAGAAATCATTATGCATGTTGAGTCTCCAAACAGAAGATTCTTCAGTCCATAAAGAAGCAGTAGCCTTGCCCTAGCCAGTGTAGCTTAGGTAGTTGGGAGAGGTGACAATAACCTTGGCAGCAAGCGAGAGGAGCCGGTGTCTGCCCCAGAGGGAGGTTGCTTCAGCCAAACTATTTCCTGAATGACAAGGACAGAACATTTATATGAGATGGTAACAAAGATAGTAATTTGGGGGGCATGGCGCCTAGATTGAGGATGGGGTTAGAAATGGGTGTAGCAGGTAAATGGAGCCACACTCCCTCTGCCTTGCTCTCCAAGCTCTGCTTCAACCTGAGTTGAAATTCCTGTGATGCACAGAGGCCAAGAGGAAGCAGAGGTCACTGGATTTTACCAGACTGTGGGCTGTGAGGACCTGAGACATGCAAGCTCGGGCAGGTGGCCCACAGGAGAGACAGATAGAGCCAGGTGACAATACCTGGGGCCAGCCTGAGGAGGCAGAGGAGGGAGCCCTCTCCTGCCTTCACCACAGACTGGCTTTCACCCTGTGCACTCCTGCATCTGCCATCGTGGTCTGTCACACTGACACAAGCCTTAGCAGTGTGAGGGCCACAGCCCCATAGCGATGCAGTGCCCAAAGGGAGCCACACCTTTTCTTTTTGAGATCCCCCTGGAGGGTGATAGTGCTGGTATCTCTTGGTCGATAGTTGGAAAAAGATGTGGCTTGGGTGTCTGAGAAGGACTGGGTAAAAGGAACTAGACAATAAACACCTCAATAGACACCCCAGAAAAGTAGAGAGAGAGCCCAACAGCACCAGGCTGATTGTCCCAGTGGTACCCCAGTAGGGGAGCAATAGATAAAGGAGCCTCAGACAGGACCCCACACAGATTATACCAATAATGAGAGGGACCTGCTAAGTCCCATGCTTTCCAGAAAGAGGGGAGAGAAGTAGGGGTCTGAAGAAGAGGCTTCGAGTTGTGCAAAGGAGGCTGTGGGTGTGGAGCCCCAGGCTGGACTGCAGCTCTGAACGCCAGCCCCTCCCCTCAAAGACTGAGTGGGATCAGCCCCTCCTCAGCAGGCCAGAGGTCCGGGAACCAGGCAGTCAGGACTCAGAGCTGGGACTGATTGGCTGTTGAAATGGAAGAGATGGTTCTGAACCAGAAAAGACTAAGAGTGTTCAAGGGCAAGTTGAATGTCTCTCACTCCTGCCCCACTCTCCATAGAAATGTGGGTCCCGAGCAAGATGAGACCAGTGTCCATCCTGATCACGTTAACGACAAAAGCTAACAGTCTCTGCATGCCGACCACTGACCTGGGCCCCCGCTGGAGGCCAGCCCCCCAAGCAGCTCTGCTTCACCACATGCCTTCCCTTCCTCTACTTGGGAGCCCCACCTGGAGCTCAGTCACCTTCCCAGGCTGGAAGGGGTAGGGGGCCACGGCCTGGAAACATGATCAGGGTATGAAAAGGACCAACTTTGAGGAGCACATGGGTGGGGCACAGGGGGAGGTTTAGGGGCCCCCTGTACCCCTTTACAGCTCTTTCTGTAAAGTGGGGAACTTTCTGTGCTTCATATGGCTTATCTAAAAGCAAGAGTGGGTGGCTCCAAGCCTACCTCACCATGGAGCCTTCAAGACCTAACTTCTCCCAAAGCTGCTCCTCCCGGATCCCTGAGCCCTAGGCTAGGACGCTCCACCTGAGCTGTGTTCCCCCTGGTCCCACCTCCTGTTATAAACAGTCTCATGCATATATCTTGACTCCTTGAAGCACTTACTGTGGGCCCAGCAGGCTTGTTTTCGGTGCTCTGCAGGTAGGAAACTGAGGCCAGCTAACCAGGAAGTGACCAAGTCACTTCCACAGGCTGCAAAGCCAGGTCCTGTCTGGCTCTCGTGCCCACACAGCTTCCTCAGTATATTGAAAGTCCTGTTCACAAGCCCCTAATGTCTCATCCCTTCTTCACAGGTACTGCCTGTCTTCATGGCTGGCCCTGTTTTCCATGGTGAGCTCCAGGCAGGAGGCGCTGTGGCTGGTGCGTTCTCACCATCCATTCCAGGCCTGGAATGGTGTCTGGCCAGAGCTGGACTCATAAATCTTTGTAGAACAGATGATGGGGTTCAGGGACTTTATTTTCTGAGATAGTGTCTAAGATCTAAAGTATTGTTGGAACAGAAGGGGACTGTGGAGAGTACCTCCCCCGCAGAGCACTGCTCCCATCAGGGAAGGCAGAGTACTTGACGCTTCCACCTGAGACACCAGTTTCTTCTGGCGTCTCAGTGCTCAAACCTGCTGAACGCGAATTTCTTTCCATCATGGCTCATTCTAGGCAGAAGAATATGTTTCTGCCTTTTTGAAAAAATGATCTTTTAAATGCATTTCTAAGAAACCCTAGTTTCCAGCTCAGCTGACCTACTTCTGCCAACTTAGCACTTTATCTCAGGGCTCCTCAGGCAGAATAGACATGGTCTCCTTCCTTTCTTCTTGTTCGCTCTCCTTGCCCCACTTCTCTTTCGTTCCTCCCTCCCTCCCTCTCACCCTTCCTTCCTTCCTTCCTTCCTTCCTTCCTTCCTTCCTTCCTTCCTTCCTTCCTTCCTTCCTTCCTCCCTCCTTCCTTCCCAAAGTAGCCAATGAGTATCCTGTATAATAAAAGCCTAATATGCTAAGTGTCCGGTCATCCAGTCATCTGTTCAACCAATCAAAGTGTAATATGCTAATGATATTCTAAGGCCACTCAACTCACTATGACGGGCACTGACCACCAGGGGGCAGATACTCTGACCAGTAGGTTAGCTTGCTGCTGGCATCCGGACTGAGGGAGACGGGCCAGACATGCCCTGGAGCCCTCCCATGTCCCATTCCAGCTGGTTAGCCTTCCGTGTCCCTCCATGCCCCCGTGCAACGGTGGGTTCCCTTGGCCAGGCCTGCACCCTCCCGCAATCTGGGACCCCTCAGGGGATGTTGGAGAGCCAGTTTCAGCCAATCCCGCAGGCCAGGCCGAGGGACCCCACTGGTGCACCCATTCATGCATGGGGTCTCTAGTACTTAAATAATTAAGCATACAGGAGGACACAAACAAAATGAAATGTAAATAAATCTGTCCTTATAATTCCATCTCTGGACTCATTCGTGGCAAGCTGAGTCTTTCTCTCTTTTTCTAAAGCTTTTATGGTGATTACTTATCACTATTTCTTATTTTTCTGAGCAGATGGTTCATAGCCCGAGAAACAGGGTCTGAGGACAATCTGCTCAGAAAGATAGGGAATGTAGCCTTCTGTGCCTATTACCTTCTCCTATTCATCCTTTCCTTCCCAAATGACTTTAAAAAATAGGCATAAACCCCAATTTCCTGATTCATTCATCTTAGATTGTATCTCTGTTTTCCCAGCCTTAAAGATTAAGTGCATAAATAAAAGTGTTATTGAATCTCTAGAGAAGGAAATAAAATTTTTAATCATCGTGATCTTGCCTCTGAAAAAGGTTTGAGTTAGAATGGTTTTCTTCTATCCATGTCTAACTCAGTGACTATTGGTTACTTTTCCCGTGTCATTCTCCTTCTTTAGTTCCTTTTTCTATTTTGCTGGTATGCACTCAGGAATAATTTTGTTTAAAGTTTGTAAAAATGCACACTTTTTTCTGAGTTATTGCATACCCCTAAATGTTTTTCTTTTGCTCCTGTTTGTTTGACAATTTCTTCTTGTTTTTCACTTTTTTTTTTTAATTATTGAGACATAATTTGCATAAAACAGGATAAATTTTTATTTGTAACTACCACCCATATTAAGATACAGAACAATTCCATCACCTAGAAAGTTCCCTTCGGGGTCAGAGCTACTGCCTCAGCAACTCAGGCAACTACTGTGTTTCTGTCACCACAGATTAGTCTTGCCTGCTCTACAAGGTCCTAAAATGGAATAATTCCATTTCTACTCCACATTCGCCTTCTTTCATTCAACATATTAACAATGAAATTATTCTTTGTTGTTGTGTATGTCAATAGCTTGTGCTTTTAGAACTGCTGTGTAGTAAGGAGTTTATCCATTTTCTTGTTGCTAGACATTTGGGTTGTTCCCAAGTTGTGGCTCTTACAAATGAGTCTGCTTTAAACAGTCTTGTAAATGGCTTTTTGTGACCACCTCTTGGACGTGTATAATCTGAGGGGTCCCAGATTGAGATACATCAATTTTTGAAAAGTGGTTGAACTATTCATAGTTCTTATGATTCACTTCATCAACGCTTGTTATTGTCAGTCCTGTAATTTTAGTCATCCTAGTGAGTATCTCATTGTGGGTTTAATTTGCTTTTCTCTGGTAAGTAATAATGTTGAATATCTAGTCATATGTTTGGTGGCCACTCAGATATTCTCTGATTGATAATTTGACTGGAGATACAATTTCAGGTTTGAAATAACTTTCAGCACATGGAAGGAATTGCATTGTCATTGATGAGAAGACTGTGAACAATTTTATTCTTGTTTTTATGTAAGCCACTTCCTTTCACTCCTCTGGAAGTGTTCAAACAAACTCTCTATTGTTGCAGTCCCGTAGTTTTAGGTTAGGTTTTTGTTTTGTTTTTCCCCCCAATTAAAATCGCTGGCTTCTTGGTGGTTCCTTTCAATGTGAAAATGCCCGTATTTCTTCAGCTAAAGAAATGTTCTCTCTTAGTTACTCTTTCCTCACCTCCACTTTCTCCAGTGGAGATGTCCATTAGACATAGGTTGGATTGCCTGCATTTATTGTTTTCCTTCATTTTTCATTTCAGGTTTTATCTTTTTACCTTAAGTCCTGGGAGACTTCCTTGACTTTGTGTGTCATAATCACCAAACCAAATGAACCTTTGTCTTCCAATGGACCCTTAGAGCAGTGGTTCTCAACCTTCCTAATGCCACGACCCATTAATACAGTTCCTCATGCTGTGGTGACCCCCAATTTCATTGTTACAAATTGAACATAATTAAAGCATAGTGATTAATCACAAAAACAATATGTAATTATATATGTGTTTTCCGATGGTCTTAGGCGACCCCTGTGAAAGGGTCATTCGACCCCCAAAGGGGTCGTGACCCACAGGTTGAGAACCGCTGCCTTAGAGGATGAATCTATGGTTCCTTGTGGGCCAAATCATCATGGGATGGAAAAGGCTTATCACACTCCACTTCCTCTTCATAGATGACAAAACAAACAACAAAGCCTAGAAAGGGGGTTAGCAGCTTAGTGAAGGTCACCCAATCATGAGTAGCAGAGTCAGGGCTAGATCACCCAATTAATTTCCCATTATATCGTGCAGAATGACCCCAGTGGGGAGACAACTTTAACAGGGGTCCTTTATGGTCCCACTAGATACAGCATCTAGTCATGACCTATTTTTCTCAGAGACCCTCCCCCAGCCTCTGGGGCCTCTGCCATCTCTTTCCTCCCATGTCACCCTGGAGCATGGGTCTGTCCCATGTGTTCCAACACCTACATGGACTAATAGGCATGTTGGCTTATTCTTGGACACTTCTGCTTACATGTCTTCTCTTCCCAGTGAAGCTCCTTGAAGGTAGAGACTCTCACATTCTTCTTCTGATTCCTCCATAGCATAGCACTGGCTCACTAAGGGGGCACCTGATATATTCGGGACTCTCTGAGCTCCTGCAGGTGGGAATATATCTTATTTATCTCTGTAATACCAACCAGCCCCAGAGGAATGCCTGGGGCATAGCAGGCATCTCATGTATCTTTATTGCTAGAGACAATTTTCCATCAATCTGAACCAGAAAATCATACACATACTGTTTTTCTTCAATGGCTTTGGGAACAGGAAGATCCTTCTCTTATTATCTCTGAATCTTTAAGCAACTTACATAACGGTCCAACCCTCATATGCAGTAGGTCATTTCCATGGGACCTGGGGTGAGGAGAGTGGTAGGGAGAGATTTCCACTGTGTGTGGTTATTGCAAGCATAAAATGAGATCAAGAAATAGAATGTCTGTCAATTGTAGGTCATAGCATAAAAAGCCCAGTGCCCTTTCCCTTTCCCCTTCCTCATCCATAGGCACCATTAGCCATCAGTCGCCCTCTCCCTCAGCCCCTTACACATGGGTTATAAGAAAAGGCTTTGCCATCAATCAAATGAAAATGTCTTTAATGGTCAATCTACAGAGCTTTGCTGAAAGAAAGGTTGCTGAAATTTAGAACCTTTCATTTCCTTCTTAATGAACTACCTGGACTGGAGGGAGTGATAAATATAGCCTTTCTCATAGGTTTGAATCAACCAGCTACAGAAAGAATTTTAGAAACTCACTCTATTAAGCATTTACACAGGCTATGCTCAATAGTCATTCCGGTCTTTCCCTTTCCAATAAGCTGCAGCTTTTATTTCTGCAGAGCACAAGGCTTCAGGACCCGTCATTCTATTTGAAAAATGGAATCCAGTCTTTGCCCTGTTCAGGACCCCGTGTTCACTTCCTGCCCCAGGAACTGGCACTGGTCAGTCCTCTGGCAAACTCGGTCACCCAACCCTGTGCTCTCCTTGCCGGGGACCCCAGGAGCATAAAAGGCAACTCAGAAATGCAGGCTGGGCTGCAAAACTACATTTTTATGTTTCTAACAAGAACAGGAACCCATTCGTTGCAGCTTCTGATGGAGGCTGGAAGGAGGTGTGCACAGGGGTGGAGATGGGGCCTTTATTTATAATTCTCTTCAGTTAAAAGGCAGGTGGGAGTTTCTAAAATGACACATGCAGATTCAACCAAGAAAGATTTTCTGAGCACCACCAGAAATCCCTGTCACCTCACCCTCACATCCTCTACAGTGAATGCTCCAAGCTTCCTCAGCTCCTCCTGCTCCACCTTGCTCCCACCCTCAGCGGAGGTCCTCACCTCCTGGTTCGTAGAAAAGACAGTGAGGAGTCTCAGAGCTTTTATCCCCAAGTGGAGCAGCTTTCTCCCCTTTCTCCTTCTTCCATGGGAGATGTGGCTTCTCTCCTAGGAAGACTAGTTTCCCCTCCTGCCTCTGGTTCTGGTCCTTCGCACTTTCTCAGGGGCTGGGGTCTTTGCTTATCCCCCTCCCCCCACCACTTCCCCTCCTTTACCTCCCACTGTATCTCAGTACCACAGAGTATTGAACATGTGGAGTCCCCTCACTCCCACCCCGTCCAGCCACCAGCCTAGCCCTTAGCCTGCCCTTCCCAGGAAGACTTCTAGAAGGAAATGTCCACAGGCCCTTCAGCCTGTGTGTGCTGCCCGGGGAATTAGCACTTTCTGAAAGTGGGCTTCCAACAGTCTCCTGCCTGGTTCTAAAAGGTGACTTTACAGACAGCTTGAGTGACAACCGAATGCATAGCCAATTGGCTTATAGCACTAAACTGAATCAGTTAAGTCCTTTCACTACCTCAGATTATATTGCACTTGTACTATAGTTATTTATTTATTATCTGCCTGCCTGTCTTCCCTTCACGGTGAGCCTGAGCCCATAGGCGGGGATTGGTGTGGCCTTGCTGCAGGTGTAGCTCTGGGCCTGGAGCAGTGACCAGCACCTGTGGGTTCATTCCCAATAAACATCTATTTTCATCTATAGGTCCCTCAGCCTAGCCTGCAGGGATTGGGCTGAAACCAGCTCTCTGACATCCCCTGAGGGGTCCCAGATTGTGAGAGGGTGCAGGCCAGGCTGAGGGACCCCACCGGTGCATGAATCCGTGCAATGGGCCTCTAGTAAAAATCATAAAATCTCTGAACTCAGATATCAATGGCCCAATAATTGAGAGGCCACTTTCATTTCCCATGATCCAATCCAGGGCATATGAATGGTGGGGGGAACGTAGGACATTCAGGAGGAGATGCAGACCCCGACCCCAGACGAGGCTTCAGAGGTACAGGAACATACATGTCTGTAAGAGCCACAGGGTTGGCAAGATCACCCTGAGAGAGTAAGAAGTAAGAGACCAAAGAAAAACTTCATAGACATTGATACTTAAGAGGTAAACAGAGAAAAAGAAACCCAGGAAAGGTTTCCAAAAAGTGGGCAGAGTGGTGGCAGAAAACTAGAAGGGAGAGGCATCCCAGAAGCCTCGGGAAGAAATCATTCCCAAGGGAGGAAGTGTGTCACAGGGCCAGCAAGCGACAGAGAGACAGTATCTAACAGATTTGGCAGAAGAAAAGATGGAAACCATTGAGAAACTTGAGGGGAGCAACAGGAGAGCGGCTGTAGTGTTGAGAAGAAAATTATTCAAGAACGATGGCAGCTGTGACATTAGTGCCCTTTGGAAACAGAACCATAGCCTCCGAGAGGTCAGTGGCACCTCTTTCCCAAGACAGGATTCTCCTACCACCACTTACAGGAGTGCATTCTTAACAATTTCAATTGTCCAAAGAGAATGCTTCTGTGCAAGAGCCTGGGATGCTCATTCCATCCCTTGTGTGAGAAAAGGTTAGAGAGAACCAGGGGCTCCTTTAATATCTGGGACCTGCAGTTCTCCGGGAATGGGGACCCCATTAAAAAACGCCCTTCATTAAAATCAGTCAAATGCAGTAGAGTGTGTTTGAGGGAAATGAGTGCAAGTGTTGAGAGCAAGAGAAAGGATTTATGAGGGTTTGGGGCAGGCAAGGTCTCCCACATGAGAGCCATCCATGAGTGAGGTTCCCACGGAGCAGGAGCAAGTCCAGCCTGAATTTTAATGTCAGAGGAAACCCTCAGGTCCAACCAAAGGCTCCATCTTTGTGGTTTCACCTGTGCCCACCCCACTTGGAGGCTCCTATTTCTACACTCCATGACAAAAGAGGACTAAAGAAATTCACTCAGTTAGGATTCTGGGCTGACAAGTGCCAGGCAAACATTGATTCCTGTTTTTATAGTGGGTGGTAGGGAGAATCAATTTCTTGGCCAAGAGCCACCTTCTGTTGTGGTGAGCCAGAAGCAGTGGCAATTCCATCAGGCAAGTCACAGCCCGCTACCCTGGGGAGCGCAGCGGCCCTCTTGGCTGCCTCTGCAGGGGGAACTAAAAGGGGAAAGAAACTCAGATATATAAAGGGTGTTATTTGTCCCAGATGAGCTCAGCTGTGTTTCAGCAGAAGATAAATTCTCCCTCCAGGACCTCAGCCTGCATCAGCCTGCTGACTCCTTAATGGGCCCTCACTTGGCATCCTCATCCTTCCCCTTTCTGCTAACACCCCCCCCATAAAAAGGGGGCCCCTCATAACCCATCTTTTTTTTGATATGCAGATGTGAATCACTGCAAATAATGTCACCTAACCCTTTCTCTGGGAGACTAAACTCTGATTTTATGCGGATGAAGTCACTCTGAGTCACACTTCAGAAGGTTTCAAAGTCTAATTTTTTCAAGACAAAACAATAAAAGAAAGTCCCATATTGGGAAGAATCCCATCTTTAGGGGATCCAGGACATCTGTCACTTGGTCCCCTAATCTCTGGTCACATCCTGCCCAGGAGAATAATTCCTTAGATGTTCCTCCTTTTTAAAAGAATGTCACCATCTGTTTAGTACAGTGGCTGTGAACACTGGACTGGAATTTGCTGGCCAGACTTAGAATTAGGTCATCGGGAGAGAAACAGAGTAATTTATGTAAATGAGCATGTAGCAATATGCAGAAAAATGACCATACATTTCCCCAAATTTTCTGAAAAATAATATCTTGTAAGCTTCTCAATATGACTTCAGCGGTTTGGCAGATATATTTAGATCATATCAAATAAAATATATTAAATCCCCAATATGTGCTAGATGTGGTTTCATAACTAATTTCATTTAATCTGTGCAAAGATAGGCATTGCCCTCATTTTGCAGGTGATGTGTTGGAGGATAAGTGGCAGACTGAGGGCAGGTGGAGGTTGGTTCTAGGGTTTCCTGTCCTGTGTTCTCCTACCTGTGTACACCTCTGCACAAATGCCTCCTTGACCAGCAAAGAGGAGAGCTTTGTTTTGGCAAGAAACAGTTTTGTCATGTGATATTGTTCTAGAAGCTCAATCAATGAGACAGATGAAAGTTGACTTGATGGTTGAGTTGGGTGGGGGTGCAATCTTTTCAATCTCTCCTCTGCCTCTTCCTACCTCTTTTTTTTTTTAAATCTTCACCGGAGGATATTTTCCCATTGATATTTAGAGATGGTGAAAGGCAGAAAGGAGAAAAGAGAGAGAGAAACATCGATGTGAGAGAAACACATCAATTGGTTGCCTCCCGCATGCGCCCCAACCAGCATTGGAGCCTGCAACCGAGTTACCCGAGTTACCGCGCCCTTGACTGTTAATGAAACCCGAGACCCTTGGGTCCGAGGGCCGATGCTCTAACCACTTAGCAAAACTGGCTAGGGCTCTTCCTACCTCTTGAATGGTCCATGGGCCCTTTGATTCTGCTTAAAACCATTGTCCTTCAGCAGCCTTTTAGGCTACTTGTTTTGTGTCTATTGGGAGAACTCCTCCAGAGTTCAAGCCCTCACTTTAATCTTCCTAGTGCAAAACCCTGTGCTAAATCTGCCAACTTCCACCAGGTGGATGCCAACTCAGGTGGTTCTTAGAGCTGCCTGTTCTGTGGTGTTGGGGAAAGGTGTGCTGTCAGACAAATGGTCCTGAGTTCCCCTGTAACTATTTAAATGCAGCAGGCCCTCCTACTCACCTCCCTGTGGAATAAGTCCTCAAATGGCACCCTTAAGAATCACTGCAAACATCTAAGATACGGTAATGGTGTTGTGGCTGGATCAAATAAAAGAGCTTGAATCTCTTGTACTTATGGATGTAGTGATAAAATTATTACTTCAACATTATCCAGGGAAGGAGTATAGGTGGGATAATAAATGAAATATTGATTTTGTTGAAGCTGGGTAATGGATATTTAAGAGTTTGTTTTACCATTTTTTTCTACTTAGGATAGATTTAAAATTTTCCAAAAGTTAAAGATGACAAATAGATAGATAGACAAATAGATAGACGCAGGCAAAAAATAAAAATAAAAAATGGGTACAGGGTACAGGCAAAAAAGCAAAAACAAAACAACATTGGGTCCTTGCCCTAGAACTGCCCTCTTTCCCTTCCTCAGCTTAATGTTCTTTTGCTTCTTTCTTGCTAGTTCCTTTTCTAGAGTGGGTGAAGCCTTTGGACCTGCCTCTCTGATTTGTCAACTAGGAGTCTGCCCCAACTCACAGCTTTGCCTGCACCTTTTATGTTGCCCCTCCCACAGTTTAGATTGCAATATGTTTCTCCACAAAGTTTTGTGGAAGAACCTTCACCCACTCAGTTCACCATGGGAAATGTAAACAATTAAAATGTATCTCCAGAGTTCAGATGTTTTTATAATCTCCCATTTTACAGATGAGAAAGCAAAGGCAAGCCACATAGCTAGAAAGGGGTAGAACCATGCCTGTGAACTCAAGCAATTTGATTCTAGAAATGGCCTATCCACCACTGCAGCATGTAGAGGCTATACTTGACAATTATAAACACTCAAGTCCACCAGGAGGTGACTCCACAAAACCAAGAGAGCAATTGTCATTGCTTTTTTTAATATTAAAGGAAATTAAAAATTTGATAAAGTAATTCACAATCTTATCATTTTAACAAAATAGTCGTTTTCTTCTTTCTACAGATATTTTATTTGATTATATTTATACTAACAAAATAAAACACATTTTTTATGTTCTGATTTTTAAATATTTTATCACAAGTACTTATTTGCATTATTTTTCTTCATATCATTCCAAATATGTTATAGTTTTATTGTAAATCCTTCTTCTTTTGGAACTTTTTGTTGCCCCCAATTTTATGCTGTTTGAAATAGTCTGGTAATAAATGCCTTGAAGCACATAGCTGTTTCTTCTTTCTAATTTTTTTCTTGTATAAATTTCCAGAGATAAGATTATTGGAAAAAAGTTGAGTAATCTATAGCTCTTGAGACCTACTGCCCACTGGATTTCAAATTGATGGTACTATTTTTATATTCTGAGGTATTTTTGCTATATCCTCTCAAGCACTGAACGTGAACAAATATTTTCTTTTCTATTTTATACACAAAAATATGAGGTTGGTTTATTTGATTTCTAGTAAGTGGAATATGAGGATGGGGCTGCAATCCTGTTACTTTAGTGTAGCTTGGGGGTTCACAGCCCTCAGACACACCCATGCGCACACAAACACACAAGGAGAAGCTACGCCCCACCTCGTTAGTGCCACCAACACACACAACAGCTCAGGCTCATGGCCTCGGAGCACTCAGCAGATGTTGTTCAGAGAAAGAAGAGAGAAAATGCAGCAGCAGAAGAGCCAACTTGTCTTCTTCACTTAGATTCAAGTTTTGCCACTTAATAATTCAACAGCAGTTGTTGCAAACAGCTCTAGCTTCTGTGAATTCTTCATAATCCTCTGTAATTGCCATCTCTCCATCTGAGAAAAAATATCTTTCATGTTACTAAAGCTTGATTATATCTTTTCTCTTTAAAAACATAATTTTGTTCTAATTATAAATTTAATTGACATCCAAATTATAGAAAATATGTGAAACAGATTATTTTAGAAAAGGGAACAAAGTAACTCAAAATCTAACTGCCTCAAAAAAATCACTCTTTGATGTATTCCTTCTAAATATATGTATGAAACAAAATTGGGCTACTAAATATAACACAGGGCAAAGGAAAATATGAACTAGAGTAATTGAGACTGCAAGGGATCCCCCGAGGTCTAGTGCAAAGGCTATTATTAAATCTATTTATTGTCATGTTTTAACATTCTCCAAAACTCTGCCACTGGGTCACTGGCGGTTATTCCACAAAGCCCAGAGAAGGATCTAAGAGTCAACAACATTTTTTCTTGGTTATGGAAAGATTTAAATATAAGCAGAGAAAATAACCGTTTCATGTGTTCTCTTTTGATAACAGCACTTCCCCCAGCTCTGGCTTTGCTAGCTTGACAATCGCCTTGAAGTTTTCCCCAGGCTCACAGGAAATTTAGTATTTATAGTGTCCTAGAGCCAAAGATGCCACCTCCCAAGTCCCCTCTCATCCAATCTAATGGAACAATCCATCCAAGAAAAGGAGGGGCCCTGTCACCCCAGAATCTAGGAAGTTCATGCAAATAGTGCAATTCAAAACCTGGAGCCAATGCGCTGGCAGTGCACCAGGGACCTGCCTTCTCTGAGTAAAGCTCATAAGGAAGATGTTAAAAAATAGACTGTCATTTTTGCAGCACTGGGAAAAGATAGTCACTTCTGCTATTATAAAACACTTCTTGGGCTATCAGAGTAAAAGGAGAGAGAGGGTGAGAAAGAAGAGAGGGGAAGAGATAGCGCAGAAGAAAGGTTGAGTGAAAAAGCGTGGGGAGAGTATA
>NW_005871275.1:69204-110984 GCF_000147115.1 Myotis lucifugus | reverse complement strand
TCCTTTTGCCATTACCTTATGCTTTAGTCTATTGTCCATCAAAAAAGCTTTGAATGGTAAGACGGACAGTCCTGAGGTTTTTTGAGGTGTGCTGTTTTGTATATGGGAAATTTACACTGTTTTTTGCTATTCTTAGGGAGATACTGATCTATATTATACCCATAGAGAGAGAGAGAGAGAGAGAGAGGGAGAGGGAGAGGGAGAGGGAGAGGGAGAGGGAGAGGGAGAGGGAGAGGGAGAGGGAGAGGGAGAGACTGGACTTGAGTTTGAAATAACTTGGTCCTTCCTTATTAAAGGCACAGTTCATTTGACCCAGAGAATTCCTCTTGCAGAAAAGGATTTCTACAAAACAAGATACTCCATAAAAGGTTTGCTTTGGTGAGTCTTGACTTTTAAGGTGAAATTGGGCCACCCCCAAGCTGACCCATAGATCTTGAGCCGACACCAGAGGGCGCCATTTCTCTGGAGTCCCTGGAGCAAAACCTGCCTAGATGGTGACATGACTTGTAGGAAAAGGTGTTTAGGCTCCATAGGGAGGGAGATGAGCATCCCCGGAAGAAAGGAAAAGGGCAGAGCTGGTGGTGTTCTCCCATGCACCCATGGGTCCTAAGGGAGAAATGGAAGCCTGCACAGTCAGTCATCTCCATGGCAAACCCAGGCTGCAGATTAGAGAAGGAGCCGAGTGCCTGATGGCATTGGTGCAGAAGGAAACTGTCATCAGGATTTACTCATCTCAGTAACGACCAAGCTCACGCTGGAGTTAGAAACCACAGGTGTGATTGTTTTCTTCACTGTTGGGCCGTGCTGCTTTCTGCTTCCTTCTGTCTACCTGCTAAAGGCCGTGTTCTGTCCACCTGAGAAGTGGCAATATTGGCAGTCATATCCAGTGCTACAAGCCCTGCTATGCCCCAGGTGCCATGCTAAGTGCTTTACATTTATTATCCCTGATACAAACAACAATGCGATGAGTAGGAAGAAACCAAGTACTGAAGAGGCTGATGACCCTTCTATGGTGTAATCTTGGGCACCATAATAAGTGGCAGAGACAAAAATGAACTCCTAGTCTGCAGGGCACCAAAGAAATGCACTTTCCCCACCTCATACTGCATCCCAATGATTAACCAGTGTGTGTTAAGTGTAGTTCATGATTATTTCTATAATTAAAAATAGTAATAATTTTAAAAATAATAAACTTCCCTGATGCAAACTAACATGGGTTTCCAGAAGAGAATAAAGGTGTTCATAAACCAGAGGCAACATCGGGCGAAGGAGCTTGGATGAGGTCAGCATTGTTATTGAGTGATTGCATTTGAGAACTAAAACTCCTGTGCTTAAGTTAACAGGCAACAGTTCCCTGAAGTTTCCTACATGCCTAGCTCTTCCTGGAGTCAGAGAAGGTGACCAAATATTGTCCCTTATTTTCTATTTTTTAAGAGTATAGTCATAGTGAGGGTAGAACTTGGGGAGGTCTAGATTTGCAATATTATACACTAAAGGAAATAACAACTCAACATGTTCCCAGATCATGGTGTATGTTTAACAATAGGTGTATCACAGCCTTGAGCAAATCAGCTAGCTAATGTCAATTAAAGGTTAAAGATTCCGTGCTGACTGCTGAGCAGATGTGACCTTTTCCTCAGAACCTAAGCTTCAGTTAGAAATAGCTGAATAGAGTAACGTCAGAGGAATGGCAGAGTGAGAGAACACCTTGTCCTCTCACCCTGAAATTTCAACAAGTTAACCAACTATAATTCAACAAAGAAACCCCTGCTCAACACAGAGGCCCGCACATCAGAGTGTCTAAAAGTGGGTGTCCAGGAATACACAGGAAGATGAGAAGGGAGGAAAGTGCAGATGGCACACAGACACAGCCCTGCAGCTGGAAGCTCACAGCTCAACTGGTCGGGAGAGAGGAGAAAGCCGGTGGTCGCAGGTGCTTCCTTTGGCCCGGAGGAACAGAGAGCTGTGGGGGCAGTCCAGCAGTGGAGCAGAGCAAACAGTGACTGAGCCAGCAGACATCTGACAGAGGGCAGGGTTCTGCCATGTGTCTCTTCACTGTCAGGCTGGGCGGTGGTGTTTCAGACAAAGAAACAGAACCACAGAGCCCTGCTGCCTCTTGGACTTCCAAAACTCTCCTCCCATTGCCCTTGGAGTAAGGTCCAGGAGCAAATTATCTGTAAACCAAAAGCTGTTGCAGTAGAACCACTGTTTTCCTCGGTGACTGATCCCTAGGAGGGGTGCTTAGAGTGGGACCCCACGGAGGTCAGGGGTCATCAGTGAGGGCAAAGCAAACCCCACCACCAAGCAGTGTGGCTGTATTGTCTTCTGGAAGCTGTGGAGGTAAAAACTCTGTGATTCAGTGCCATCTACTGGAAAATAATAGAAAGACCTCTTCAGAGAAATGCACAAGCAAAGGGGGACAGAAAATACCACGAGGAACCACAGTAATGAGGATCACCAGAAAGAAAATAAAAAATCCCCAGAAAGCAAGCTGGAACACATATACATATGTAATATAAATGACAGAGATTTAAAGATTGCAGTTCTGAAAATACTCAATGGGATGCGAGAAAATACTGACAGGGAATTCAGTGCACTCAGAAAACAAATCAATGAGCACAACGAGTGCTTTACCAAAGGAATTGAAACTTTAACAAAGAATCAATCAGCCTGGCCGGTGTGGCTCAGTGGTTGAGTGTTGACCTATGAACCAGGAGGTCACACTTTAATTCTCCGTCAGGGCACATGGCCAGGTTGCAGGCTTGAGCCTTGTGTCGGGTATGCAGGGAGCAGCCAATCAATGATTCTTTCTCATTGATGTTTCTCTCTCTCTCTCCCTCTCCCTTCCTCTCTGAAATCAATAAAAATATATTTTAAAAAAAGAACCAATCTGAAATTCTGGAAGTGAATCATGCAATTAAGGAGATTAATAGTGAACTATGAGTGTAGAAAATAGAACCAATCAGATGGAGGAAAGAATTAGTGATATTTAAGATAGGAATCAAGAAATGATGCAGAGGGAAGAAGAGAGAGATATGAGCATAAAGAAAAATGAAAGAGCTTTATGAGACCTATCTGACTCCATCAGAAAAAGCAATATTAGAATTATAAGCATTGTGGAGGAGGAAGAGAGGGAGCATGGAATAGAGAGTCTATTATAACAAAGAGTGGATGAGAACTTCCCAAATCTATGAAAGAATTAGATCCTCAAGTCCAAGAAGCAAACAGGATACCTAATTACCTCAATCCAAAGAGGCCAGCTCCAAGGCACTTGGTATTGAAGCTGTCAAAAATTTATGACAAAGGAAAAATTCTTAAAGTAGCCAGGGAAAAGAATGAAGTGACATAAAAAGGGAAAGCCATCAGAATTTCATCCAACTTCTCATCAGAAACTCTAGAAGCCAGAAGAGAGTGAAACCAAATATTCAAATGTCTGAAAGAAATTACCAGCCACAAATAATATATCCAGCAAAATTATTCTTTAACTATGAAGGAGAAATAAAGATGTTCCCAGACATGCAGAAACTGAGGGATTTTATCACCAGAAAACCTCCATTGCAGGAAATATTCAAGAGAGTTATTCTACCTGAAGCAAAGAACATAAGGTCACAACACTACGAGCAAGATCACCGAAATACAGCATAAACAGGGATAATTTCTGGCAACAAAAACATAAAAGGGAAGGGTGAAAGGTCTGAACTGGCAAAGAAAAATCAAGATCAGATGCACTCAAAAGAAAAAAAAATCTACCGTATATATGCAACTTCATTTTTTATAAACCTAATGGTAACCACACACAAAAATCCCCAAACAAGGACATATAAACAAGGAGGATAAAGAGGAAAGAAGTATGGAATACCACCAAACAAAAACAATAGACAGAAACATAAAAGAAAAGAACCAATGGAGGCACTGAACTACCAGAAAACAAAAGATAACATGGCTATAGGAAATCCTCATACATCAATAATTACCCTAAATGTAAATGGTCTGAATTCACCAATAGAGTAGCAGAGTGGATAAAGAAACAAACCCCAGCTATATGCTGCCTATAAGAGACACATCTAAGCTGCAAAGGCAAAGGTAGATTCAAAGCAAAAGGGTGGAAAATGATTCTCCAAGAAAGTAACATCCACAGAAAAGCAGGTATAGCCATACTTATATCTCACAAAATATATTTCAAAATAACAAAGATAACAAGAGACAGAGATGGACACTTTATAATGATAAAGGGGACACTATATCAAGAAAACATAACACTTCATAATCTATATGCACCCAACCAGGGAGCACCAAAATATATAAAGCAACTACTCACAGAAGTAAAGGGAGAAAGAGATCAAAACACAATCATAGTTGTGGACCTTAATACTCCATTGATAGCTCTAGACAGATCAACCAAACAAAATCAATAAAGAAACATCAGCCTTAAATGAAACACTAGACCAAATGGACATAATTGACATTTACAGAACCTTTCATGCCAGAACATCAGATTACACATTCTTCTCCAGTGCAAATGGAACATTCTCAAGGATAAACCATATGTTGAGTCACAAAACTAGCATCAACAAATTCAAGAAAATTGAAATTATACCAAGAATATTCTCTGACCATGAAACCTTGAAATTAGAAATCAACTGCAAAAAAAGAAGTAAAAAATCCCCACAAATACTTGGAGATTAAACAATATATTACTAAAAAATGACTGGGCCAAAGAAGAAATAAAAGATGAAATCAAAAGATATATAGAGTCAAATGAGAATGATAATACAATGTATCAAAACTTCTGGGATGCAGCAAAAGCAGTAATAAGAGTGAAGTTTATATCATTACAGGCCTATCTCAAGAAACAAATGAAATCCCAAGTAAACAACCTAACATCACATCTTCAAGTACTAGGAAAAGAAATAATAAAAGCAACCCAAAGTCAGCAGAAGAAATGAAATAATAAAAAGTAGATCAGTATTGAATGAAATAGAGAACAAAAAGACTATACAAAAAATTGATAAAACAAAGAGCTGTGGTTTTTTTTTTTAAGATTAATAAAATTGACAAACTCCTGGTAGACTCACTAAGGAAAAAAGTGAAAAGACATATGTAAACAAAATCAGAAATGAGAGAGGAGAAGTCACCACAGACATCACAGATATACAAAGGATCATACTAGAATATTATGAAAGACAATATGTCACCAAATTCAATAACCTAGAAGAAATGGATAAGTTCCTAGAAATATATAACTTCCTAGACTAAATCATGAAGAATTAGAAAATCTAAATAGACCAATCAGCAGTGATGAAATTGAAACAGCCATCTAAAACCTCCCAAAAAAACAAAAGTCCAGGACCAGATGGCTTCACCAGTGAATTCTACCAAATGTTCAAAAATTATTTAAAACATATCCTTCTCAAACTCTTCCAAAAAATTGAAGAAGAGGCAATACTTCTTAACACATTCTATGAGTTAACCCTGATACCAAAACCTGGCAATGATAAAGAAAACTACAAAAAAATAAAACTACAGCCCAATATCTCTGGTGAATACAGATGCAAAAATCCTATATAATAAAAGGCTAATATGCAAATCAACCGAATGGCGGAACAAAGGTCACTATGACACGCACTGACCACCAGGGGGCAGACACTCAATCAGGAGCTGCTTCCTGGTGGTCAGTGCTCTCCCACAGGGGGAGCGCCACTCAGTCAGAAGCCAGACTCACAGCTGGCGAGCGCAGTGGCAGTGGCGGGAGCCTCTCTCCCACCTCTGAGGCAGCACTAAGGATGTCCAACTGCCAGCTTAGGGGAGCGGGCCTAAGCCATCAGTCAGACATCTCCTGAGGGCTCCCAGACTGCAAGAAGGTGCAAGCCTGGCTGAGGGCCACCCCCCGCAAGTGCACGAATTTCATGCACTGGGCCTCTAGTTCTAAATAAAATAGTAGCAAATTTAATACAACAGTACATCCTAAAAATAATGCATCATGATTAAGTGGGAATCATTCCAGGGGCACAAAGATGGCTCAACATAAGCAAATCAATCAACATAATACACCACATTAACAAAAGAAAGGATAAAAATCATACAATCTTATCAACAGATGCAGAAAAAGCATTTGATAAGATATAACATCTATTTATAATTAAGACATTCAATAAAATAGGAATAGAGGGAGAGTAACTCAACATAATAAAGACCGTATACAATAAACCCTCAGCTAATATCATACTCAATGGTGAAAAACTGAAAGCTTTCAAGACCAAGACAAGGATGCCCACTCTCACCACTCTTATTCAACACAGTGCTGGAAGTCCTGGCAGAGCAAGAAGACAAAAGAAAGAAATAGAAAGTATCCAAATAGGGAAGGAAGAAGATAAAATGTCACTTTTTGTGGATGACATGATTCTGTATATAGAAACCCTAAGACTCCACCAAAAACCTATTAGAAACAATAAACAAATACAGTCAAGTTACAGGATACAGAATCAATGTTCAAAAAATCCATTGCCTTTCTGTATACTAAAACAAAACTTCAGAAAAAGAAATGGAAAAAAAACCACAATCACTTTTGTAATTGCAACCAAAAGAATAAAATACCTAGGAATAAATGTAACAAAGAAAGTGAAAGACCTACATACTGAAAATTACAAAGCATTATTAAAAGAGATTGAAAAAGACACAACAAAATGGAAAAATATTCCATGTTTATGGATTGGAAGAATCAACATAGTTAAAATGGCCATATCACCCAAAGAAAATACAGATTTAATGTACTTCCCATCAAAATCTCAATGACATTTTTTAAAAATAGAAGGAAAAATCATCAGATTTGTATGGAACCACAAAAGACCCAGAATAGCCAAAGTAATCCTGAGAGAAAAAAATAATTAAGCTGGAGGTATCACACTACCTGACTTCAAATTATACTACAGAGCTATGATAATCAAAACAGCATAATCAAGACAGACATGTAATGGAAAAGAGAATCCAGCTATAAAACCACATGTGTATGGACAAATAATTTTCAACAAAGGAAGCAGAAACACATAATGGAGTAAAGATAGTCTCTTCAATAAATGGTGCTGGGAAAACTAAAAATCCACATGCAAATGAATAAAAATGGATTACAGTTTGTCCCCATCTACAAAAATTAATTCAAAATGGATAAAATACCTAAATATAAGACCTGAAACAATAAGTTACATAGAAGAAAATATAGGTACCAAACTTATGGATCTTGGTAGTAGAGGACATTTTATGAACTTGACCCCAAATTCAAGGGAAGTAAAGACAAAAATAAATGCATGAGACTATATTAAACTAAAAAACTTCTGCACAGTAAAAGAAACTGACAACAAAACAAAGAGGCAGCCAATCAGACGGGAGATAATATTTGCAAACAGTTGCTCCAACAAAGGTTTAATTTCCAAAATATATAAAGAACTCATAGAAGTCAACCAAACAAAACAACCCAATCAAAAAGTGGGCAGAGGACCTAAAAATACACCTGTCCCAAAAAGACATATGAACAGGCAATAGATAGATATATGTAAAGACGTTCCGCCTCACTGGCAATTAGGGAAATGCAAATCAAAACTACCATGAGATACACTCAAGAAAGGGAACTCCCATTCACTGCTGGTGGGAATATAGACTGGTACAACCATTATGGAAAGCATTCTGGCGATTCCTCAAAAAATTAAGAATAGAGCTACATATGACCCAGCAATCCCTCTCCTGGGTATATACCTGAAAAACTTGAAAGCATGTATTCGCAAAAATATATGCACCACTATGTTCATTGCAGCATTATTCATGGTAGCCAAGACATGGAAACAACCAAAGTGTCCTGCAATAGAGGACTGGATAAAGAAGTAGTACATATACACAACGGAATACTACTCAGCCATAAGAAAGGATGAAATAGCGCCATTTGCAACAATATGTATAGACCTTGAGAACATTAAGCTAAGTGAAATAAGTCAATCAGAAAAAGTTAAGAATCATATGATTTCACTCATATGTGGGATATAAAACTGAAACTCATGGACACATACAGTAGTGTGGTAGTTGCCAGAGGGAAGGCAGTGGGGGTAAAAACTGTCTAATATAAGGTGCCAGGAGAAAATTTGACTTTGGGTACTATGCACATTACAGTATACAGATCTTATAGCATAGAAACCCACATCTGAAATCTATATGTTCATATTGACCAATGTCACCCCAATCAATTTAATAAATAATATTAAAAAAAGAAGTAGCTGAATATTCAGAGCTGACTGCCTGGGTGTAAATTCTGTCTCTGGTGCTAACTCGAAGAATGGGCCTCATGAATTACTAACATCTCTGTGTCTCTGTGTCTTTGCCTACAAAATGGCCACAATAGCTATGCCCTCCTCATAAGGTTGTTGTGAGGATTACATGAGTAATTAATGAAGAGAACTTAGATGGGCCCTTGACACATAGTTGGCACGAAGGATTAGCTATTCCATGAGTATGGGTGTGGGAGGGAAGCAATGATATTAATTTCAGAGAGAGCTGAGCGAGCTTTGAATTAGGCAGATCATAAAGATCCCACCGAGGCCTTTCATTTTTGTTTTTGGCTGGCTGAAAACTAGGTACTCTGGGCACGGGGAAATTTTTATCCACAGTCATTTTTAGACAAACAGCCAGGGAATTCCTCTCTGAGGAGATACTCTTTAAAAGGAGTCCCAAATGCAGTAAAGGAGAGAACAGGGGAACTATGTGGGAAGGAGCGTTTCCAGTTGAAGGAACAACCCTTGAAAACTCTGAGGTGAGGGTGTTTGGTGAGAAGGGTGGAGCACTGGAGTGAAGAGAGTGGGGAGCAGAGGGCTAGAAAATGAGGCAGAAAAGGGTGGGAGCAACCGCACTGGGAAAGGCCCTGCAGGTTGTGGATTTCTATTAGAAGTGATGGGAAACCACTGGAGCATTCTGAGCGGAGGACTGACCATGATACAGCATTTTTAAAGAGGTTCTCTCAGGCTGCCTTGTGGGGATAAACAGGGGCAAGAAAGGCGGGAGGCAGAAAAAAAGCTGGAGACCAGATGGGAGACTATTGTAGTCGTCCAGGTGAAACAAGACAGTGGTTTGGAGTAAGATGGCAATAGTTGGAGGTGGGGCATGAATGAGGTTAAATATGATCTATGTCTTAGAGATAAAGGGAGAGCTAACAGAATTTGCTGATTAATTGGATATGAAGTTTGAGAGTAAGAAAAATTCAAGAATGAATGCAAGGTTTTGGGCCTGAACCACTGAACGAATGGTGGACCATTTACTGAGATGGGAAGCCACAGAAAGAAGATCTTGGGGAAATTCGAGAGGCAGTATTGGGAATGTTAAGTTTGGGGAGCCTATCGATAGGGTGATAGGCAGAATACGGGTCCCATAAATATGTCCACGTCCTAAGCTCCAGAACCTGTGAATATGTTGTGTTACATTGCAAGGGGGAATTAAGGTTGTTAAGTAGTTAACCTTAACATAAGACTATTCTGAATTGTTTAATAGGGTTCAATGTAACCACAGGAGTCTTTAAATGTGGAAGAGGGAGGCAAAGAATCTAGTGTCAGAGTGAAGTGATTTGAAAAACTAGCCAGTGCTAGTTTCGAAGATGGAAGTGGCCACAAGCCAAGGAATTCAAGCCGCCTTTTGAAGCTGGAAGTACAAAACAGATTCTCCCCTGGAGCCTCCAGAAGAGAATGCAGCCTGCTGACACCTTTTTAACCCAGTGAGACCCATTTTGGACTTGATCTCCAGAACTGAAGAATAATACGTTTGTGTTGTTATAAGCCACTAAGTTTGTGGTAATTAGTTACAGCAGTCACAGGAAACTAATGCAGGTGGCCACAAAATATATTGCCCAAATTGGGACATTTTTGAATGAAAGGAGCGCCATTAATACTTAAACAGGTGCCAAACCGGTTTGGCTCAGTGGATAGAGCGTCGGCCTGCAGACTGAAGGGTCCCGGGTTCGATTCCAGTCAAGGGCATGTACCTTGGTTGTGGGCACATCCCCGGTGGGAGGTGTGCAGGAGGCAGCTGGTTGATGTTTCTCTCTCATTGATGTTTCTAACTCTCTATCCCTCTCCTTCCTCTCTGTAAAAAAATCAATAAAATATATTTTTAAAAAATACTTAAACAGGACAGCAGTCATAAATAAGAACTATTCTAAGAAAACTAGGATGTGGGTCACTCCACCCTCTGTTGTATGTGGAGATATCAAGGAGCAGTTGCTGCTTTGTGTCCTTAGTTTCAGAGAGAGGTGGGGGCCTAGAGAATTAAATTTGAGAGGTGTCCTCATGTAGGTGGTATTTGAAGCCATGAAACTGAATGAGGTCACAAGAAAGTGAATATAGATAGAGAAGGGGGGAAATATCCAAAGGTGGAGCCCACTTTCACAGGTTTGGAGGAAGGGGAGGATCCAGTAGAGAAAACTAAGAAGGCTATCCAGTGAGGGAGAAGAAAAAAGAACAAATACACCCAAGTGAAGAAAGTGAGGAGGCAGGATTGACTGAGTACATCAGATGGGAGGTGAAAGACCAAGAAAAAAGAGTGAAAAAGAGTGAAAGTTGGGTTTGCAATGTGAAGATCATCAGTGATATTAGTAGATGCGGGGATGGGAGGTGGGGGTGGGCAGAAGCCTGATACGAATGAGTAAAAAAAAATAGGAATGGAGACAGAAAGCATAGCCACCCCTTTCAAGTTTTATTATAAAAGAGAGCAGAGAAATGGGATAGTAGCTAGAGGAGAATATAGGCCCAGAGAGGGTTTTTAAGAGATGGGAAATGGTAGCACACCTTTGTATGCACAGTTAATGATTCAGGAAAAGGAAAATATTCAACACAGAGAGGATGTAACTGCAAAGTCCTTGAATAGATGAGAGGAGATGGCGCCCAGCTTAAGCGAAGGATTTGGTCTGTAGTAGTCATGTGAATGAATCTTCCACTGAGGAGGAAGGAAGGGTGCAAAGATACTTATATTGGAAACTTTGGGGGGATAAGAAAGTTTTTTTCTTACTGTTTTCAGCTTTTCAGTGAAATAGGAAGTAAGGTCATCAGATGAGAGTGATGGGAGAAGGATTAGAGAAGAGGTGTTGAAATTTTGAGAGAACTTGAGAAAAGGGAAGAATAGCATCCTAGAGAATAGAGAAGGACTTGATTCTCATTGAATATCTATGAACAATTTAATAAAACTGACAAAAATAACAACAAAAATCAGCTTAAAAAGTATGAAACATAATGGACATAAATTCTAATTTGTTTTTGGCAGTATTTTAAGGTAAAAATAAAAACAAGGACTAACTATTAGCACTTAAGAATAGCTGTGGATGTCACTTCAGTCATTTCATTTCTGCATAGCTGGCATTGCCAGCCTGTGTGACTGAGTTTGCTCATGTTGACACTGGCACACACAATCCTTACTTTTCTTCAGAGGTTCACTAATTTATCCACTTTTGGTTGTGGATTCTTTCTTGTTAACAATAATGGTTTGCATATTACAGCAAATATTTATTTTCCTGGGGAGTTCATTCTCTCTCTCTCCCGCCCCTCTATATTCTATATGTTACATAATCTCTCCTCTCATCATAATATATCTTGCTAGAGGCCCGGTGCATGACATTCGTGCACTCGGGGGGGGGGGGCGGTCCCCTCAGCCTGGCCTGTGCCCTTTAGCAATCTGGGAGCCCTCGGGGGATGTCCGACTGATGGCTTAGGCCCGGGACATCCTTAGCGTTGCCACAGAGGCAGGAGAGGCTCCCACTACTGCCGCTGTGCTCTCCAGTCATCAGCCCGGGCTTGTGGCTGAGCAGTGCTCCCCCTGTGGGAGCACACTGATCACCAGGGGGCAGCTCCTGCATTGAGGGTCTTCCCCCTCGTGGTCAGTGTGCATCATAGCGACTGGTCATTCCTCCATTGGGTTGATTTGCATATTACCCTTTTATTATATAGGATAACCTGCATGATGGTTAATTTTCTGTGTCCACTTGGCTGGAGCATGGTGCTCAGATATTTGGTCAAACAGTATTATGGATGTTTCTGTGATGATGTTATTTTGGATGAAATTTAAAAGGGTAAACTTTGCCCTAGCTGGTTTGGCTCAGTGGATAGAACATCGGCCTGCTGACTGAAGGGTCCCAGGTTTGATTCTGATCAAGGGCACATGCCCGGGTTGTGGGCTCGATCCCCAGTAGGGGGAGTGCAGGAGGCAGCCTATCAATGATTCTCTCTCATCATTGATGTGTCTATCTCCCTTTCCCTTCCCTTCTTCTCTGAAATCAATAAAAATATATCTTTTAAAAATAAGTAAAATAAAAGGATAAACTTTGAATAAAGCAGATTACCCTCCTTAATGAGGATGAGTCTCATCAAATCAATTGAAGACCTTAACAGAACAAAAGAATGAGCTCTCCCAATCAAGAAAGAATTCTATGAGCAGACTGCCTTTAGATTCAATCTGCAACTCTTGCCAACCAAACTTGCAGATTTTTGGACTCATCAAGCCTCCGCCATCATCTCTCTCTTTCTCTCTCTTTCAATCTCCTATCATCTGTATTTTATATTCTCTCTCCTCTCCCTATAACATATTCCTTAACCTGTTTTTACTTTGCTAGAGAGTTTAAACATAGAGTAGTCTGCATGCTACCCAGGGCTCTTTCAGGACCAAGGACAGTAGCCCCACTGTTTTCTCTGCACTGCATCTCTCAACAGGAGCATTTTAGTCATTAACAGCCCATGTTACTATGTGGCAGGCACTGTGATAGAAGTGCAAATAATAACCAGTACTTGCCATCAAAGAGACTTAAAGTACATAGGGATAAACAGGCTACAAACACAAGTATAACATAGAAAACCATGATGTGTAACTATAAGACACTATGGGAGTATTTAGGAAGAAAGGGCCCGTATTTGGATGGCAGATGGTATAAGGGAAAGCTTCTTGGAATAAGAGACATATAAGTTGACATCTTAAGGCATTAGTTGGCCAGGGAGAGAGGTAAGGTAAAGAGCTTTAAGCAGAGGCAAAAACACATGCAAAGGCCTAGAGGCAAGCGCACACAGCTCACCTAGAGGAATGCAATTAATACTGTACAGCTAAATGTGAGAAGAAAAAGCTGCCGGGAAGGAATGGAGGCCCTATGCTGTGATATAGATACAGGCATGTGTCAAATACTAGGGAACACAGCTGAGGGAGTAATTAAGTCTCATGGGTAAGGGTGAGGTGACAGAAAGCAATAGTGAGGTAGTAACATTTAAATTTGTCTTTGATGATATGTAGGAGTTTTCTAGATCCACAGTGAGGATGAGGGGAAGAAAGAATAACAGAGAACATTTTGGCTAAAGCTGTGCTGTTCAACATAGTATCCACTAGCCAAAGTTACATTAAATCTCATTAATTAAAATTAAGTAACATTAGAAATTCAGTTCTTCAATCACACTGGTCACATTCAAGTGGTCAATAACTACATATGGCTAGTGGCTAGTATATTGGACAGTGTAAATATAGAACATTCCCATCATTGCACAAAGTTCTATTGGCAGTGTTGAGTTAGAGGGAACAGCATGTGCAAACGCTCAGAAGTGTGCATGTATGTGGTGTGTTCAGGAGATCTTGACTGTCTTGGGGGCTGTAGCAAAAGGTAGGTAGATGGAAGTGTCTGGAGATGACACTAGAGAGATTGACTGGACTTGGGTGGCAAAAGGCATTTTAACTCATTGTAAAGGAGGGTCGACTTATTTATTTTGGCATTGGGGGCTGATATGAGACATGAGCAGACCTAGATTTATAAAGTTAACTCAAGTAGCAGCTATAAGATCTGAAAGGAATAGTGAGCACACCTAACTCCAAAAGGGGGTGGGAATGTGATATCTTTTGCCAAATAAATGTTGATAAACAACACTTTTTATCATGTCACCTTATGTTCACCAGTTTCCATTGCTCCCAATTAAACTCAGTTGTCTCTCTTTAGTTGTTGAAGGTCTTTACCTTGTTGCACACTACAACCCAAACATTAGCTCAACCCCAATGATGACAATAGTTTCACTCTTCCCCTCATATGAAAATTAACCCCCATATCTGTTCCTTACGGTGCCTGAGTGGACTGGAAACTGCTTGACAGAACTATATCTTACAGTAGGTAACCCCAGAGGAGAGTCTTACGTAGTTCATAGCATGGTCAACAGTCACAGCTAGGAAGACTATTCTGAGTTGTGGTTCTCATGGGACACAGATAAGTGTCATGTAAAATAAACGTGTAAAATGCTCACTTATTGACTGATTGTGACGGTGCTGACTTCTAAGTTAGCAATTCTCCCATTGGTCCCTGCCTCATTTGGTCTATCAGCCAAGGTCCTAGAAAGAAACAGAACTTTACTGAAATATAAAGAAACTAATAAAAGGACTATTTACAGAGGTGTGAGACAACTAAGGAAACTCACAAAGGTTGCCCAGTGTCCCAGAGATTAGCAGTGTTGAGAAGCTATTACTACCTCAGCTCTAAAGAGAAAAGAGGGGGAAATAGTATTGCCAGAGCCCATTGAGAACTGGCGATAGGGATGAGCAGTGCCCTGACAAGAACTGGAAAGAAAGGAGTAAACTGCCACATTAAGGCACTGAAACATGGCGAAAGTAAGGAAGAGGAATATCCTTCTCTCGGTCTACTCTCACTCCATTCTTTTCGCAATGCCAGCCATTGGCTAGCTGTGATCAAAAGCTAGAGGGAAAGGGAGACAAATGATGCAATCCATAATATCTGGGTAGAAACAGACATAAAACCACCACCACAGTATCAGGATTATGGTTGGTTGCATTGACAGACAACCAGGATAACAATGGCTTACACAATTAGAAGTTTGTCTCGTGTAAATGAAGTTCAGGGTTATATGTCAGCTCACAATAACTGGGGACCCAGACATTTTCTCTCTGGCTACAAACCCCCTTCCTCAGCATACTACCTCATGGTTCAAGGTGGCTGCTTGGGCTCCAGATATCATGCAGGCATTCCAACATGCAGGAAGATGAAAGAAAGAGGGCACACCTTTTTACTTTAAGGGCACTTATTTGAAGTTATACATGACACTTCCATTTACATTTAAGTGGCAAGAATTCAGCCATATGAGCACACCTAACTCCAAAGGGGGTGGGAATGTGATATCTATGCCAAGAAGTTTTGCGCCCAGCAAAAAAATGAAGGGTTCTCTTACTAAGTAAAAGGGGGAGATTAGATACTGGAGGACAACTGGCTCTTGGATACAATGTCAGAGGAAAAAAATCTTACCATCAGCTAGAGAAATTCCAGGACTGAGCCAGAGTCCTCTCAATTTTCAATAGCCAACAGAGTGAACACGTTAATGATAGTGACAATGTGTATCAGGAAATATCACCTGTCCTTTCACTACGTGATAGTCACTTACACACCACTTCTAAGGGAAAAGCGATGTTGCTGCGTAAGGACAATGCACATTGGATGAAGAAATGCCAGTTAGAAAAAGTTGCCGTGGAGCTTTAAATACTGGCTCCTAGAAAAGGTACTGTCTATAGATGTGTAGCCAGCTTATCTGGTTTGATAGAGAAGCAACAGCTCATGTTTTCAGACTTGAGGGATAAGGTAACGTAAAATGCGATGCCAACTGGCTTAGCTCCAGAGCCCTTCCTTGGGGGCAATAGTCTCTTTCTCAGGCACCCAAGCACGTCCCTGGGCTGTGCAGTCTGCTCTGGCACCCACGGGAGCTGCTCTCACAAGGTGTGGTAGTGGGGACTGCTCTGGCTCACCGGTGAGCTACCTCCACCTTCCTCAGCCACCCAACTGCCCTCGGCTGCTCCCAAGGTATATACCAGTGGTGGCGAACCTTTTAGCTCGGCGTGTCAGCATTTTGAAAAACCCTAACTTAACTCTGGTGCCGTGTCACATATAGAAATTTTTTGATATTTGCAACCATAATAAAACAAAGACATATTTTTGATATTTATTTTATATATTTAAATGCCATTTAACAAAGAAAAATCAACCAAAAAATGAGTTCGCGTGTCACCTCTGCCACGCGTGTCATAGGTTAGCCATCAATGGTATATACACAGAGGGTGTCTGTCTATTTCTCCCTCTAGCAGCCTTTGGAGGCTTTGGTCAGCCTGTTCTGAAAAGGCAGGAAAGAAGTCTCAGCCTTTCAACCATCTATTCAACCAACTTTCCAGAAACAGCTACTGTGTGACCCCTGTGGGCACACGGAGAGCACAGGCTTACAGTCTAGTTAGCATGGGCAGAAGTTCCACGTGTAAAGTAAAATCATCCATGACAACAATATACACGACATCACAAAACTGCAGGTCCCATGAATAGCAGAGGCTGTCATTCCCAGAGGTCCATGGATGGACAGTTACTGTGAGATGGATGGACAGTTACTGTGAGGTGGATGGACAGTTACTGTGAGGTGGATGGACAGTTACTGTGAGATGGATGGACAGTTACTGTGAGATGGATGGACAATTACTGTGAGATAGGATGCTCAGGGAGGACCCATAGACTAAGTAGCCACTGGGTAGGGCCTTGGCACATGGGTAGGAGTTGCTTACATGGAAGTATAGAGGTGGAAATGAGCATTTGAGCTCAGGAACAGCTAGGAGAGGGTTGTGTCACATGGTGCTGAGAGAGGAGGAGTGAAGAAACAGTGTTTGGGAATTGCTATCCAGCTAGCAGTGGGTAGAATTGTTAATTATATAGCAAAGGAGCCATCCCACATATTTGAGGACTTACACGACTTTCTGAGTCAGACCAGCAGTATCCAGTTGAGTATTCTGCTCATGACCTCCAAAAATAGCTCCCAAAGGAGAGTGACATCCCTTTATTCAGCAAATGTATGCCGGATGCTGCTACTTGACAGGTACCAGGTTTTCAGGGGACTCTGTGACTTACACAGGCCTGATCCCTGCCCTCTGATGGGAAGCCACCCTTCACCCTGAGCCTCAGGGCCTGTGAGAGTGGGTGGCATGAGGCTGAGCTAAGAGGGCACAGGAAGAAGGCCCATTCTGGGGAGTGTCTACGGGCACAAATCAAGCCCAAATTGGGCACAGCCACACTACAGTCAGACTCTGGCCAGGGAGCAGTTTCTATGCTGGAGGGAGTAGATGGGACAGGGCTTCAGAGACCAGGGTGGAAGCAGTGGGGTACTGGGGTGCCAGGGTTCTTGTCCCAGCATCAAGAAGGATTCAGGAATTTGGAGAAGGCTGTGCGTAGATGTTAAATAAGAGTAGTCCAGTGACTAATAAAGAGTCCGGAGACGAAATATAATTTTGAAAGGCATTTCGGGGGTCAGAGGACTTAGCTAAAGGAGCTGGGGAGGCCCTTTGAACTACCTAAGTGCAAACGTTCTTCAGGGTCATGTAATTCCAACCACCTGGAAAAGGACAGGAAAATGAAGTTCCATTTATGTCCCCTGTTGGAAGTAAGATACGATGTGAGCAGTGAGAATCTAATGTGGACCAGCGTCACGCGGCCAAGGCAGGTGTCTCCCTTGGAGTATGTTTGCATTTTCTGGCAGCATCCTCATTTGGTGGTGCTAACTGAGCCACAGTCCCTGCCCTGGAGGACCCTGGGATCCCAGATCAGCAGCAGTGACAGAGATGCAGGAAGGGGGACAACAGCAAGATCCAGATGTGTGCGTTGTAGTCAATGTGGTGCCGATGGAGATGCCCAGTTCTCATGCATTTGGGCCTCAACATGTTGGTTGCATGCCGGCTAGAAACACAATGCTCAGCTCAGGGGGCACTGAAGCTGAGGGCTGGGAGCCTTGCAGGAGGCAGAGGCCTGCTGAGGACTGGCCAGGCCCCTCTGCCACCTCACTAGGCCACATTGAAGCCCCAAGGTTCCTTCCTACCCTAGGAAGTAGGACCTTGGCCTCAGGCTAGCAAAACTGTCTTCAATACCAAGTGTCCCTTTTTCCCCATGGATAATTGAAAGGGGACTGATGTCAGTAGAAGGTAAAATTCACTATATGTATGAAAAATGAGGAGCAGCAAAGCTAGGAATCCACCAGCATTTCCTATCAAAATTCTCACAATGATGGCATTATAGAGGTAGAAGACATTTTTTAAAATGATCTGATCCAAGACCCTCATTTCACAGACAAAAAACTTAAGACCAGAGGAATAAAAAAACCTAGGACCAAAGTGGGACTTGTCCATGGTCCCACAGCTAGAATGTTACAGAGCCAGAATTCAAACCTAGTTCTAATTTCCAGTTTAATTCTCTTACCCCTACACTAAACTGGAGTAAATAAGTAAATAAAAAACCCACTGGAAATTTGCCTTTAATCTGAAAAAAAAATATGGTGATTAGAATAACCTGTAAGTGTATATGTAGCAGTCATAATGTCAGCCAGTCACTAAATCAATATTTATTGGCAGCATTCTGTGCCAGGCACCAGGCTGTCTGTGCCAAGGCCTGGGATCTGTGCTGTTTACTTCCCACATCAGAAGGCTGCCTGGGGTGCAGCTGTGATGGATCTGGAGACACCCCTGGAATACGTTCTCCTGGAGTCCTGCAAGCTCCCTGCTTCCAGTTCCTCATCTGCACAGTAGGTATAACCACTTATCTCATGAGCCGTTATGATTGGAAACGTGGGCAGTCAGAGGGCCTGGCTTGATAAAAGTGTCACACCAAGTAGACAATGAGATGTTCTTCTTCAGGGATCAGATTCAAAAAGGGATCAAGATAAAAGCTCTTAAAGATGTGAAGTTAGACATGATTAAGAATAAATCCCTTAATTTTGAGTAAAGTAGCCTAATATCCTTGTCCAAGATGCTTATGAAATCTATGTTTTTTAAAGATTAAAAAAGTGGGTTTTTTTCATTAATTTAATGAAGAGAAAAATTTTAAAGGGGCTGGATTAGTCATTAGGGCTGCCATAACAAAGCACCCCAGATTGGGGGCTCAAACAAAGATGTAATTCTCACAGTTCTGGAGGTGGAAGCCTAAAATCAGCATGGCAGTGGGCGTGGCTTCTCCTGAGGCCTCCGCTTGCCTCTTGGACAGCAGTCTTCTCCCTGTGTCACCCCGTGGCCTTTCCTCAGCGTGTGTCTGGGTACAAATTTCTTTTTCTAATAAGGACACCAGTCAGATTGGATTCTGACCCGCCCATAGAACGCATCCTTACTCCGTTACCTCTCTAAAGAACTTATCTCTACACACAGTCACTTTCTGAAGTATTTAGATTTTGGAAGGGACATAGTTCAGCTGGTAACAGCGACCAAAGTGAATAGGTGAAAGGTCACATGACCCCAACCACTGGAACCATGTTGAACACCTTCCCAGGGAAGCTAGTCCTGGGAGGGACCAGTGACCCAGCCTCAGCATTAAGGGCTGGATTCTTCTTGTTTGAGATGATTTTGTTGTTGTTAATTGTGAAAACGGTTATACATTGGTGGCACTGAGCCAAAGAAAGGCAATATGAGAGGAAGGATGAGACAAGTCAAATGGTTGGTGACACAGGAGATCGGCAGGGTCCCTCGGGCATGAAGAGGGGAGCTACGCCTTCAGTGAGGGAAGGCATCGAGAGAGCACATAGATGACTGTGATGGGGAGGGCAGGCTCACCAGAGTCCTGGCATGGAAGGCACAGAGCAGGGAGCACATGTGCCCAGCATCCTGAGCTGAAGGCACCCTTCCCATGGGGTGCCTGGAACCCTGTGCTCAGGGAACAATGTGAAGGAAACCTTCCATGGCAGAGTGGGGAGGACTGATGTCACTGACTGCAGCCCAGGTGTTGGGAGGACATGGAGGAACGGTGTGGAGATACTGGGAAGCTAAGGATCCAATGAGAGAACACCAGCCTCCATATTTTAAGTGCCTACTGTGTGCCATGCTCTGTGCTAGGAGCTTTATATTCCACATCTGTGGGGAAGGAGGATTATCCCAACTCAAGCTCAGTAAACTGAAAAACAGAGAAGTTAAGTAAAGAGGTAAGGATAATGTATGTGAAAACGCTTTGCAAATTCGCAGAGCACTGTATAAATGTGAGGTGTTCTTTTTCCTTCTAACTGGCTTTCATAAAACAACCTCCAATGCAGCAAACTACCCAACGTTGCACATGTTTGAGTTGACTGCCCAGTAAACAATAAGAAGAAAAACTAGAAAGTTCTTCCCTGTGCCATTAAAATCTACTCTAGTTCCATTCTTTGTACAAAGATAAGTTGATGACACACTGATTTGACTTCAATAGATGCTCAGTGGGTTTTTCTGCGGTTCTGTCCAGAGGCTGTTCTCTCCACCCCTCCCCGTCCAGGCTGGGAGTGGGAGGTGCCCGTCCCAGTTCACCAGACACCTGGTGGCAAAGGACAGAGAACCTCTCCCTGCACCTGCATGGGTCGTGGTAAGTTACTTGATCTCTAGAGGATCAATGTAAGAGGGAGAGGGAAACATTGATTGGTTGCCTCCCAATGCACCCTGTCTCAGGACCAAACCCATAACCTAGGTATGTGCCCTGACTGGGAACCAAACCTGCAACCTTTCAGTGTACGGGAGGATGCTCCAACCAACTGAGCCACTCAGCCAAGGCTGAATAAAGAGTTTTAAATGAGTGTTTGGCAAGTTGGCTTTTAGTACCCTCTGAGAGTGAGATGTGGCTTGGAGAGAACCCAGTGATGGATTAGCTTTTACTGACTAGCTGGTTGTGTCAGGAAGTAAATGAGCTGCATTCATTCAGTGCTCAGCAAGCTATTACCCGACATAATATACAGTAGTGAACAAAACTGATCCCCTGTGGAATTATATCCTAGTGAGGGGAGACAAACAAATAAATGCATGAGTGTGATCAAATGGCCAAATCAGAACAGCTTAGGTCAGCCAGGGATTCACAATGAGAAGTCTAGAGGCTGACAGGTGCTGCTGTTGGTTCCTGGTTTAAGGACATCGGGGCTGAGGCCTCCGCACTTCTCTGGGCCCTTCCCTCATGGTGGTTAGAGGGGCTTCAGCTCCAGTAATCAAGTTCCTTTTGTAGGAAGAAAGAAGGAGGACGTTTCTAGGACATACCTCCAGCTAGCCCACCTCTCTTATGAGAATCTTTTGCAGAAATGGGATTTGACAACCCTGTTTATGTCTCATTGGCCGGTTTTTGTCACTTGACCTTCCCCGCCCCCTCTTTGCAAGGGAGACTAGGACACTTAGTTCTTCAGCTAGGTACCCCCCCATACAGTCAGAGAATATTGGGTATTGTACATGCAATGATCAGCCTCTGCCTCTCAGATATATAATATTACCAGTTGTAGGACATATTGCTGAGGAAACTTTGTTCATTCTCATCTTGGGTCTTTAGCTGCAAAAAGTTACTAAAGTATTTGAGCAATACTGACTGATTTACAGCTCTCTTTCTAGAAAAAATGCTCAAACATTTGATATCTGAAAAGCTTTTCCTTAGACTAACCTACTAGTTCTTTAAGTCAATAAGAAAAACGATTGCTCAAAAGAAATATAGAGTTAACTGGATGACTACCTTCCCTTGTCTTGCTCAACCAATTTTGAAAATGGGAACGGGAATATTTTCCTTTTACGGTGAAATAGCATGCTGCCAGAAGAAGCTTAATTACAGAATGATAAAATTAGACTGTTAGAATTAGATCGTCAGATGAATTATAATTGGTCTGAGGCGATGGCTATAGAATGTCAAGTAAAAAGCCTGCAAACAGCACTTGGTCCTGGAATAATGGAACCTCTAAAATGGTGACATGGCGCCCTGACCGGTTTGGCTCAGTGGATAGAGCGTCGGCCTTCAGACTGAAGGGTCCCAGGTTCGATTCCGGTCAAGGGCATGTACCTTGGTTGCGGGCACATCCCCATTGGGGAGTGTGCAGGAGGCAGCTGATGAATGTTTCTCTCTCATCGATGTTTCTAACTCTCTATCCCTCTCCCTTCCTCTCTGTAAAAAATCAATAAAATTAAAAATAAACAAACAAATAAATAAATAAATAAATAAATAAATAAATAAATAAAATGGTGACATGGAATTTCAATCTGTAGCTCAGCCATCAGTTCTCGGTTTCAGTGCCTTGAGCAATCTAACCAGTAGCTGAGTATAATGAAATGGCATTTTATCCTACAGAAATTGTGGGGTAAAAAAACCCCAAAACCTATATTCTATACCTCTGCAAAAGGACTTTCATGCCTGAAAATTCTGAATGGAGAGTGGAGAGGAGGGATGACGCCAGGGAACGGTGACTGCTGTAACCCACTACATCTAAACACTGCCTCCCAACAGATAACACAGAGCCCATGTCTCTGTCACCTGCCTGTCATCTTCCACAGCCTCTCTCCAGGGTAATTGCTTTGCTTCAGTCCCATGATCACATTGAAGAGCATGCTAAACCTGGGAGACTGAGATCCCAAAGAATTTTTATAAATAAACCTGTAACACTGTTGTGGGTGCCCAAGGCCAGGCAGTCCTAGGGGGTAATCAAGAATCTACCTGGGAGATGAGTTGCATATTATGTATGTATGTGTGTGTGTGTGTGCTGGGGAGGAAGGCAGGAATTTTCATCATCTGTTGTAGTATATTATAGAGCTAGAGATTTGGACTGAAATTGTGACAAATGTCCACCGCTAGTTTCTGAGGTTCATTCTAGCCCGAAGAACAATAGGGGTTTAAAGCTGGAGGAGTCTCAGCTAGGCCAACCCCTTCCTTCATTCTGCACACATGAAAAGAGATACCCATCCACTCCACCCATAGTGGGCATCACTTAAGAGGTAACCACAGCCTGGGAAAGGTCGAAGTGCCTCCCCTGGTGTGGGGGAGAGAGCTCCTGGCCGCCAGGCCTTGGTCCACAGGACTTAAGGGACAGGGAATCAACAGCAAATGTAAAGCTGGGGAAACAAATGAACACATCAACAAGAACAACAAAATTCTGCTAGCCTCTGATTTGTGAAATATTCTCAGAAGAGGTGGCATTTGAATGGACAGTGGAAGAATTATGATTCCAGTCAGTGAATAAGGGGAGGTCGGTGCTCTAGGCCAATACTGCAGAGCAGGAGGACACTTAGAAAGAGCTGGAGTCAGGGAGGTTGTAGCGGGGTGGGTGGAGGGACCTTGCAGCGGCAGGGCGCCAGCGGTCACGTGAGGCCAAGTCAATACACACTTGTTGACCATCCTGCATATTCATGTTGTTGAGATTCAAAGATTTTTGGAAGAGATTCAGTCTTTAATTTCCTCCTTTTTGGTTTTTTATTTACTACTTCATGAATCCACTCATTCCACAAACCTGTATAGATCACATTGGCCATAGATATCCATAATAATAGATAGTGCACATTTCTGGAGCACTCAGCATAAGTCAAGCACTGTGCTGAGTGCTTTTATGTATCACTAAGCCTTATGATGCAGGTACCATTAGGAGCACCACTGTACAGATGAGGAAACAACCCCAAACAGTTAGATGTCTTGCCCAAAGGCACACAGTCGAGAAGTGATGAAACCAGAACACAAACCAGAAAATATGATCCTCTCTCCCTCCTCTCTACTACCTGGGGCCAGAAGTCTCCGCATTCTTCCTGATTCCTCTCCTCTGGCCCCTCACCTCTTCTTTCCTTTAGGAAATATATTTTTAAGTCACCAAAAATTATCCTGTCACATAATGTGAAAGAGTCACTCATAAAAAGGAAAGGGAGTTACCAGTAAAGTGTCACATAGAAAGCCTTGCACATTCAGAGAAAAATGCCCTGGGGTGGAAGGAGTGATAACTGAACGCAGTCACAGCGTGCTGCAGTCACGGAGGTCCCTGCTTTCTTTATTGTGTGTCACCATGTAGTCCTCTCTACCCTCAGGGGGTGTATTCCACGAGATGTGAAGTGACTTGTCTACGGTCACAGGAGTGTCAGCCCAGCCTGTCCCTGCTCAGTCCCAAGGACTGCTCAGAACCACCCTGGCCAGATCAGGACCATGGACAAAGCCTCCTGCAGAGAAAATCAAAGCCTTCACCTCCTGATGCTGGTGGCATTTAGTCCCGGAACAGGCAAAAAATAAAAAAATCAATCCCTGCTGCTCACTTTGCCAGACTGCTTTGCATTTTAGGCCTTAAGGAAAAACTGATTGCCTTATTTCATTATTGAGTTCTGAGAAATGATGTGATATAAATTTTCTGTATTTCTTAGAAATTAAAAAAAATCAATGGCTTGTTCCATGATTTCCTTCTTCTCTAACTACATAAAAACTCTCAGTGTTTTTATTAATTTTTATCAGTGCCTCCCTGTAGATTCGAGCCTCACCAATCAGCTGCTGGCGTCCTGTGACTAAAACAGAGCTTTAAACTCATCTTGGCTTAGAGTCCAGAAATGCCTTTCTGCTCCCTCTCTAGGCAGGGCTTGTCTGCAGGCCTTGCCTCCCATTAACCACCCTCTGGTGGTCAGAGAAGCTTCTTTGGTCCTTCTCGGTGAAAACACACAGCAGGCAGGCCAGAAAGACAGAATCTATTTTGGGAGAAACTGAAGGAGTAACTGAATGATAGAGGCTGTTCCCAGGGTAGAGGGCAGCCTGCCAAAAATGGAAGACAGAAATATTCCTCAAACAGATTCTATCACACGGACATAATTCTCTATATATCATCTCGCTTTGTCTTCCACCTGAAGAGGAGAACATACGCGATTTTGTCAATGGGCACAGTTGCCAGGTAAACACAGACTCAGCTGCAAAGACCTGATGACATGTGAACACAGGAGCTGCTCTCCATGACTGTTCTTTGAGCAATAAAGACAAATGACAAAGGGCAACCAGCACCAGCTTATTTCCCCACGCCCCCTGCTCTGCGGATGGGTTGTCATAATTAGAGGAGCGGACCTCATCTCCGGTCTTTCTCTGAAATCCATGACCCAGCACCAACTGGGAGCTGCATCATAAAGCACATGATGCTTAAGGGGAAGAATTTGGCAATTAAAAGCAGGGCAGTCCAAAGCACTGTAATAAGTTACCCATCTGGAGGGAACTGAGAGCAACATGCTTAAAGGAGAAAAGCAGGCCGCTGAAGATTGGATTCCGTTCAAAGCCAGATGACATCTTTTTGTTGGAAAAGGACAGAACTATTTAAAACAGGGAGAAAAATATGCTTCAACCTGAAGTCTATCATAGCCTGGGGCTAGTAGCCTCACTCAGATTTGCCCTGCCTTGTTGGGAAAAGTGTGCTTGAACCATTGGTTGCCAAAGGAACTCCAGTCACCCCATCAGCCACACAGAGATGACCAGCCCGTTAGGCAAAACACCTTTCTCTACCTTACGCTCAGGTCACCTTGTCCAGAGCAAGTCTCAGATGGATTTCTGGGGGCCCTTGGGTTCCCTCCTTCACGTAAGCCCTTAGCCACTTAGCCTGTTGCTGGACAACCCCTGCCTGGCCCCTCGCAGGGCCCTGGCCCATCCTGGGGGGCTGGAGGGAATGTCCCCAGTTCTGGAGGAGCCTATGCTCAGTCCTTCTAGATTCTTCAGCACAGACCCTCTCAATAGTGAGCAAGCCTTTCTCTTGTGTTTGTGCATTTCCCTCTGGGGTCTGCATGGCCTGGAGCATAATGCTGTGTGCTGGACAACCAACCCACAAGGTGAGCACCACACACCAAGCATCATGTGCTTCGAGACTGGATGGGGCAGGACGGCAGGTTTTTGTTAAGCTTTTCTATGTAGATGAATGCAAAATTAGTGTACATTTTAAAGATTAAAATGAAAGATTCTAAAGAATATATTATAGTCTTAACCTGAGACCCCAGGAGGTATGTTCAACCAGGTGATGGGAGGGCAGCAGGTTCGTGTGAAGCAGGGGTGCTGGTGTGGGAGGAAGACCTTCCACAGAAGGGCTGTGGGCAGGGGCAGCACATGGGCCAACAGGTTGTTCCCAGTGGCCCACAGGGCACTCAGGCCTGCTGAGACTGCAGCAAAGGCGAGGCCAAGGTTCTGGTCAAGTAGTCACAGCTGTCAGGGACCCCAGGCACAATCAGAACAACCACCAGCACAGGGAGAGATGGCTCAGGAGCCGCACAGGGCCTGGTGCTCACGCAGAAGGGCTTTGTGGTGAGATGCTCGTGCAAGAGAGACTAAGCATAGGCTTCTTCAACCTGACTGCAGACAAGACTCACCAGGAGAGCCTGCCAATCCAGACCCCGGGCCCATGGCAGACATGCCAGACCACACGCTGCACAAGGAGACTCAGAAATCTGTTTCTGAAAAGCTATCCTGAGGAATCGGATGTGGCATGGCTCCTGTCTCCAGACGTGGAGTGAGGTGATAACAGAGAGAGGAAAACCGCCTAGTGCTCCCGGGCAGGATGCGTTTCCAAGGCTGCGACTCTGCCGTCTGCAGCAACCTCGGAGCGCTGGGTGCTGTTTTCTGGGCCGAGGGATCTTAATCGGACAAGGATGACATGCTAGAGGAAGTTTCCTCATCAACATGAATTTACTAAACATTTATGGTGGGTAGAATGTCCCCTATGTGTACAGACAAAAGCATCACTCTCTCCTTAAAAGAAATGACACCATAGTTTCAGTGGAAAATTCTAGGCATTTTCCAGAATGTGCTCCATGAAGCACTAGCTCTAGGAAGTGCTCCAAAAACAAACAAACAAAACCTTCTCTGTTCAATTAAATTAGATAAACACTGCCTGTTTGATACCTCCTCCAGGACACTCATGTGCACTCTAACCTCTGAGTTATCTAGAAGTGTGTAGTTTAATTTCTAGATATTAAGAGTTTCCTTAGACATCATATTGTTACTGATTCCAACTTAAACAGAGAATAAATACACTTTTTGTGATTTATTTATTTTTATTTTAAATCTTTATTGTTGAGACTATTACAGAAGCCCCCCATTTTTCCTCTATTGTCCCTTCCACCAGGTTCCCTCCCTACCCCTGGCCTTCACCACCCTATTGTCCGTGTCCATAGATAATGCATATATGCATATAAGTTCTTTGGTTAATCTCTTTCCATCCATCCTCCCACCTCTTCCTTCTGATATTAGTTAATCTGTTTCATGTTTCCATACGCTGTGGTTCTATTTTTTAAAATATATTTTTATTGATTTCAGAGAGGAAGAGAGAGGGAGAGAGATAGAAACATCAATGATGAATTATTGATCGGCTGCCTCCTGCATGCCCCCTACCAAGGCATGTGTCCTGACCGGAAATTAAACCATGACCTCCTGGTTCATAGGTTGATGCTCAATCACTGAGCCATGCCAGTTGGGCCCCTCTGGTTCTATTTTATTCATCAGTTTATTTTGTTAATTAGATTCCTTGTTTGTTTATTTTGATTTTTAGATTCAATATGATGATAGATATGTATTCATTGCCATTTTATTGTTCATACTAGAGGCCCAGCACACAAAATTTGTACACTGGTAGGGTCCCTAGCAGCTGCCAGCTGGGTACTCCCTCCCTTCCCCTGGCCAGCCTGCCCCCTGATCGAACTCCTGGAAGAACTCCAGTCGAGGGGACAATTTGCATACTATGTTTTTATTGTATAGGATTTTTATCCCTCCTCCTCCTCCTCCTCCTCCTCCTCTTTCTTCTTCTTCCTCTTACTAACTGCTTTTCTCTTGCTGCTTTTAAGATTCTCTATTTGTCTTTAACTTTTGGCATTTTAATGATGATGTGTCTTTGTGTCTTGGTGTGGACCTCTTTGGGTTATTCTTGTTTGGGGGCTCCTTACACTTCCTGGACTTGTAAATCTATTTCTTTCACCAGTTAGGGAAGTTTTCTGTCATTATTTCTTCAAATAGGTTTTCAATATCTTGCTCCCTCTCTTCTCTTTCTGGCACCCCCCCATAATGCGAATGTTGGTACACTTGAAGTTGTCCCAGAGACTCCTTACACTATCTTCATATTTTTGGATTCTTTTTTCTTTTTGCTCTTCTGATTGAGTGTTTTCTGCTTCCTCATATTCCAAATCGTTGATTTGATTCTTGGAATATTCTACTGTTGAATTCCTCTAAATTATTTTTTATTTTAGTTAGTATATGCTTAATTTCTGACTGGTCCTTTTTCATGTCTTTGAAATTCTCACTAATATCCTTGAAAGTCTCACTAAATTACTTGAAGCTCTCATTAATATCCTTGAGCATCTTTATAACTATTGTTTTGAACTCTGTATTTAGTAGTTTGTTTGCTTCCATTTCATTTAGTTTTTTTCTGGAGATTTTTCTGTTCTTTCATTTGTGACATGTTTCTTTGTCTCTGAATTTTGGCTGCTTCCCTGTGTTTGTTTCTATGTATTAGGTAGAGCTTCTATGTCTCCTGGAATTGGTAGAGTGGCCTTGTGTAGTAGGTATCCTGTAGTAGGTGTCCTGTAGGAATTGGTAGAGTAGACTTCCCAGTCACCTGATCTGGGCACTCTTGGTGTGCCCCTGTGTGGTCTGTGTGCACAGTCTTATAGTTGAGCCTTGATTGTTGTTGGCATCACTGTGAGGTCCAGCTGCAACTATAGTGGAAGAGCTGCTATTCAGGAGACATCCCTATGGAGCAGGACTTGCTTCAGTGGGGCTTTGGTGTTCACTGAGTCTGCCCCTTGAGTGTGTTGCTCATAGATGTGTAGAGTTGTAATTTGGTATAATCTGAAGCTGTCCATCAGGTGCACTGGCTCTGGGACCTCCCGGGAGGTGCAGTCAGCCACTGCCTGGGGCTACTGGGCAGCAGCTACAGAGTCATCTGCAGATGGCTGTTATTTGTATTGGGCTTGGAAGTGCCCAGGCGAGGCCAAGCTGTGAATCAAGGCAGGCTGCTGCTACTGCCAGGTCTTGCTGATGCAAGCTACTGCTTGTTTGAGAGATTTTAGGAAAGTCTGAAGCTTGAGCCCAGACAGGCCATTCATATGGAAAAGCTGCTGCAAACAGCTTGGGTGGGGCTGCAAATTAAATAGGGCTGGGTCTCAGGGAATCACCAGGGCAGAGTGATTAGTGTGAACCAGGCTGATGGAAACTCAGACATGGCTCCCAGTCAGCTTTTGTGTGTAGGGGTGTGGGAGGGGAAGTCTCAGCATAAAGACATTGATCCCTGGGAGCACCTCTGTCTGTGAGAAAGCCACCCTTTAGTTCTTGCTTCAATGCCAGACAATTCATTTCCTCCTGTGTGTCCCTGGATCTCCCCAAGCCACTGCCCCAGTGCTGGAGCTCAGAGGGAGCTGGATGGTGTAAATTTGTCTGCCAGCTCTTTAAGAGGAACTGCCTAGGTCTCCAGCAGCCTCCATATCACTCAGCCACAATTCCCACTGGTTTTTATAGCCTGAAGTTATGGGGGCTTCTCTTCCCAGCTCTGGAACCCTGGGCCAGGGGTATGGTATGGGGCTTGGACCCCTTGCTTCTCACAGAGGGATCTCTGCAGCCACACCTGGGTGTTGGACTAGCCCATTCCATGCCTCTGCCCCTCCTACCAGTCTCAATGTGCTTTCTTCTTTACTCCTCTAGTTGTAAGATTTCCATTCAGCCAGATTTTAGGCAGTTCTGAATGAGGGTTATTCTGTATTTTAGTTGTAATTTTGATGTGGTTGTGAGTGGTGGCAAGTATCGGCATTTACCTACGCTGCCATCTTAGTTCTCCTCCACATTGTGTGATTTCAATTTTGTTTTAAATCTATTGAAACTTGTTTTATGGTGAATAAACTATATGTATTTGAAAGGAATGTTTATTCTGCAGTTATCAGATGATTTATCCTAAAAATATTAATAAGATCAAGGTGGCCAGTGGTGTTGTTCAGATATTTATGTCAATACTGATCTTTTTTTTGGTCCAGCTGTTCTATCAATTGCTTAGATAATTTTAGAATACTCCATTTCTCTATCTAATTTTGTCCATTTTGCTTCACATAACTTGAGTTTATGTTATCAGTCATGTACACACTCAAATTGTTAGGCCTTCCTGACAAAGTTTCCCCTTTGTCCTTATGGAATGCCCATATTTCTCTCTGGTAGTACTTTTTGTTCTGAAGTCTATTTTACTTGATATTAAAACAGCTATTCTTGCCTTCTAATGCCTACTCTTTGCATGATATATCTTTTATTTTCAAACCATATGTGACTTTATCTTTTTTAAAATATATTTTATTGATTTTTTACAGAGAGGAAGGGAGAGGGATAGAGAGTTAGAAACATCAATGAGAGGGAAACATCAATCAGCTGCCTCCTGCACACCCCCTACTGGGGATGTGCCCACAGCCAAGGTACATGCCCTTGACCAGAATCGAAAGGGCTGTGCCTTTATCTTTAAAGTGTGTGTGTTGTAGGCAGAATATAGTAAAGTCTTGCATTTCAACCTACTCTGTTAACCTATATTTTTAAATGGAGAGTTCAGAATATTAATTTTTAGTATAATCATTAATATCGATTATATCTAGGTCTATTATTTTAGCATTCGCTTTCTCTTTGTTTCTCCCTTTTCTTCTTTTTCTTTGTTTGTTTGTTCCCCTCTTCATCATTTTCTGCCTCTTTTGGATTATTTGAATATTTTTTAAACATTCTATTTTAATTCATTTGTTTGATCCCTTTGGCTCTGTTTTGTTCTTTAGTAGTTGCTCTAGGTATTAAAATATACATATTTACCTTTCAGAGTCTAGTTGGAGTTAATATTAAGACAAATTAGAAACCTTGCAAGCTTTAATCTTCCTACACTGCTCTTATGTTACCATATGTATTTCATCTGCATACATGTAAACTACAAATATAATTTTGTAATTTTTGTTTTCAACAGTCACATAAATTTTTGTTTTCAACAGTCACATAAATATTGAAGAACTCAAGAAGGAAAAATGGTCTTTTATATTCACTTAAATGTTTGCCATTTTTGCTCTTCCTTCTTTCCAAGACCCAAGTTTCTCTCTGGGTATCATTTCTGGAACAGCCAGAGAACTGCTTTTTACATTTTAGAGCATGTCTGCTGCTGCTGACTTTTCTTAGCTTTTCTTCATTTGAGAATGTCTTTTTTTTTAGATATTTTTGCTGGATTCAGAATACTGAGTTGACAGTTATTTTTCTTTCAAGTACCTTAAAGTTGTTCTTCCATTAGTTTCCATGGTATTTGAAAAGAGATCCACGACTCTATTTGAGTTGTTCTTTGTACATAATATGTCATTTTTCTCTAACTGCTTTCAGAATCTTTTCTTTATCTTTGGCTTTTAGCAGTTTGAGTGTGATATGTCTAGGTAATTTAAGATAATTTGTCTTGTTTAGGTTTTAATGAGCTTCTTAAATCTGTGAATTTGTGTCTTTGACCAAATTTTGGAACTTTATGGCCATCACTTATTTAAATATTTTTGCGTTTCACTCATTCCTTCCTCTCTTTCTTGGACTTCAATAAAATATATGTTATTACTTTTGATATTGTCCCACCGAACCCTGTTTGTTTATTTTAGCCTCATATTGGGTAAGATTTCATTGACTCTTCCATCATCTCTATTCTGCTGTGGAGCCCATCAAGTGAATTTTTTATTTCATATATTATATTTTTAAAATTTCCACTTGATTTCTTTTTATAGTTTTTATTTCTCTGATGAGAATGCCTATATTTTCATTTATTTCGAGTATATTTATATACCTCATGGAGCATAGTTTTAATGCTGCTTTAAGTCTTTGTCTGATAACCTCAACATCTGGGTCATCTTGGTTTTGGCATCTGTTGTTGTTGTTGTTTGTTTTGTTTTGTTTCCCTCTTGAGAATTGGTCACATTTTCTGGTTCCTTTTATATTGAGAAATTTTGGTTTGTATCCTGAACATTGAGAGTGTTCTGTTTGCATCCACTCTGAATTCTATTATAACACTGTGGAGGATGCTAATGTTTTTATCTAATTCTGTCTCACCTTCTGTGGGCAGTGGTTCATGTCCCAGTTTAGCTCTCAAAGGCTATAGGTGCTAGTTTGGTCTGTATTGTACGCGTGTATCACTCAGGGGAATGCTGAGTCTTGGGAGAGTTTATAATTAGGAGACCTCCCCCCCCGCCCTTTCTGGCTCTCTCCATTCTGGGCTTTTTTCCCTCACTCTCCAGCTCTCATGAGATATCTATTCTTAGTTTTCCAACCATAAAGATGTAATTTCTATTGGAATTTCAGCTACTTAAAGGACCACCCTGACACATTCCTCAGTGACTAAAGGCCATCCTCAGAGCAAAGGTATGAAAGGGAGAGGGAGATGGAAACTCACCTTGTATACTCTCTTCTCAACGTTTTAATTCTTCTCAACAGTCACCTGCTTTTATATGCTTTTTGGAGTCAGATTACTCAGATACTTTTTTTCCATTCAAAATATTAGTCGTAATTTGCTGGAAAAGGCAGCCATGTGCAGTCTGTGGACTCCCACTTGGCTGTGTAAGAATGGGGGTGGGCCTGGCACATCACCTGGCTGAGAGATAGAGAGCCCTCATGGCCTAGGCTGGCTTGTCTCCTTTGAGGGAATGCTTTTCTGCTTCAGGCCTAAGGTGTGCTCCTGTGTTCTCCTAAGTGGCCATCAAATACACCCCCAGGTTTCTGTATTTAGGAACCACAGGGGAGTGGTCAGGGTCCTTCCATACAGCACAAAGCAGACTTCATGCAATCATATCGCCCACATCAGCTGTGGCCTGGTCCACTGGCCCTTAGAGACCAGTGCATAGCGAGGGGCTGGAGCCTCTGCACTCTGTCTCTCCTCCTGCTGTAAGTGAACCCTGCACCACTGGGCCTGATGTGCATGTTCTCTGTACTCAGTGATCTACAATCATGCGCTGGTTTCTCTCCTGAGAGGCACTTATTTGCCTTTTAACCTTGGCCACACTCAGGTTCCATTCTATCCTGCACCACGGCCTGGCCACCCAGTGAATGGTTAAACATAACGTGATGGCAGAATAGGCTCTAGTGGATTTGTGTTGCTTTCGTGAAACTGAAACCTCACAGAGCAGTTTAGAATATTAAGGGCTCTGAGAAGTCCTGTAATAGCTACCTTGCCATCATACCATCTTTTCCAACTTTAAATAAAACTTTGCCACATTTATATACAGTAAATATTCAATACAATAACCTCTGCCACAGTGCCTTACATATAGTGAATATTCAATACAGATGCTCCTCGACTTACTATGGGGTTACACCCCCATTCTAAGTTAAAAATATTGTGAGTTGAAAATGCATGCAATGCACCCAATCAACCAAACATCATAGCTTAGCACAGCCTACCTTACTTGTGCTCAGAACACTTACATTGGCCTACATTTGGCAATTATCTTGAGCTTCGCCTCAAGAGTAATGCCCTCCTCTTCTTCTCACCAGAAGTCAGAGACACAGATAGGTGTTTTACAGACATGATGGGATGTGAAACACAAAACACAACATCCAGAAAATGCTGGCAATACAGTTCACCCTTGCGATTGCGTGGCTGACTGGGAGCTGAGGTTTAATGCCCTGCTCAGCATCATGAGAGAGTATCGAACCTAATATTGCTAATCCTGGAAATGATAGAAATTAAAAACTTTAAGTACAGTTTCTATTGTGTGCATATCACTTTCTCTCCATCGTAAAGTAGAAACATTCTTAGTCAAACCGTCGTAAATTGGGGACCATCTGTACAGACGTGTTGAATTGAATTTTATGAATTCATTGCTTTTAGAACCCTATTGTTAGTAGAGAAGGATATATTTTTAAATATTTTTATTTTTTATTCATTCTCACCCAAGGGTATTTTTCCCATTGATTTTTAGAGAGAGCAGAAGGGAGGGAGGGACGGGAAAGGAGAAAGAGATGGAGAGAGAGAGGGAGAGATATCCATCAGCTGCCTCCCACAGGCACCTCAACCAGGGCCAGGGATCAAATCTGCAACCAAAGTACATGCTCTTGATCGGAAATCAAACCCATGACCCTTCAGTGCTTGGGGTGTCACTCCAACCACTGAGCCACAGTGGCCAGGGCCGAGAAGGATATCTTAAGCCAGTAGCCAATAAAGAGAAGTATACCCTGGCCAGGTAGCTCAGTTGTTAGAATGTCGCCCTGATATGCCAAGGTTGTGGGTTGGATCTTCAGTCAGGACACATACAAGAACCAACCAATGAATGCATAAATAAGTGGAACAACAAATCTCTCTCTCTCTCTCTCACCCCTTCCTCTCTCTAAAATCAATCAATAAATATTAAAGAGAGAAGCATTCTCTGCCTGTTATATGCTTGCCCTGGTTCATACCGAGGGAATGTCTCCAATACCCCTTGCTTCAGTGGGGAGGAACCAGGGAATAAGCTTTTTGTTTGTTTGTTTCCCTCTGACTCCCCATGCCCTCTGCCCCATGAGCAAATGGTGAAAAATCTGATGTTCTTTGGTTTCTGTTTCCCAAATGTGTGGTTGTAAAATGTTGAGTGTAACTGCCCATTCTTGGCCCCGTGGTTTGGCTCTCTGAGACTTAATTATTCTGGCTCTGTGGGATAGAAGGCAGGCTGCAGTTGTCCATGGCAGGGTGAGTGTAGGCCGACTCACTCCTCAACATGCAAGTCTCAGGTGTGGACTGCAATGGAGAGGGCAGAGAAAAAGACAATCCACTTCAGCAAGCTGCATTCTCCAATATATCCCGACCAGCAATTAAATGAATATTGCATTTTAATAGCCTCTAGGATCTAAGCCTAGTTCTCAATTCACTTGAACTCTGGAAGCAAGGAGGAGGGATTAAGCTCACACACAGCCCCCAACAGCCAACAGCATCCTCAATGTGAAATCTTGGAGGCTGTGAAAAAGACAATGGAACAGAGAGGTGTACTACCTCGCCATGAAGATAACAGCGGCTGCTGCCATTCATTTTCCCCCTGCCCACAGGATACTGTTTCTATGCCCCAGGACACACTGTAAGGAAAGCAGCATCACCCTCAGGGCCCTGCGTGGTTTACGTGACTAAGCAGGCTCAGAGCTGGGTCTTGAACTCAGGACCCAGGACTCAAAATCTGTCTACTGTCTCCCCTCCGAGCACCTCTATTATTCAACATCAGCTGCCAAAGCTGCATGTCATGAAACAGAAATAATAAATATAAGTATTTAAAAAGCAGAGGAAAAATGATTGTGCACATTTATATGACAAAAAGCCAAGATAATTCTTCGCCCTTCATCACCACGAACCAAATGGCAAGAAGTCACAAATATTAAAAGGCCTTTCTCAATTTACCCAGGTCTTCTTGGGAGTAAAAACATGGTCATCACAATCTTAACAAGTTTAACTTATATCCTCAGAGAAGCATTCACATTCCACGTCTTTAAGGGGAGCATGCAGGCATATGTAGTGATATGCATAACAAAAAATGCCAGTGTACTCTTTTCTTTAGAGAAGGAAGAGCACCAACATTTCACTTCTGATATCTGTATTCATGGTCTGGCTTTGTCGTATCTAGTATCATGCTCAGGAAATCTCCAAACAGTAAGAGGCGAGTGAATTAAATTGCTGGAATCATACTCCATTTACCACATCTGGATCAGGGAAGGGAAGCGTCAGTTCCGGGACCCGTCAGTTCACCTTTTGGAGATTGGCAGTCTGTACATCGTTCCTGGCTCATTATGATTCCAGCAGGATAAAGGGGAGATGCTGGTTTTTATTTGTAAATGTCAGGTTTTCATTTCAGTTTATTGCCTCGTTATGTTGGTGGCTCCACAAAGCAGGCCCCGGCCATCTGGGTCAGAACAAATCTGGTCCTAGGAGAGGTGGGAGGGGTCCTTGCTGAGAAGAGAGTGGCAGTGCGAGCAAACTCTTATTCGTCGAGCTCCCGGGTTTTCATCGGCTCCTCTCACCAGCATTTATTTCCCAGGATGAGTCGTCTGTGCGGGTTTTCGTTCCAATCCAGATTCCGAGGAACAGGAATCAGGCTCTGAGTTCATGAATGTTTGTGAACATCACCATGGGATAGTCACCCTTTCTCAGTGATGTTGGAAAATCAAAACCAAGCTGCACAAAAGCTTGAGGGAACTCAAGAATGGATGCTGGGATGCTGGGTACCTGGATTGAAGTCTGTCTTGAAGTGAACTCTTTTTTTTTTTTTTTGGTCCCTCTGCTGACCATTTCCTATGTTGAATGAGACTATGAGCTTTTCTGATTTGTGAATTTTCTATTTTACAAGAGAGCTATACCCATCAACTTAACAAATCATTACCCCCTCCCCGGCCCCCACCGAGTTCCTTATTTTGCCTCTGAAAGCATAAAGGGCTCCCTTGGCACTGGGTCTGAAACCCAGAGGAGCAGTGGTCCCTTGGTGAGCTGAGTAGAAGGCAGCCCAACCTGCTCTCATGCTTTTCATGTAGTCATTCATTCCAGAAACACATACTGGCGACCAGCTGTGCGACAAGCACTCTGCTCAGCACCGGGCGCACAGAAGTAATGAGCCACTGGAGTCCATGGGCCAGTGGGAGAGAGAGTGGAGCAGAGTGGTGAGGACCTGCCACGTGCCAAGTGCTGAGACAGAAGGGAGTGGGAAGAGCTGGGCATGCAGCCAAGGGCTCCTCATCTCCTGGGAGAATCAAGCTGGGACTTCAAGTGGGGCCTTCAGCGGGAACGTTCCAGGCCCAGAACAGAACATCACCAGGGACTATGGTTTGAGAGGACTCTCCTGTGCTTGGCTCTTTCAAAAGCCCGGGACCTCCAGCCAGCACTGGCACAGGAGGCTGCTCCACAATGTTCACCCCCTGCCTTCATCCCTGGCTGGCCAGGTGCCTGCCTCAGTCCTGCGCCCTCCCATGGCTCCCTGATGCTTGATTGAAAGTCCTGTTCAAGCATCTCCCTAACCTGTAAGCCTTTGGGACCCCTAGTCTGGCACAGTGTTGACATAAGGCATCTAAGAAACTTTTGCAGAACGACTCAAAATGACAATAATATATTGATTATAGTATAAAATGTTATATTAATATGTCATTGCCTCACTTTGTGTATTGTGTACATATATTATTGAATGAATATGTTGATAGTATTTTAGAATAATATATTAGTACACTGCTGTGTTATGATTATTATTCAGAGATCCAAGTTCTAAGATTTTGTATAAACCTTCAGGCATCCATCATATTTCTTGGCTCTCTGAGTGGAAGTTGACTCCTTTTATCTCTTCTCTCTCTTTTTTTAAAAAAATATATTTTATTGATTTTTTTTTACAGAGAGGAAAGGAGAGGGATAGAGAGTTAGAAACATCGATGAGAGAGAAATATAGATCAGCTGCCTCCTGCACACCCCCTACTGGGGATGTGCCCGCAACCAAGGTACATGCCCTTGACCGGAATCGAACCTGGGACCTTTCAGTCCGCAGGCCGACGCTCTATCCACTGAGCCAAACCGGTTACAGCATCTTCTCTCTTTTAATAGGACAGGAAAGTGTAGTCACTTCAGCCAGGGGAGGGTAAGAAACGCCACTGGCTTTCTTGGCCAACCAGCAGCAATAAGGGTTCGGCTGGGGGAAGTGGAGATGGTGTCATCCCCCCAGGAAACCTGCCCCCTCTGCTGGAGGGTCAGGGCGTGAGTCACTGTCTTCAGGCTCCTGGTCCCGGGGGCTCCGGGGCCTGAGGCGAGCATGCTTTCTGCAGACAGTCTGGTGGTTCTCAAGACAGGCAGCCAGCTGTCCCCTTCACCCTGAGGGTGTGTCGCAGCTGGTCCTGTTTCCCTTTATCAACGTGGGAGACATCCAACATCTGCCATTTGCATAACGTGGGTGCTTTTGCAGCTTAGCATTCTCTGTTTCTACAAATAAATGCTTTCATGAGAAAACTGAAATGTCAGAAAAAGAGAGACAACCTACTTTAAGGTCGCTGCTGCCTCCCAGCAAGGGTGTTTAAAAATAACCCCCAATCTGCCGAGTGCTCACAACTCTCATTGCACCAGCTCAGGGAAGGCAGCGTGGAAGGTTCCAGGCTGGAGTGTGTGCTGGGAAGGTGCTGGCACCTGGCTGCACACCACCCTGTGGATCTCTGCCTAAGGGCAAATGGTCAACCCTTTGATAGAAGGTTCTAGTATCGGTTTCCAGCTATGGTGAATGGCTTTAGGTCTGACTCAGACGTGCTCTGTAGGAAGGGAAATGCTGAGGGGCTGAGGTGGCAGGGCCAGGATGGGTGTGGCTGTCAGGGTGTGGCACTGAGAGCCCCGGTAGATCCCTCGGTGAGCAGGGACCTGTGCCTCCAGGATCTGCCCAGCAGCACCGACAGAGGAGAGCCTAGATTTTAGCAGTAATTTCCAAGCTGTGCTCCACGGATGTCTAGTGGCTCTGGAGCAGATCTTCAGTCCTTCATTTACGCTGATGGACTGTGTCTGTTACTCCAAGAATGGCCTCCCCCAGGGTTGTGCATTTCACTCGACAGCACATTCTTCTGCTCTGCGTCCCTGTAAACCTACCAGCAGGGGCGGATCTGAGGGCCCCAGGGCCCAGCACCTGTGGAGCATCACCTTGGACAGATGTCTGCACACCTGTATTCAAAACTCACCCTGGGCAGCACTGTGTGAGCTGCTCTTCCAGGCAGAGCCAGTGGACAACAGTAGGGATAAATCAGATCTCTATTTCCTGAGAATTCCCTGAAAGGCACCAGGACTAGGGCTAGAATCTCACCAAACAGGATAGCTACTGCCTCCGTTCCATCACTTTCTGAGGGGCCAGTCTCAGGGTTAGCCCAGTACCTCTACAACCAGGCCCTTTAACTAGAACCTCCTCCTTCTGTTAATGATAATATAAACAGAATGTGGGTCCCATTGCACCCACAATCATACTAAGGTACCCATGTCTACATGCCAAAGAAAAGGAAGAACCTGGGAGGTCTAGAGTCACGTGAGCAATTAACTCCCTAAAAGGTTAAGGATCTAATGTTTTTTCTACTTACTGAGCATCTACTGCGTGCTAGAGACCATGCTAAGTGGCTTATGTGCATATCTCACTTAATCTTACCCCCGGGAGGTCGGTATCCCTATCCCCATTTCAAAGATGAGAAAATGAAGGTTCAGAAAGTTTAGGATCTTGCCCCAATTTAGGTTTTAACTCGGGCCTTCCTGATTTCAAAGTCCATCTTCTTAATCTTGGAGGTTTCAGGACAATAGGCAAAATGCAAAACAGATCACATTTGTCCTGAGTGGCTCCCGGCAGGCCTGTGACATGACATGTGACATCTTTCCCCTGGTGGTAATCCCTGTTCTTCATGCCCTTCAATGCACACGTGTACACCCTCAGATATCTCAAGCCCCAGCCAACAGCCAGTCGGCCACCACTCATGTGAATGAAGTCATCCTTGACCAACTCATCTGCCCCATTGGACCTGCAGCTGACCAAAGAGGCAGGAAGGGCCCAATCCAAATCGGCAAAGCTTGGCCCAGAGCAGCAGAACTGCCCAGCTGACTTGAAACTCATGAACAATAATAAATGTTTCTATTTTGTAAGCCACTAAGTTTGGGTGGTTTGTTAGGCAATAGTTAACTGGTAGGTACGCCCACAGGAAGTGAACCTATTCCGCAGACATTGTACAAAGCTTATTCCTTGAATATCAGCCCTATTGGAAAAAATGTGTGATCTCAGACATATCAAATCAGAGCAGGCATAAACTGATCTTGGATTTTGTGACAGCCAGAGTCATATTGCATAAAATTTAGATCCCTTTAACTTGTGTTTTAGTTATGAAAGAGAAAAATAAATTAAAATCGAGTCAATCTGATATGGTTGGCAACACAAATGCTCACTAAACATTGATTTTACTTTCAAAGTAAAACGTGGTTTCTTGGAAGTCTTGGTTGCATTCTAGGAGAGCGTTTGCCCACACTTCTTGGAGGAGGCGATGTTCTCATCTTAATGAGGTTCAGCGAGTGGGGGCTCAGGGGTCTCCTGATGAGTTAAAAATGTCATTTTTCCTCTGAGGAACCACGAAGGACATGCTGCCTGTCAAATGTAATGTTTCCTTCCTGCTTTAGCTTCCATCCCAGTGCTACCGCTGGCTCTATGATGTTATCTGCAGAACTACCTTCGTTTTCAATTTTAAAACATTTTTCAAAATGTGATAATCTATCACAAAATTTCCAGGGTTGGCAGTGCTGTGGTCTGAATGTTTGCCCCGCCCCCCCGAATTCATATGTTGAAATCCTGATGCCCAATGTGGTGGATGAAAAGGTGGGGCCTTTGGGAGGTAATTGGGTCATGAAGGCAGAGCCCTCATGGATCAAAGACCCAGAGGACACCGAGAGAAATAAACCAGAAAGAGGGTTCTCACCAGATTCAACCATGTTGGTGCCTTGAGCTTGAACTTCCTGCCTCTAGGACTGTGAGGAATAAATTCTGTAATTTATAAGCCACCCAGTCTGTGGTGTTTTGTTATAGCAGCCCTAACGGACCAAGACAACTGGTTTAGTCAGGTTGCAGGTGCTTAAAAAGTTTCTAAGGCAGTGGTTCTCAACCTTCCTAATGCCGTGACCCTTTAATACAGTTCCTCATGTTGTAGTGACCCCCAATTTCATTGTTACAAATTGAACATAATTAAAGCATAGTGATTCATTACAAAAACAATATGTAATTATATATGTGTTTTCCGATGGTCTTAGGCGACCCCTGTGAAAGGGTCATTCGACCCCCAAAGGGGTCGCGACCCACAGGTTGAGAACCGCTGTTCTAAGGGGAAAGTCATTGTTGAGAACATTAAGCTATTGGTGAGAAGTGAGCACTCTTCACCCAGACATTTTGTCACATTTCCTTGTAATTATTTTACTAACAAAGTATTACAGATATAGATGAAGTCTCCTATGTACTTACCCTGATCTGCTCCACTCCCTCCCTCCCCTCAGTTAATCACTATCCAGAATTCCCATCATAAAGACAAAGATGTTATTGGAGATTTTCATTAACCTCTCTGCTAAAATCCCAATTTACTATGTCTATAGCTATACTAACACCAAAATAAAATTAATTTCACATTCTAAGTGAACACAAATTCATTCCTAATTATTCATCATATTATACATTATATATACTGTACATATGTACATATGTGCAGTATATGTATATATACTGTATTATAAATTACTGTATATTATAGCATATTTTATTGGCTATCTACTCTGTGCTGGACACTATGCAAGTACTTTTCACATTTTCACTTAATTCTGACTCCTTGAGATAAATATTTTTATCCCTGGTCCACAGATGATAAAACTTAGCTTCAAAAAGTCACTCATGGACATAGAGCCAAAAATATTGACACGCATCTGGGTCCATCTGACTTTAAAGCCTATGTATTCAATCTCACTCAGTTCTTTAAAATTTTCTAGATTTTAAAATTAAGCTCAGTGTTAGACTAATTGGCATATAGTTATGAGACATGTTCTTTTTAAACTTGAAATAATAATCTTGATCTTTGAAATTCCTGACTTCTAGCACGCCTCCTTCCTCCTCGTGATTTCACAGGGAGTGGCTCTTTGATCCGACCCAGAAGCTGCAACCTAAACAAATGGAAAACCTGCTCCTGTTTTAAGATTCAGCTTAAATGTTGGCCCCTCCTCCCTGCCCTTAGCTGGCCGAGCCTCTCCTCCTGTCCATCCAGGTGTGTTGGCGGCTGAGATCCCTCCAGGGCAGCTGTAGGCACATATAGCTCCTGTCGCTCAGCCTGACGAATGAGTGAATAAATGAGTGGACACTCACTTACCTGACAGATACGCTGAGGAGGAGCCATTGAGCGTAATGGCATTTTCAAAATGGCATTTACAGAAAGCTCTGTCCTGAGTTCTGGGAGACAAGGGTTTTGCTATGGAAGTTCCAGGGCAAAAAGCAAAAGTGTTTCAGTCTCGACTCTGCCACCAAATAGCTTGAGGTAAATTCGGCCTCAGTGTCCTCATTTGTGAAAG
>NW_005871275.1:30677-68990 GCF_000147115.1 Myotis lucifugus | reverse complement strand
GGAGGTGACAAGCATGCTGTCCATGCCCCCAGCACCAGGGAAAACCCTCCCTATGTCTGCTGTCCTGGCAACTCGGAGTAGAGCCCCCATTCACGCTAAGTGTGCCCGGCTTGGGCAATAAGCCACGTGGCCACCCCAGTCATAAAGTTCTAAAGACCGGGCAGGGTGTGCATGCCAGCCCTCTGTGCCCAGCTATGTTCAGAGAGGCAGAAACCACTAAGGTTGCAGCACATCTTCGTGGGCTGGGCACTGAAGCTCCTAGAATCCTCGTCAAAAGCTCTTTGGGAAGGAGTTTTGTGCTTATGCCAGAGTCTGAAGGGGATCTGGGGAGAAGCATGCATCTAGGCCGGTGCAAGATGTTGGGATGAACGAGTTGTTCAAGCCAAACAGTGTGCGATAATAAAAATGTCAAAAGCATGAAAATAACCAAAGAGAAAATTAAAAAGTGCCACACAGGAGGTGCAGCAGCCAGGCAAATCCTCCTCAGGGGAGAGGGGTGAGGTCAGAGGATTCAGACAGGTGCCTGGGAGCTCTGGGCAGACTGCCTGGAGGCAGCAGCACCACACAAGCAGCCCAGCCTAGGGAGGTACTGGTCTGCACTGCATGCAGGGGCAGAGGCTCCCCTACAGGAGCCAAGGCGGGGCCCTAATCGGGCCTGGGGTTACCTGCGGTCCTGCTTGCTGGACATTGCAGCCCTTCCCTGCAGCTCAGTGTGGACGCCAGGCGGTTGGTGGTGCAGACAGTGAACAAGGGCAGGGAGGTGGGGCATCTGGGAGTGGAAAGAGAGGCAGCACTGGGTAGGGAAGGGGAGGGAGACACTCGTTTTCCTTAAGGGGAAAGTGCTCACAGACACCGCGTGTGGAGGCTCCCTCTGGGCCAGGTTTTCGGTATGTGATTAGTTATCAGCTGCAGCCACCAGCAAACACCCGTGTTTCCTCCATGCCAACTTGAGCACAGACCTCAGCATCTCTTAGAATCCCTGCACTGAATTCCATCGCCATAGAGCAGAGAAGGTGGGAAAGTTTGCTCAAGATTTCTTAGACGGCAGACGTCCTCAACAAACCACACGCTCCAGAGGCTCTCCCAGGCTGCACCGGCGGGACAAGGCGGATGGGGCACTGAAGGGCGGTCTTAGCCTTGGCTCTCCCCCTGCTCAGAAATATGTCTTGAGTATTGATGTGTCCAACACACTCCACAAAATAGCCAGCCTTCCAGTTAACAGGACCCACTCTCTTTAGGAGGCAATTTCCTAGGCAGGTTTTTTTAGGTTTCGAGTCTGACCACAATGTGTTTCTTCCACACAAAGTTAGTGTCTCTCCAAAAAGAATGTTGGAGACTGTGCTTCTCTCCATCTTGCTATGTGGGCCACCTGAGGCTCGGGGACACCGAGTACTTTCCCCAGGGTTTTGCAAATCCAAATGAGAATTAGATTTAGTTCAGGCCTGGTGCCAGCACCCGGGTCTTAGCACCCCACTTCCTGCTGGGATAAGGAAACACAGGCCCTGCGCTGTGGGCACGGGTACCTGCGGTCACCTCGAGGGCAGGTTTATCCCATGTCCCCCTGGGAAAGGGGGGCTGAGGTGATGTGACAAGTCCACCTGAGGAAGCCATCGTTGATCTTGATGGAGCTCAGAAGATGAAGTGTCCCAGGGTCCCCAGGACAGTCACGGTAGCTCCTCAGGCTGAGGGCAGTGAGGTGGCACAGCCCAGGCCGTGAGCTGCCTGCCTTCCTCTGCCCACGCCCTGCAGCCTGTCAGGACTCTGCCACACACCCAGGTTCCATGGCTCTGTCCTGATCATGTCCCTGGGAGGCAATCCTGAAGCCCAAGTCCCCTTTAGTACGATCTTCTGACTACCGGCGGTAATGCTACCATTATTGGCTTGACTCTCAGACTTGGGCGATGAGAGCCATCTTCATTTCCAAGAGCCCAGATACAGCTCTTCGTCCTACCTCGGCCTTTCATCTGTGCCTCCCTGTTTCCTGGTCTGCAAAGCCTTGGCTTTAAAATGGTAACACTCTGTGTTTTAGTATCTTCAAGACTTGCCGCAATAATTCCACCATAATAATAAGCATGGAAAGGAATAATATAAAATCAAAGGTGAAGGAAAATAAGAGACTGGCCTTCTCTGGGGTTGTTTGTTGGCCTGACCCCTGACACAGCTCCGGGCCTTCTTCTCTCACTCACTGACTCATTTACAGAAGGCGACCATGGGGCCCCCTCACAGGGCTGCTGACAGGAACGCAGGACTGGCCCGGCCTCTGGTGCACTGCACGAATCATTGGGGGCTTATCCAACAGCAAGAGCTGCTGCACAACCAGCTCTGTGCTCCTTGACACTGGGCTTGACTGGGACCGCCAGCTGAGATGGAGATCCCTGTGTCCCACCCAGGGTAACATGCCACAGAGGCTGGCAGGCCTGCCACCCCTCCCACTGGGTGCAGTGCACCTGTCCTGAATGCCGGTAGCACCCCTGTCCCACTGGCGATCCCCTTCCTGAGGCTAAGCTCCTGAGGGCCGGGACTGTGGGTTATTCATCCCCGAATCCCCAGGCTGGAGCTAGACCGTGGGTGGCATCCTTGGTAGCGGGACCCTCCCAATTCTTCCCTAGGCCTGGACACACCCTCCATCACCTCCCTAGGGGAGAAACCAAGCAGTCAATGTCCGATACTTGCCCGAATTGCTATCTATGCAACTTTCTTGGATGGTGGCATTGCACAAGGTAGAAAGTCTCACTCCTTCTCCTTGAAACCTGAGCCAAGCTGGGCCAAGTCAGCCCAGTGTTGTTTCCCTTAAGCCCCCTGGCCCTACCCCACCCATAGGCAGCAGGCACTCGCTCCAGCTCCCCTGACCAGAAAGGCACAAGAAAAGGAGATGGCCCACTGGAGAAACAAAGCTTCGAGCCTCTGTTTGCTCCTCCTCCCTCAACACCCCCTTGTGATTCAGACCTAGCTGTGATTGAGGTGATGGGGTGATGGTGGGGTGATGGAGGTGGGGTGATGGTGGGGTGATGGTGGGGTGATGGTGGGGTGATGGAGGTGGGCAGGTACCAGCCTCACCCAGTCAATGTTTTGAGTTTAATCTGAAATTGTCGTGGAAAGTTCATCAGGGATCAGAGATGACAAAGCTGAAACTGTCCCAAAGCCTCATCCTTGCCCCCAAAAGGGAAACCCTGTACCCCCCCACCCACCAAGTCATTCTTTTTCATGTAGGTGTTAGGGTTTGTCTTTAAAAGCTAAGCTTTATATAAGTGAGACCATGTGATATTTGTTTTTCTCTGAGTGGCTTATTTCTGCTTACCATAATGTCAACAACAACAAAAGTTAAGCTTTCTAGTGCCCACAGCTGGGTGCCCCAAAGGAGGAAGGATCTGAGGGATGTGAGGGAGCTGCCCTGGTGGCAGGACGGTAGAACCTTCCAGGTCTGGGAGGACCAAGAACAGTAGGAGTCAGCGCCCCACTTGCAGGAGCTACCCTCGGGCACGAATGGCTCAGCACTGACCCTGAGCAAGCCCTCCTTCCCGGCACAAAGGCCATGAGCAAAAGGCCCAGAAGGAGGGCAGGGGCTTCTCCCAAGCACAGCAGGTGCCCCAGAACCTCTCGTTTCCCTAGTGACGGGTCACCCTCACAGTGACAGAGGTTTGCTTTGCCACCACCCCAGTGGGGGTAAATTGCCTGAGAAAAATGAAGGAATGTAACATTTCTTATACTTCACATGTCTTGGTACAAATTTATACCCAGAATATTACTTTACAAACTCAGGTATGTTGATTAGCAGAAGGCCTTCTTGATTGAGACCCTACACTTTCAACTTTATTAAAATATTATTTGTTTATTTACTAATTACCAAAACCTGGGCCTGGGCTCCCTTGTGTCACTATAGAAGTTAATCTCAGGGGGAAATTAAAATGAAATTAAAAGGCTCCAGGGTTTCTGGACTTCTATAGGAATGCAGCAAGATAACATGAAGAAAGAAACCCAGAATTTTGCTGGAACAGGCAGGGACAACAGGAAAACTCATGTCAAAAGCCCAGGTGTGAGGCCGAGCCTGCCCCCATGTGTCAACTGCCGAGCAGCAGCCACAGCCCTAGTTCCTGAGGCTGGAGCTGGGATGGGGCCTTTGGAGGAACCTGGGCACGTGTTGAATTTCTCAAAACAGAAATTGAATCAGGCAGTGGGGAATATAGTGAGTAAGTCAACCCCACAGCCCTGATTATTTTTATGCCAAGCTAATTTAAATGCTCTATTTCTATAGGAATCAGACTTCCACCCATCTGCAGCTCCAGCTTTTTATTTTATTTCTCTCTCTTCTCACAGCCTGCTTTTGTGTGTGTGGTTTTTTTTACAGCACCAATGAAAATCTCGGAAACCACATTTGCACCCAGCTGCCTCAGGCAGCCATTGCTCATACACTGCAGAGCAAGCTTATTTCTCTGAGGAGAACATTCATCATGATGATTATTTTTTAAACATAAGCTTCACCAAGCTGTCTTTCTTCTCTGAATTTCCATTCATTTGCATACTGCCACTTCCTAATAAGAATTTCCCATTTCATCCCACCTATAACCAAAGGGGTTACTTGGAGAGGGAGGGAGAAGAGAGGAAGGCGCCAGGCACAGGGGGAGAGAGCTGTGGAGAAAGAGAGGCTAGCCAGGGGCAGGAGGGTGCGCGCGCCACCTGGTCCTTTATCGGGAGGCTCTCTCTGTGGAGCGGCGCAGTTTCCCTGTAGGTCGCCTTACCTGAGCCTTTGAATCACTCTGCCTTCTCCACTCCACTAAAAGCTCCAGGAAGCCAGGCCCTCGTCTTCACTGAATATATAGTGATTTAAGGAATAATTCACTCTTCCTCCTATCCCAGGAGTGCAAGCTGGTGGACTATTTTCAAATAAATTTAAAAAGCATTGTTGAAGTCTATTTTGTGTAAGCCACTGCGTTGGGGACTTTGAAATTGTGTCTCATTCCAATGAGCTTGGTCTGGTGGCCCGTCCTGGGTTCAGAGCATGGAAATCTGTGCTCAGGCCCCCAGCCCAGGCAGGTTTGCAGCCAGAATCTGGACGGCCCAGGACTGCCCCTGACACTTCCAGGGCCCTAACAAGAGCAGAAACGAAGGCTCCCTTACATTCTCATTGTTTTAATGAGTAATTAAATCTCCTTATGGTAAGAATATGAAGTTTCGGAGATCGTATTGGACCTATTTAAGTTATTGATTTATAGAACAGTTTTCTTTCTTATTTAATCCACTTCCTTTGTCTTGATTAGTAATTAAATATTCATTAAATAAAGAATTGGTTACATTCTGTTTGTAAATTTTATGTGGGCCATGCTGACTAGAAGGCTGCTAAATTTTATTGTTTCCAGTTTTTAAAAATTTAAACAGACTATCCCTTTCAAGGTTTTCTTTTTTCTGAATGTTTTTTCTTTTCTTTTTAAGCTCCATTTTTGCATTTCCTTTAACCTGTCACAATTTCAACTGCACTCATGCTCAATGACTCAAAGGACTGAAAAAAATATATGAGGTTGTATTCAGAGTGTCTAAAATTTGAATGTATTTTCATCAAAAATGAAAATTAGTTTTCAAAACACTTATTTTATTCCTAAACTATACAAAATCAATCATGAAATTTTAAAAGCAAGTAGGTCATAATTCATGGATATCAAAAGTGTAAGTCAAAATTATTTCAATAAACTGAAATTTTTATTTGTATTTTTGAAAAAGTGATTAAATCTTGTTAAATTTTTTGTAAAAATGAAGTCGTTGACATGGACAGCTGCCTCCTAGTCTGGATCTGACACCCACCCGCCGTGCAATCCGTGCCTTTGGTCCTGAGTCCAGTGCGGCAACTCTCAAGGAGCAGCTGGCTGTGAGTCTGCTTAAGGGAGAACGAAGCCCCCAGAATAAGACGACAGTCGTTGGGCTGGTGCTGTTGGATGGCCTGAGCCATCAGTATCTAAATGAAGGACGTGGCAGATAAACTTGCTCTTGTTGATGTCACGGAAGACAAGCCGAAGGGAGAGATGATGGGTCTCCAGCATGGCAGCCTTTTCCTTAGAACTGCAAAGGAGACTATAGTGTGACTGCAGAGACCACAGTGAGACTGCAAACTCCAAGCTGCTTATCACCACAGCTGGGGCACGTCAACACAAGGGAGAAAGCCGTCATAATTTGGTCCAGTGTAATGTGAACATCTTTAACCTCTTCATTCCTAATGTGAAATACACCCCAACTGCAATTTGCTTGTTGTTTCCAACCCAGTGGGTATCGTGACCTATGTGGCTTGGAAGATAAGTGGCTTTCTAAAAACCCATTTATTCGAAGTGGTTGCAATCTGGATCCAGCCTGGTTCCATTACCTAATGGGGGAGAGGCTGGGAGTTCACCCATTAAGCTGTCATGGGTGGGTGCTTGGGGAGCATGGACATTCTAGTGACCCTGTGTGGAGTGGAGTGAATGTTGCTGGTGTCTCCCCAAAGGATCTGCACCCTGATTTAGGCAGTGATGCAGATGAGGAACAGTGGAAGGAAGTTCACAAACAGGTGGTTGAAAGTGCCTATGATGTGATCAAACTGAAAGGCGACACACCCTGGGCCACTGGCCCGTCAGTGGCAGATTTGGCAGGAAGTATGATGAAGAATCGTAGGCGGGTGCATCCAATTTCCACCATGGTTAAGAGTCTCCACGGAATAAAAGAAGACGTCCTCCTTAGTGCTCCTTCCTCTTGGGACAGAGTGGAACCTCTGATGTTGTGAAGGTGACTCTGACACCTGAGGAAGAGCCCGTTTGAAGAAGAGAGCAGATAATTTTGGGGGATCCAGAAAGAGCTACAGTTTTCAAGTCTTCTAATGTCCTACCACCTCACTGTCTAGGCTACAGCAGGATTTTAGTTGGAGATTGTGCATATTGTCCCTTTTATCTGATCTGTGACTAAAAACATCACTTTCCGAAAGGTAGAAATAGTAATGGTTCATAAAACCCTGCATCTGTGTCCTGATGCTGGACCATCCTTATCTTGTGTGAAATAGTTCCACCTCCTCCACGGCGCCACTGCCAATGCTGCATACACTACAGTTGCCCTTCAAACTAGATGTGTGTCCACTGGGTTATATAACTTGTGGTTCCTTTACCAAACATGCCTAGTCCAACTTTTTTCCTCCAATCAATCACATCCTGGGATCCAATGTATAAATTTAATATTGCATGTCATGTGCATAACTGTTTTAAAGGGTATTTGTTACTCCTCACCTGAGCATATTTTTCCATTGATTTTTAGAGCTAGTGGAAGGGAGAGGGGGAGATATATAGAGGAAGCATCGATGTGAGAGAAACATATCAACTGGTTGCCTTTCACACGAGCCCTGACCAGGGCTGGGGATAGATCCTGCAACCAAGGTACATGCCCTTGACCAGAATCAAACCCAGGAGCCTTCAGTCCCTGGGCAAACGCTCTATCCACTGAACCAAACCAGCTATGGCCCAAAGGATCATATTCTGTGTACTATATGTTTCAGATTAGTGTACATTGCCATATAATGTAAAAAGAAAAGTATACATATAAATAATACAGCCAACTGTCCAAGTGTTATACCAATTAAAATGCCAAAAACCTTGAACAGTGAAAAAATGAAAAAATAAAGCCATTTACAATTCTAGCATTCAATGTCAATCTAGTTGCCAAGGTTGATGCTCAGTATCACTGTCTCGCATGTTAAGTTTCCACCTACAAGTACACATGTGAGAGTTCCGTCCACAAAATGTTCCCTGGCCTCTACTGTGAACACAGATTAGCCAGCACGTGCCCAGGAGCCAGGAATGGAAGTGTGAGGAGAAGCTAAGAAATGGGCACCTGGAAAAACAAGAATTTGTTGCACAAGAACCTGTACATGTATGGTAAGAGGAAGGATTTGACGACTTAATTCATTTGCATTTCTCTGTATCTATAACCTTCCAGAACTCAAATCCTGCCTGGACTCTGAAGTGACCTCTGGTGTCCCGGCGTAGCTCCTGCAAATCTGCGCAGCGTTGGAGCCCTGGGGAAAGAGACTGGAGAAGGGCCCCTGCGGCCTGAGTGATGCGCAGAGGCCTCCGAGCCAGCAGAAGCACTGGGCCCTGCATGACAGAGGTGCCTGTGATCTGTACGACTGTGACAAGCAGCACGGGTCCTCTGGCGGGGCCCTCAGACTCTTGCCCGGTCTCAGCAGTACTGCATTGGCCTGCACACAGAAACATGGTGCGACATGGCCCTTGCTCTCGAGAGCTAGACTGAGCCATCCTCCTCTGCCCTACGTCCAGGACTGTACACCTGAGGCCCTCCCTGTGCCTGTGTGTGGGCAGGCAGGCAAGTTCCACTCAGGCCCTACACAGCCAGCTGCAGTACCACGGCGTCAGAGGCCCTCAGAAGGCCTCTCAGAAACTCCGCTGCCCCGGAATCCAAGCTGTAGTCCCGCCTGGAAGACCAGGCAGCATCCTGTGTTGGCAATGGCAGTATGTGAGTCTCAGACAGGTTTCTAGGAGATCATGGGTAATCCCCATTATGCATGAACACTTGGGACCTCCGGGAAGGTGGCGGTTAAAGAAAGTTACACTTACTGCGTTTGATTTGAGTGTCTGGTGGCCAGGCTGGCTCAGATCATTAAGACCTTCTTTATTTGGGTGTGTTGTTTATTTAATTGTTTAGCTACTTATTGCTTTCCTTGTCCCATCTCTCCAGACACTGCTCAGCCTGGGGAGAAGGAGGAGCAGGGTGATATCTGTGTACCCAGGATCCTCACCTGCCTGTGGAGTGTCTCCAGGGAGGCCCCGGGCTTGGTCATGTTTGCGCTCACAGATCGCCCGACACAATGATGCTCAATGACAAATGTGCCGGCATACACGACTGACAGCATTTACACCTCCCGCTGTGTGTCAGCGAACACTGTGGGTTCTGGAGAATCTGCCCCACCCAGTTCACTCCTCCTGCACTAATGACGGTGATGGCTACCGTTTCCTGAGAACCCGCCACATGCGTGTCCCTTGCACACACTACCTTAGTCCTCAGCAAAGCCTTCCAAGGGAGGCGCTACTACCCCACCTCACAGAGGAAGAAACGGAGTCCAGGGAAGACCAGTGACGGTGTTGGGCATAGCTGCTCAGTGTAGACCGGGGTGGAGGCCAGTCTCTGCGACTGCAAAGCCGTTTTGTCCTCCCTCCCCCTTTGCAGTTTGGTTGTGGGCTGGCTAAGTCATGTCCTACCTTAGGCCTTCACAAGAAGCCGCAGCCCAGCAGACACATTGCCTGCAAGGTCCCCAGGTACTGGCACCTGCTCTCCCCAAAGCACCTCTCTGGTCCTGATGACAAATCCCCACTCCCCGGTTCCTGTACTTGCCTCTACTGAGCTAAGCTGGGCCCCACCAACTGGGGAGATGAAGCTCTCAGTGTCCTGACTCTGTTCTGTGGCTGTGGCCCACCCTGCTCCGGAGTCCACACACGTGGCCTTGGCCTGCTCTCCAGGGCTCTCCTTTCCTCTCCCTGCACCAGCCACTCAAGGGACCCTTTCTCTGCTGGCCCATGAGAGCGCCCTCTTTCTTTTCCTCCCTCTCCCTTCCCCAGTTTTGCTCCCCAAATTTCTTATTTAAATTTGCTCTTCTGTAAACCCCATCTTATCTAATAAAGAGGAATATGCAAATTGACCATCATGCCACAATGGTCAAGATGGCTGCTCCCACAGCAGAGGCAGGAATTCCATAACACAAGATGGCTGCGCCCACGGTGGAGGCCGAGTTCCCATAATGAGCCTTAACGAGCAATCAGCAGGGACCTGAGGCTATGTGGCGCTGGGCCGGGGCAGGGGACCTGAGGCTACGCCCCCCCCTCACCTGGCAGGGCTTGACGGGGGACCTCAGGCCACACCCCACACCCTGGCGCTGGGCTGTGGGACCTGAGGCTGCGCCCCCCACCTGGCAGGGCATGACAGGGGATCTCAGGCCATGCCCTCTGCCCAGCAGGGCTTGACCGGGGACCTCAGGGCGCACCCCCCACCCTGCGGGACTTGACGGGGGAACTTCAGGCCGTGCACCCTGCCATGGGCTAGGGGACCTGAGGCTGCACCCTCCCTCCTGGCAGGGCTTGACAGGGGACTTCAGGCCATGCCCCCTCGCCCAGGCCAGGGGACTCAGGCCGTGTCCCCCACCCTGGTGCCAGGCCAGGCGACCTGAGGCTGCACACCCCCACCCGGCGAGGCTTGATGGTGGTGGGGCTGGCCATGTCTGGATCTAGCCCAATGGGGGTGGGGCCAGTCGGGTCTGGGTCTCATGTGATTTTGAGGTGCACATGGGTGGGCGAGGACTTGACTCTGATTCCCGTGGTGTGCCCCAGACTCTGACAGGAGGAAGATTTTCATATACATTTTACTAATTTTCTTTCATCTCTGACACTCCTATTATAGAGAAAGGGCAAATAGCAATATTAAAATATTTTCTATAATTAATTTCCTTTTAATGTGCATGAATTTCATGCACTGGGTCACTAGTTCTAAATGAATAGCCAAAAAAGGAACAAGAAATCCAAAATTTATATATATTTGGGCCAATTCTTCTGGATAGCTACAGCTTCTTAGAGTTTTAAGGGTAGCAAACCAGAGGTAAATGGTTTCACTCAAGGAATCTCAGAAAAAATTTTTTAACATAGTGTCTCACACTAGTCTACCCTATATCAGGGGTCCTCAAACTATGGCCCGTGGGCCACATGCAAATACAAATATTGTATTTGTTCCCGTTTTGTTTTTTTACTTTAAAATAAGATATGTGCAGTGTGCATAGGAATTTCTTCATAGTTTTTTTTTTAAACTGTAGTCTGGCCCTCCACTCAAGGAATCTCAGAAAAATTTTTTTAACATAGTGTCTCACACTAGTATACCCTATATTCTCACTGTTTGAGTCAGTTCAAGTTGCTATAACACAGTACCATGGACTGGGTGGCTCAAACAATTTATTTCTCACAGTTCTGGAGGCTCAGAAGTCCACGGTCAAGGCACCAGTAGATCCAGTGTCTGGTGAGGGCCCTCTTTCTGGTTTGTAGACAGCCACCTTTTCCAGTGTCCTCACATGGTAGAGAGAGAAAGCATCTCTTTCACGCCTGTTTTTCTAAAGGCACTAATCCCATCTAGATGGAGCCACCCTCATGAATTGATCACTTCCAAAGGCTCCACCTCCTAACACCATCACATTGGGAGGACACAAACATTCAGTTCATAGCACACACACACTATGCATGTGCTGCCCAGCTAAGGTCGCTGTAACCAGCTCTAAGCAAAGATGTCATGATCTCCTAAAGCAGTCCTGAAACAGAGCAGGACTGCCTTACACAAAGGTGTGGCCATTCAAAGCTGATCCCCTGAGGGAGAAAACCTTGAACTTGGGTGGAGAATGAAGGAGGTGGCACAAGCAAAAGTCTTCTGTTGCGGTTCCTCTGATTTTGTTTGAATGTTAGGTTTGCTTTGGGTGAAATGAGGCTTAGGTAGTATCTGGCCCCTCCAGCCCTAACTTGTTAGCACGCAGAGCTAACAAACTAAGCACCTAAATACAGACAGAGGCAGATGGTGTTGCAAGCACTTCATACACACAGGGAGCCTTTGCACGCTGTCTGACTTTTGAATTAGCACAGCGCATCGGCTTCAGCAGACAGGAGGTTCGCTATTTGTGGATTTGCAAGTTAGGAAGTGTTCGTCTGTTCCTGACTCCGTATTGACATCTTCCAGATGACAATATCTGAACCCTCAAATTGCAAGCTATTGCTGGGTCCAACACCTAAATTCCACGACTAATGGCCAGACAAGGGGGATCATCTCTGTCCCTGCTGAGATATCCCCCATCTCAGAAAGGGCTGCCTCCCGGTTTAGGGGCAAGGCCTTTGCTCAGACTCCAGTCTATTTGGCGGTGGGCAAATTCACTGGCGAAGTGGAGGCTGAGTTATATCTCAGGTCAGGACAAATCTCCAAGCAGGTTTCTAAAACTTAAATTAAAATTTAAAAGCGTCTTTTGTTAAATTGCAAATAAGACACTGAGTCCAAATCAAACTAAGTTTTAAAAAGTCTTAATATTTTCAATTCAATTAAAATATTTTAAAAATTATTTCTATTTAATGTCTATTCAATTGACACATCAACATGTTTTATTCCAAAAGATAGAAGCTTTAACACCAGCTGGTGGAATCCATTACCTGTACTAATTTAGGACTGGTCATTAAACAGGTTATTAAGTTCTTAGAGCAACTGGATAGTCTGTTTCTTCTTACTGATCACATCCCTTCCTTACCCATTCCGCTCGGCGCCAACAGGGCTGCTTGTCCCCCAGTGGCCTGCTGGAGTTGGCGATAGAAGCATGGGAGAGGGAGGGGAGGAGAGGGGGCCCCTTGGGCAGTGGCTGCATTCCTTTACCAGAGGCCATAGCTCACGCCCAGCAGCTCTCTCCTCCTTCCACAGCCCTGAGGTCCTGTAGCCTTCCCTGCTTGTCCCGTCCGTCCAGGAGGTGGTGGCTTCCTGCTGTCCTTAGTCCCAGGGCAGGTTTTTCTCCCTGCCTTGCTCGAATCTCTTGACCCTTCACACCTTTGTCAAAGTTCCTTGGTGACACTCTCCTAGATTTTCCTGGGTCACTGAGCCATCTCAGTAAACCTGCTGGCACCCTGACTGACACGGGTAGGAAAAAACTAAGTATGGACTTCAGGGTAAATTATCTCCACATTATCTGCTAATTGAGTCTGCATCTCCCCTGCCAGGTAGATCTATTTATTCAGCAAACATTTAATGAATGCCACTGCCTGCCATCTACTGTGTGAGCTGCCTTCAACACCGAGTGGATATCAACTCAGTCTTGGACTGGATGGGTAGGCAAGGAGGTCTTCCTAGAGGAAGAAACGGGTAAATCAAGAGTCTGAGAGGAGAATAAAAGACACCAGAAAAGAAAACAAGGGATAAGAGTGTTCTCAGCTTAGGGAACAGAATGTGCAAATGCCCAGAGACCACATGCAACTCGGTAGGATGGAGGAACTGAGTTTCTTCAGCATACTTGGCAGCAAGGAGGCCAGCTGATTGTGAACCATGGGAAGAAAGGTGACTTTATGCAACTAACAGTCGTGGAGGGATGGAAGGCTAGTTGGATGAGCTTGGATTTGCATTCTTACTATAGAGGGGAGGAGTGGATGGGCAGAAGAAAATGAGGCAAGAGATGAGTTAAGTCAGTGGTTCTCAACCTTGGCTGCACATTAGAATCACCTGGGAATCTTTTTAAAATCCTGATTTCTGGGCCTCATCCTCCGGAAATTCTGTTTCTTTGTTACTAATGATGAGACCCAGAAATCAGGATTTTAAAAAGATTCCCAGGTGATTCTAATGTGCAGCCAAGGTTGAGAACCACTGAGTTAAGTGAACCTGAAGGAGCTCAGCCAGGTGTCTAGACCTCAGGCAGTGGGGTTGATAGAAGTCGAAGCATTAAAAGGTACTTGGGAAGTAGACACACCTGCCCATCATAACCTTCTGGGTTTCGTGGCCTCACTTCGACAGGTTCTGATGGTCTCTAATGATGAGCTGCTCACCTGACACTTTCTGTTGCCTCTGTTTCCCCACTTCTGTCTCTCTTTATGGCCATTCCCTGTGCTGGGCCCCCAGCCGTGCCTTCCCATTTCTTAGCTCTGGCCCCTCAAAACTCCTGTGAAACTATAATGGGGGCAGATGCAAGCCCCAGAATTTTGTTTTAGTGCCCACTGTGTGCCAGGGTTGGGCTAAGGTCTTCCATGTGTTATCTTGTCTAATCCTCGTCAAAATTCTAAAAGATTTTTATTACTTTCTGTCAGGGCTGACCAGCAGACTCTGAGCTACAGATGAATGATTACTCTGACACAGGATTGCTGTGAAAGAGAGGGCTAAGGGACTGCCTGGCTAAAGGAACCAGACAGCCTCAATCGCCTTCCTCTTCAGGCTTTTATTGTAACAGCAGTGTGAGGTAAATTTTATCTTTTAGATACAATCAGTAGGGTAAGTAATCTTGGGAGGACACATGTGTCTGCAGTGTCCTTTAAGCAAGGACACCTAAAGATTAAGCATAAAGATTTCGGTAAACACCCGAGGGTCCACACATGCACAGACTTGTTTGGAAAGGCCAATGAACAATTAGGGGCAGCCGCCTTCGGCCAACTTCCCTAAGTCAGAATTTTGAGAAACAGGGTGGGCTGCCTTCAGCCAACTCCCCTTTTCAGACTTTTCAACCAAGTCTCCCATGCTTCCCTACAACTTTCTCATTATGCCAACCAGAAACAGCAGGCCTAACTTCCCATCCAAGATGGCACAGGGGGTGGTGGCGGGCATGAGACAGGTATGTCTGGCTCTAAAACCCATGCTTTTCCCAACAAAATGTGCTGTATTAAACTTAACTCTATTACTAAGAGACTCTGTTATATAAATACCTGCAAATTAATTATTACAAATTTGGGTAGCATTGAGTAGAGATGCTCTATCTTGAATCTGAGCCATAAATGTGCTACCACCTGGCCTCAGCAGAGCCTAATAGCACTGTCATTTCTTTAAATGTAAAACCGTATGCAGAGAGTGACTCCATGACCCGTATTCCCTCTTGGTGGGACCCCCGCCCCACTTATTTATTTCTATCAGCCCGTTACTGTTTGTTTTGAAACCAACAGAAAGCTGACACCTCACAACTTTTGCTCTGCAATTTTATCACTAACTGATGGTTTCACCGTTTTGTAGCTTTCTGTTTAGCTCAAGACAAGTGCAAAAGTAATGGAACTGTTTTGGAACTCTAGAAAAATGTTGCCATTTAACCATATAACTGTGAGCTCTTCGGGAGGGGTGGCAGGAGGAGGGCAGCGACAGTATGTCCAGCTCCTAGCACATAGCTGGCTCGGGAAATGCCTGCTCTGTGACTCTGAACTGCAGGAAACTTCCGGATCTCCCAGCGCGCCCAGCCGTCAGGACTGCGCTGGACCCCTCACTGCCTCGCGGACCTCTCCTGTGCTCTCCACCTGGGCCTTGGAGAGGCAGTCCTCCAAGCCCCTGGAAAGGCCACCTTATTCCTGAGCCATCTACCCCAACCCATTCATTGACGCCCCACCTGTGACTCACAAAGTTCTCAGAGGTGAACTTCGTTATGGGCTGAACTGTTCCTCCAACCCCTAACCTCTGGTGCCTCAGAATGGGGACATACATATTTGGAAATAGGGTTGTTACAGATGTAAGTAACGAAGATGAGAGCAGATTGGAGTGCGATGGGGGCCCTAAGCCAATGTGACTAGTCTTCCTATAAAAAGGGAAGTTTGGACACAGAGACAGACACACACACAGGGAGATGCCATGTGAAGATGGGGTCACGCTGCTGTTAGACACGGAGCTGCCAGAAGCTAGGAGGGGCCAGGGGCAGACCGTCCCTAGAGCCTTCAGAGGGAGCACGGCCTTGCTGATACCTTGATCTTGGACTGCCTCCGGGCTGGGAGAAAATAAATTCCTGTTGCTTAAGCCAGCCAATCCAGGGCACTTTGTCACAGCAGACTAGCCGGCCCTGGCCCGGCTTCCCTGGCCTTGGGTTTTGCTACCTTCCTTGCTCATGACTCCAGCCTTGCTCCCAGCTCTCCTGCCTGTCTGTTCTAAGGGTCAGCTACCACACCTTGGTTGTGCTCCTGTCGGGGCTCCGTAGAGCAGGAGCCAGACACAGATGTCAGGAGGTCTGGGTTGGGCTGCTGCATCAGCGTTTGTGTATTCTGGTCGGCTCTGAGGTTCCTCTCAGAGTAACATGAGCAGGTGAGAAGGGCTCCTGGGTGGGCACCGAGGGTCCCCTTCCCTGAGCTCCACTGCCTGGGAGCTACTGGCCTGGAGAATGGGGACACCAGGGGTGAAGAACTTGGAGGAAAATGGCCAGACCTTGGTATAAGCCTCCATCTTTTCCCTGATGACACTGACCAGGGAGGGCTGGTGCTCACACTTTTTCTTCCTTTTCTGACCCAGACTGGACAGCACAGTACCAGACAGGCAGGTGCTGGGGAGACAACACAAGGCTCCTTTGCATGGGCCACTCCGCAGCCTTGGTGGGTCCACCAGGATAGCTGGTGTGCTGTCCCAGGGCTGTGAGGATGAATTCTGTAGGATGGAAGGTGGGTGAGATTAAAACGTCCATAGTGGCCCTGAGGGAGAAAGGCCCAGGTCCACTTAGTAAATGGCACATCTCACTCTTCCAGCTGCTGCTGTTGCTATTGTTGTTGTTGTTGTTGGTGGTGGTGGTGGTGGTACTGTTGTTAGTGTTGTTGTTGCTGATGATGGTGTTGTTGTTGGTGGTGGTAGTAGTGTTGTTGTTGTTGTTGGTGGTAGTGTTGTTAGTGTTGTTGTTGCTGATGATGGTGTTGTTGTTGTTGTTGGTGGTGGTGGTGGTGGTGGTAGTGTTGTCAGTGTTGTTGTTGCTGATGATGGTGTTGTTGTTGTTGTTGGTGGTGGTGGTGGTGGTGGTGGTGAACCAAGAGCCACAGCGGGGTGTTTTCCCTGAGCTCCATGCTGCTCTTTCTGAGAAAACCTAGAGACTGTGCTGGCAGTGGGATCTCATGATCTGGACCAGGTGCTCATGAATCCTTGATGGAAGACCAGAGGCAGTGTCCTAGCAGTCATCTTCTGGATGAGCATTACTAGGGGCCGAGAAAGGGGAGGAAGAGCTGGCGAAAGTGTGCCCTGCTTTGCTGGGAAATTTCTCTTCCATAGTTAAGACTTGCCAGAGAAGGAAGGCACCAAAGCCACACTCACGCGGACTCACATTCTCTTGGTCTCTTAAGATGCTCCTGTCACCGCGTGTCTGGGGTTCCGCGGGGACAGTGCTGAGGTCTGCCCTGCCAACCAATGGACGATGAAAGGCTTGTGAGAACCTACCTGGGAACAGCACACCTCAAGGTAATCTCCAGGAAGAGAGCAAGAGCACAAACCTCAAGAAGAAGCTGAGGCAACTTTAAAACAGAGAGGATAGACTAAACTCACCTCAGAAGGCGCAGTGGTGCTGACACCGGCCACTGGGGAAGGAGGCATAGCAGGTGCCTGCATGTCCTGACAGTCTGCCATGCACCATAGTTCTCGTGACAAAGGGCCTCTGTCCTCAGGAAGCTTGTACGCTGGCCGAGAAGGAAGGTGGGCAGAGAGAAGCCAGAAGGGCCACAGGAGCCAAGGGAATACAGGAATCAGAACTGATCTTCTTTGGGTTGGAGTTGGGACTGGGCATTGGGGCAGAGAGAAAGTAACTCCTATAGGGACCACGGGCACCAGGAACAGGTACAAACAGCCAGGGAACACCTGTGTACAGAGGTGAAAAGGACATGTACCTTGGAATCAACCAGACTTGCGTGACCCTGGGCAGGTTACATAACCTCATTAAGCCTCAAATGTCTGTTCAGTAAAAATAAGGCCAGTAGCTGCCTTGGAGGGCGATTGTAATAATTCAGACAAAATCATATATGAAGAGGACCTAGAACCTAAGAGGCCCTCAATCAAGAACAACTATTAATGAGAGAAGCAAACTCTGCTTATTCGCCAAGGAAAATATGAGGGTGGTCTAGGTCTGATGTCCCTCCACCCCTCCTGCTCTCTCTAGGAGTGTGGCTTCACGCAACTGGGTGATTAGCTCAGAGGTCTCAGGAAGCAGGGTTTCCCGGGATGCTGGTCTGTATTTCACACTATGGATAAAAGTTATTACAGAGGGAGCAGGTGATGAATGATCATGCTCCTGTCTGATTATTACATAAAGTGAAATTGAGAGAGGAAAGAGTTTGTAATCAGATAAAGCAGAGAAACTGACAAAGAAAATTGATGCTGTTCTGAAATATTTAACCCAGCTGACACAGAGCTGGTTCCCTGCAGAGTTTCATTTATCAGCGGGAGCTGGCCAGGCTGAGCCGCAGCCGGCCACCTGGATTTGCTCAGCCAGGCGACAGAACTTGCTCCCACAAAGGGAGAGACCTGCTCTTGCTGGAGGAAGTCAAAGGTCATATTTCTTTTCCTTAATAGAATCATCATAAAAATACCCAAATACTCCCTATATCTTATAAGAAATTGAAAACCCACAACTTTAAGTATCCTTTTTATTTTACTTTTAAAGATATACCCATTCATTTGGTTAATAGAATACCATAAGCAAAAGTTCTAGTCTCTTTGAATTATAAAGTTAATTACCCATTACTGCTTCTAACCTGAAATTGATGACAGCTTTTTTTTGTTGAAAAGTGACATTTCCTAAGATGCCAAGTGTGAAAGCATAACAAATGTAAACAGGTTTTCTCCCTGTTCCCACACATCACTATTATACAAGAAATTGTGGAATTTAATACTGTATTTAAATCCAACATTGAACACAATATATTAGTTATGTTTCTCCCATTATTAGTCATTTTTCCCCTCTTAAAACGATACCTCTCTTTGAGGTGTGTTTGGGTTTGTTTTTTACATTAGTCAAACTTGCAAATATAGATTTAAAAAAATAGATAGGCAGCATTCCTAGATCAAGAAATACAATGCCGGGTGAGATAGTATTACCCTGACGGAGTTGCTGGAGTGTGGCCAGGGGCCCTGCTGGCTCCATCAAGGACCAACTTTGAGAGTATAGATGAGTCATAAACACTCCAACCCTCAGTAAAGTCTCACTTGTAAACGGGCATAAGAGTAATTGCCTACTGTGCCATGTTATCTGCAACATATGGTAAGTCCCTTGCCGTATGTGGTTAGAAAAATAAGAAGTCATCTAAGGAGACAGCTCACCAGGGCCTCACTCAGGTGCCCACATGAAGGGTTTCAGATTCCCGTCTCGTAGGGAAAATTCCCACTAACCAAGCTCAGGAAAACGTAAGGGAGTCCCTTGGAGTAAGGTCCTTCGTGAGGTCCAAGGAGCCTGACACCCCCGCAGTCTGGATTTCACTGCTCATGATGAGTCTGTCAATCAGAATTCAAGAAACGGAAACCACTCTCGATATCATCAGCATATTAGGACTTAAAGCAAGGATTCACGTTCTTACAAAAATCTTTGGAAGGTCGGAGAGTCATGGCAGTGTATCACTTGGGGCTTCCAGTTTCTGCTTTTAGAAGGTAAATAAAGGTGGCTCAGAAACCTTTCTCTCTTTGGTATCCCCTCTTGATGGCTGAGGCCTGGCTGTAAGTCACAGGCCCCCCCTCTGTGCCCCCTCCCCCTCCCAGTGAACAGTGCCTGCTTTGGGACCAAGGGCCGTTCAGCGAGAGGGAGCATCCACAACCCGGGCATTGGGCAGGAGCAGTTGGGGTAAAATCTGCACCATCTTTGGTCAGACACCTTCCCTCATGGTGTCTGTGTCTATAGGAGGCCTGTGATGTTCATCCACTTGCAGTCAAAGAGAAACAAAGTGGACTTTTGACAGTGGAGGCAGCCTCTATTGGCAGCCCCTAGAGCACTAATGGAGACCAAAATGACAAATCATTCACTTCCCATGAGAGATACGCTGCCAAAAGGACTAAAGGACCCAGGCCAGGTGGGAGCCTTAGTGTGCTCTTCATGGGGAGTCCTGGGCCTTCCCCGGACAGACTGGGGCCACATGGCCACCTCCTTGCTTTCTAATTCCCTCATAATGGGCTCCATGCACCATCTGTTTGAAGGCTTTCTTCAGTCACCATGTTGCCATCAGTTAGAAGTAGTTTGGCTTCATCCATCCACTTGAGATTCATTTGGGATGATCATTCTTTCCTGAGGCTACCTCTCCCCACCAAAACCATTCCTTAGGACAGGACATTTCTGTAACAGACTGGTCCCAACAATTACATTTGGGGTCTCCCTAATTTTGCTCCTAGAGGGAAACCCCATTTGGATGCTCACAGGGTGCATTACAACCTCCTGGGAGCACTTCCAGGCTCTCCACCCTGCAGCTTGCATCTGTGTAGACCTGCCAGCAGCCTGACAAGGATTCCACCCTCCAGCCCTGAGAAGGACACAGGGCTCAGACCACGTGCTCCTCAGGGCGTCAGGGCCGGAAGGAAGGGTGGAGGTAAATGCACCCTTACCAGACGCGGGGAAGAATACCCGGGAGCCAGGATCAGAGAGAAGCAGAGAGAAGGGCTTCTCTTCTGGATGCTGGTGAAACTGGAGTTTGGGTTGACATAGGAAAGTGAATCCAGTGAAGGGCAGAAGTTGGAAAATAAAGCTTCCTCTGGGTTTTCTCTTCTCTTACGTCTCATCTCTCGTCTTTGCTGACCTTCCTTATTCAGCTCTTTGCTGCCCATGGTGATCATCATTTGCTTGAGGCTCTGAAGCACAGAGCTAATTTTTATCTTTGATTTCAGAAACTTTCCCAGAAACTTACTAAATATATACGTCTTTTAACTGTTTTTCTTGTTATTATTCTATTTTTGTTTTTAAGTGTCTTGTTTTATGTGTATTTTAAAGTTTAAAATTGTCTCAAATTATTTTGTGGGAGAATAAGACAATCAGATATAAGTGACAAATAGCTAATGTTTTTATGGCTTTTTACATAGGTACACCGCTGCAGTATACAACTTGGTAAAGAAGCTGTAATGATTTCTGACAGGGGTGTCATGTATGCATCTAGTTACTGTACCAAAACATATATTAAGCACCTACTGTGTGAGGGATACAAAGATGACTATAGCATTGCTTGTGTCCTGTGAGAGCTGACTGTTTTGTTGATGTTTCTCAAAGTCTAATCACTGGACCAACATCAGCATCACCTGGGCCCCACCCCAGATCGACTAAATCAGAGACTCTGGGGGGAGAGGAGAAGATGGTAGTCATCTGTGTGTAAATAAGTCCCACAGGTGATTCTAACTCAGGCTAATTTTTTAGTGGATTCTGGGCATTGGGTTTGATTTGTTTTATAAATTTTATGGGTTATGTTGTATTCCTTTGTATATTGTAGGCATTGGTTCTGGCAAGCAATTTAATCCTTTCAAGAATTACATCAATCATTGCTTCTGTTTTGTTAGGGCAGAGCTAGGGCTAATTTGGCCCCACCCCAAGGCAATATCCATTGAAATCTCTACCTAATACTCTATGTATTATGAGGTCTTTCTACCCTGACGGGAACACAAATTATTTGTAGCCACATGTGATCTCCATTGGTTTTTCCGCCTACTTCTTTCTGATGGTTCTTTTCCTGGCCTTGGGCAGTTTCCTTGCACACATACACCGATCAGCCCTTATCCAAACACTCCGTAGGACCCCTCTTCAGACTTCTGGCAGCCTCTCTCTGTGAAGCTCCTTTTCCTCTGGTATTTCCCCTGGGAATTCTAGCCAATTTCACCTCCCTAAGTCCTGACTCTGTCTACTCACTTCAGGCAAACGGCCATCTCCTGTTTGGACTCCCCCTCTCTGAACACCAGCCTATGAACTCTAGACCATTGTTTACTAACTGAGGCAATGTAGGGCTCGCTTCATTTATTTCCCTTTTCTCAGAGATCAGTGCCCTGTGCTGCCTGTTGTCCGGTGAATGAGAGCTCTTGTGTCACATATTTTGCCCAGTTTTCTAGTTATTAGAGCTGAGGGGGATTCTGTGACTTTGCCATGGGCAGCTGATGTGCAAGTTTCTCGGTCCTGGTTCAGATGGGACTTTCAAGAACATGTGTCGTGGTGTACCAAGGGGCTGAGAAGAGAAAAATTAGACAATGACATGAGACCCTAGCGTACAAACATTAACTTTAATGCCCTCAGTCTCTTGTTGGGGGTCTCATGGTCTATGATTGTTTGTGGGCTGCTGTGGTGACGTAAGAGGGCTGAGCAATGAGGAGCTTATAGGTGGTTTGAACTGTGCATGGGGTCTAATGCTAACTGCACTTGATGTATTATTACCATGTGTTGGGCTAGAGCTACCATGTTATACTGTGTTTTCCCAGATGTATCAGGAAGTGCAGTGTCCTGGGAGTCTGCTGGGTAAGTGGGTGTCTATCTCCATGAGGTTTTTCTTGTGACCCTAATAAAGCCACAGCTATGGGTATTACTTTCAGAGTGGTTTCAGGATGAAGTACTTGGGAGGGAGGCTTGGAGAGGGAAAGGAGCTGAGTCCTGATTATGAAAGGCCTGGATATCAAGCCAGAGAATTCCGACTTCCCCCACATAGGAAGCGGGGAGCCACTGAAGGAGGACAGACATTCAGAGAGATGTGAGCTGGTGTGCATTCTAGAAACATGTTTTGGGAGCCATTGGTGTAGTAGGTGCAGCCATCTATAAAATCAAAAGTTCAATGGTCTCACTAATATGAACTCTGAGCAAACTATTTGATATATAAAGTATTTGGTAAATGGGCTTTGTTTGCTTGATTAAGGAAGGAAGAAAGGAATGAAGGGTGAAGACATGATCCACAAATGTACTGCTCTTCACAGGGATATGCATGATCCTCAACCAAAAACCATGCGGGAGCCTATGGACTCACAAATCAGCCAGCAGGAAGAAAACGAGCAGAAAATGAGCCAGAAAGCACTTTCTGGCTGATAGGGTAGCAACAGCCCCAGAAAAATAGATTAAAGGGTGGATTAGTCAGGCAGCCAGGCTCAATGAGGCTGCACAAAATATGAGATGGGAAAAGTTTTACTTTCCAGAACCTCTCTCAAGTTAAGCATGTATTGGTGTGGCTGGAAGGAGCATTCTGATAAATCACTTTGGGGGGGGCTAAGGCCCCAAAATGAATGCCCCAACTTCCTCAGATGTTTGGGAGGAGCCTTCTCGGTGAGGAGGAGGGTCTGGGTACTGGCCTCAGCAATGGCTGCTGGTGGTTCTGCCTCCCAAGGGGCTTATGGGAAAGGAGACTAGGGGGAGCTACTAGCACACAGGGGCAGTGGCCAGGGATGCTGGGGTACTGAAATGTGCAGGAAAGTAGGCACAATGGAGAACGGTCCTGTCCAAATGCTGATGGTAAGAGGGGACCCTGACCCCTGCCAGCAGTGGTCTCTGCTCATCGCTCTCCCAAATAACCGGTGAACGTGTAGTTAAAGACGACTGGCTGGAAGGAACAGTAAATTGTCCTGCTCGGATATGTGAACTGATTGCCTGGCTAGGCCATCCACACGTCGTGGTCTAATTATCCCAGAACCGGTGACCATGCAGATTTAATAGTTCAGTATTGTGGGGGTTTCTACTCTTGCTTGGAACTGGGGGAGAAAAGAAGGTTCCTTTAGCCTGTGGATTAGACCACTGCAGCATGTAGGTTTCCCCAAGTCTGCAGTAAAAGTCAAGATAACAATAAAAGTATGAATGGCACACCCTGGCTTCTCCCCTCATTCCTGCCATTCTTTTCCTTTAATGGGGTGGGGATCCCTGCTCTGGCTGCTGAGGCCTCTGATGCTACATATGTGCCAAAAAGCCAACAAGAGCTGTTCCAAAGTGACAGAAAACCACCTCCCATAACAACCAAAGCTGCTACTTCCTGCTCCTGCTCACAGCCCAGTCCCTGGTCAGCACCACTAGGCCTCCACTGTGAGCCTAAACCATCTGGTATTGCCGATGCTGCAGTAGAACCTGTTCTGGAGTCCCCAGTGCCTCAGATCAGGTCAGATGGGGGTCTCTGCCAGTCCAGGGAGGCTCCTCTGTCCTGTGTCAGTACCCCATTCACCATGAGGCTGGGGAAGGCTTTTCCCACACCCCTTCCCCAGGGCTCAGAGTGGAACAAAGGTCATGAGGCCAGGCAAAGGACAAAATGGGTTTGGGACCCTGCTGTGCCCCCAACAGCCCACTAGCTGTCACCGCCCTGGTTCACAGAACTCATTCCCTTGGGTTTGCTCTGTCGCAGGAGTCCCCTGCTCTGTCACATAAACAGGCCCCTGGAAGCCTGTCACTGGAGCCCAGACTCACCTGAAACTCCTGATAACACAGGCTGTGTCAGGTCAGCCCCCCTCCCAGCGGAGGAGGGATCGGATGGTGCTTAATGGCATTCTCCCCTGGGCCTAAAATGCTCTCTGAATCGTTCTGAGATGGAAAAAGAGACTTTTAGGGAGAGGTAATACCTTCTAGGACCCAGAGGACTTTCCGTGGGCCTTGCAGTGGGAACCCGCCTTTCCCTGGCCTGAAGGTGTTGTCAGTGTGACCCACCTGGAGCACTCAGGCACCTGTGAGCACCGTGGGAGGGACTGAGGGTCAAGTGAATGGGAGCTGCTCTACGTGAACATCTTAAGGTTCTCTTCAGGGGTGGGGAAACCAACTTTAATTTGTACTAAATTCTGTACTATAAGTTAACGTTAATAAATTTGTACCATTATTTGGGGCATCAGATAGGAAAATCTACTACTGAAACTCCCCAGGCCAGAACTTTGACTCACATGTTCATGCCAGGCCTCTCTGTCTACAGCCCCTGCCTAGAAGGCTTGGTCTAGAAGGCCTTGTATCTTGCTTCACCGACTAAGAGAGCAAAATATCCTCTGAAACCAGCTGAGCCATGGTCTTTAGAATGTTTATGTCACATCCAAATTTGCTTCAGAGTTAGGACAAGATGGGTAACTTCTGTCTGCCTTAGTTAAGAATAAAAACAAATTTATCTGAAGAAACCCGAAATACAAATTCGAAAGAATATATGCATCACTATGTTCATTGCTGTGTGATTTGCAATAGCCAAGATTTGGAAGCAGCCTGTGTCCATCAGTAGATGAGTGGATACTACAGCAATGATACATTTATGCAATGGAATACTAATTGGCTGTAAAAAAGAAGAAAATTTTACCCTTCACGACAGCATGGATGGACTTGGAGAACATTATGCTAAGTGAACTAAGCTAGTCAGAGAAAGACAAGTACCATATGATTTCAATCATGTGGAATCTAATGAACAAACTGAACTACCAAGCAAAATAGAGACAGACTCATAGACAGAAAGTAGGCTGACAGCTCTCGCAGCAGGGGTGAGGGGAGGCAGGGGCATGGAGGGATTGAACAGAAAAGAGAAAGAACTCATGGACACAGACAACAGTGTGGTGATGGCGAGGGGGGAGGTGGAAGAGAGTATAGGAGGGATAAATGGTGATGAAAAAATAAAATACATTTGTAAAAGGAAAAAGCAGTACCTACCTCGTAAGTTGTTGTGAAAAGTAAGGGAGTTTTAATATGAAGAGCATGTACTGTGCACTGTAAATGCTCAACACATTTCCAGTTCCGTTACTCTGCTCCTCAGCCATCTCCGTGGCTACAGAAATAGCTGTGGTCTACACTGGTCCTTTCTTTATGTCTCTAGGTGCCCCCATGTTGACATATCTGCCTTAGCACATCTGCTTCTGGATTCTAAACCTTAGTAATTGTTCATATATTGCTGGCAGTCAAATTTGGAAGTATCAAACCTTTCCTAACTGATTTCTAAGGAAGGCTTTGCTTTGCTGGGAGGTGATATTCCAAACGCCAGAGGCACCCTAGCTTTCGTGCCTCTGTCTCTCTCCGCTGAGTGCCCCTTGTCGAGGCCTGTGCTCCATTTGCCATGATCAGTGGTTTCTTCTCTGAGGGCTGCTGCCACCCCTCTGGATTGGTGCTCTCTGTTATGGTGACAGAGGGAGCAGAGATGGGAGCGGTAGAAACCCATTCTTTCCTTGTGTGGAGCTGGAACTGAAAACACAGCTTCTACTGTCTAAAATATATGCACCATAATCTCTTCTGTGCAAGAACTGAGTATCTACCAGGAGACCTAGCTCTCAGGTCTTACTGTCTTCATGCCAAGCCCAGGCATGTAGGTGACACCTCCATTTCTCATGGATGCGTGGAGAAGGGGACAGAGATCCCAGGGTTGCTCCCTAGAATGTCTCCCTTCTCTGAGAACAGTTACTCCAATAGACAAGATTTGGAAGCAGCCCAAGTGTCCATCAGTAGATGTGTGGCTACAACAGCGATAATACATTTACACAATGGAATACTACTCAGCCACTTGGTGACAGCATGGATGGACCTGGAGAACATTATGCCAAGTGAAATAAGCCAGTCAGAGAAAGACAAGTACCATATGATTTCCCCTTTCTCTATGAGATGTGGGAACCACAAGATGGAGCCTGCTGGAATCCCTACATGGAAGGAAGTTGCCTTGGAAAGGCATTGGACCCCCAGAAGACTGTGTGTGCGTGTGAAATAAATTCTTGCATGTTAAGTAAAAATGTATTATAATTCTCCATTATCTCTAAACTGTCCAAACCTTTACGAAGTTTTCCACTCCAACTAACCATGTGGGAATGGGACTTTGTTAAAGGCTTGAGGCTAAGCACACAGAGGCCTGCCCTCCAGGCAGGGGTGAGGTCCATTTCCTGCAGCCCCAGCACAACAACACATCTGAAACTTAATTTCAAAACAAGCAAAGGCTTATTCTTTCCATGAAAACCCTGCTCCTTTATTTGGAATTATCAGGCCCATTTTTTCTTAAGGGTGATGGGGCCGCAATGACATTCTCCAGACTGGAAGAGTGAGTTTTGAATCTGTCTTCCCTGGAAACTCTACCTGTTATAATGAGGACCGTCCAACCCTCCTCAGAGGTAGAGGGATAGAGGGGCTGGGGGAAAGCCCAGGCATGCAATAGTCCCTGGATCCTGGGAAATATATTTGCTCACGGGGTGATGCCCACCTCTTATTTGTGCACCTGTGAGCGGTCTCCCTGATGTCTAAAGGTTTTCAAATGACACAAAATAAAGAATTTCTGTGAAAAGCCCAAATGCATATTGTCACTATCCCTTGACATTAAAAAATGGTGAGAACATTATTATATCCTGTGTCCTGAAAACCAAAAGGATGCTGGCACAGAATCAGTCCTGCATCGTTCCACTCGTCAGAGCCCATCAGTGAATTAATCTGAGAAATGGCATGAAAGGTGAGTACCCAAAGTATGTGAAGGAGAACAGAAATTTCTTTCCTGGTAATATAAAAATATCTTATCTAGCCTCCAGGCAAGCTATTTGAACTGTGTTGTATTTGCCTGTGGTAAACCAGAAAGATATAATCTACTGATAGGAAGTTTTCCTTAAATGTTGATTATGGATAGAATATGTTTTTTAAAAAAACACACACAAATTTCTACATAAACTATCTCAAAAAAAATTTAAGTTAAATGGCACTATAAGGGTTACTGTCCTTGGAAAAGTTCAGTTTTATAGGTAATAAGAAATGCTATCTACACTAATAAAAGGGTAATATGCTAATTAGACTGGGTCTACCAGATATCTTCCGGTCATCCAGTCCTCCTTCCAGACAAAGCCACGGTGGTGGGGGCTGAGGCAGAGGAGGTTAGGGGCGATCAGGCCAGCAGGGGAGGGCGGTTAGGGGCAATCAGGCAGGCAGGCAGGCAGGCAGAGGCGGTTAGGGGTGATCAGGCAGGCAGGCAGAGGCAGTTAGGGGTGATCAGGCAGGTGAGCAGTTAGGAGCCAGCAGTCACAGATTGTGAGAGGGATGTCTGACTGCCGGTTTAGGCCTGATCCAGGATCAGGTCTAAACCGACAGTTGCACATCCCCCAAGGGGTCCCAGATTGGAGAGGGTGCGGGCCGGGCTGAGGGACCCCTCCCTCCCCCCTGCATGAATTTTGTGCACCGGGCCTCTAGTTTATATATATGTAAGCCTAAGCGACCGAATGACCTAACGACCAAATGACCAGCCGACCAGTTGCTATGACATGCACTGACCACCAGGGGGCAGATGCTCAACACAGGAGCTGCCCCCTGGTGGTCAGTGTGCTCCCACAGTGGGAGCACCGCTCAGCTGACCGACAGGCACTAGATGCCAGGCTCATGGCTGGCAAGAGCAGCTGCGGCGGCATGAGCCTCTCCCACCTCCATGGCAGAGCTCCCGAGCAGCGGTGGCAGCAGGCACAGCAGGGCCAGGATGAGCAGGAGCAGCGCAGCGCCAGGCCCTGGCTCGGGCTCCTCCCTGTCTTCCTGCTGCTTTGCACACTACTATACCCCTTGGGGGATGTCGGACTGCCGGGATCAGGCCAAAACCGGCAGTCCGACATCCCCTGAGGGGTCCCAGATTGCAAGAGAGTGCAGGTCAGGCTGAGGGACCCCACCGGTGCACAAATTAGTGCACTGGGCCTCTAGTCTATATATATAAAAGGCTAATATGCAAAGTGTCCCCTCAGGAGTTCAACCGGGAGACCGGGAGTTTGATCGCTCGCTATGACATGTGCTGACCACCAGGGGGAGACGCGGAACATGGCAGGCAACTAGTAGCTGCGTCAAGGTGCTGAGGGAGCAAGGGAAGGAGGAGGTGAGGAGGCAGGGAGATGGGGGGAACAACATGGTGGCAGCATGTGGATGGCAAGGGAAGGAGGAGGCGAGGAGGTGGAGAGGCAGGGAACCGCGCAGTGGTGGCCATGCAGGCGGTGAGGGAAGGAGGAGGCGGAGAGGCGGGGAGGTGGAGAACCTGATCGGCCCTGATCACAGGCCAGGTCTAGGGACCCTACCCATGCATGAATTTCATGCACTGGGCCTCTAGTCTTAAATAAGGTAATATTCACCTAGTTGATATGACATTTTATAACTAAATGGTTTCTGTCTTTTCCTCATTGACTTTATTATTTTTATTATGATTAAGGGTAGTAAACATTTAGATAGTAATCAAGGTAGATGGCAAAATATTTTTTTAAAAGTTGTTATAAAGGAGGTTTCTAATCCTATATAATAAAAGGCTAATATGCAAATCAACTGAAGAGCAGAATGACCAGTTGCTATGACACACACTGACCACCAGGGGGCAGACGCTCAATGCAGGAGTTGCCCCCTGGTGGTCAGTGCGCTCCTACAGGGGGAGTGCCACTCATCCAGAAGTCAGACATCCTCTGAGGGCGCAGGCTGGGCTGAGGGGACCCCCCTCCCAAGTCCACTGGGCCTCTAGTGAATAATAAACAAAAAGGCCACTTTTTACCTACCTGATTGTAAGTACACAGGTAGGAAGAATATTCTCAGCTAGCCCTCAACTCCAGGGTAGTCTTAGACTTCTGGCCCCAAGGGAGCAGCCTGGCTCTATTCCTGCATCTCTGGAGCCTTATTCCCAGGAGCAGTGAAATGGGAGGGATCACGGGCCTGTTCATCTGACAGTCAACAAATGTCTATTAAATCCTTACGGTGTGCCCAGCATTATTTTAGGTCCTAGGAACTTGGCAGTAGCTAAGACACAGCCCCTGCCCTCACTCAGCTTTAGGTCTAATGGAGAATTCAAGTAAGTAATTATAGTTTGTTGAAAACTGTTCCGGGAGAACCATGGGGTGCTGGGAGCTTAGAAAAGCAGCACCTGACTCAGGCTTAGAGGGTGTGAGAAGGCTTCCAAAGGAAGTACACTCTAAACTGAGAATCCAAGGACGAGCTGCGCTTCTCTGGGCAAGAAGGCCAGGAGAGTGGGTGTTCCAGGCAGATGGACCGGCTTGAGCAAAGGCCTGGAGATATGGCTCATTTAAGGAACTGGAACTCAACAGAGGAGCCCTGGCAACTGCCTGTGTCCAATCAAATATCCACTCTACAAATCTGTAGAGTCAGGCCCTCTTTTCTGGTCTCTGGGTGACAACTCAGTTAAATTAACTTTATTGAAACTCTTTTAAATAACCATCCAGAAAGTAGTGACAGGCATTTCTGAACAAAATGGATCAAATTGAGTTGAGATAAACCCTTAGGGTAAACAAATATATGTTTATAGAAACAGCTGTAGCTCCCAAAGCTTCCATGTGCTTCTATCCTGAAGCAGTGGCTGCATCCGTGACTTTAGGTAGGACAGGAGCTGTGCTGGTGACAGGAGCAGGAAGGAGCCGACCAGGCAGATGGTCAGGAGAGTAAAAGTCAGTGCAGAAATATCAACTGCCCAGGAATGTGCAAGCCCACTCTGCCTGCCTAAGTGCAGACAACAAACTGAGGGCAGGTGACCTTCCTAATCTTGTCATCACAAACCCTTTCAAGCCATTGCATTCGATTATATACATGAAAGAGGCCGGGAAGTTAAAACAAACGCACAGGTTGCTGAACAGTTAATGAAATCACAATAAAAGAATTCAATGGCCACAATCAATTATTAATATAACATTTGATTTGATAGTGAAGAATAATGTCACTATGTTCATATCTTTCTAGGTGATGTATTGCTCCCTCTACTCAACAAACATTTATTGAGTACTTACTCTTTGCTGTGCATGAGATGCTGAACATTGGGAATATAAAGATAAATAAGGCACAGACCTCAACCTCAGAGGGTAAGGAAGAAATCACTGCAAACAGCTTGGGAAGAAAAGAATACTTTCTCAGCCATGTTTTCTTCCTTTCGGATAGCCTATTTCCCATGTGTCCCTTTTCATTAGAAATCCCCCCTCACTGTTGTACAATTTTATGGCCTGACAACTCCTTAGAGATCATATAGCCTTTTTGTTTGCAAACTGTTTGGGTCTTACGGCTTCTTGGCAGTGCCTATGGGCCATGTGTTGACAAGTGGGCAATGGTTCTGTGCTCAGTCACTCATTCCTTTGACAAAAGTATAGAATAACTACTTATTCTAGGCACAGCAGTGAGCAAAAACATGGAGGTGCTAATGCTCATGGGGTCCCTGCCCATGTGGTCATTAGAGTGTGGGGGACATTAATGAAATCATATCACAAATGTAAACTTACGACTGTGACTTGCATGAAGAAGAGGTATATCTCACATGAGAGTGTTGAATAAACATGGGATCTCATCCCGACAGGAGGTTCTGGCAAGGCAGCCCTAGGACCATGGGGTTAACAGGAGGCCTGAAGGATGACCGTGCATTGTTAGATGGGGGAGAAAGGCAGTCACAGAGAGGGATGGTGTGAGCAAATGACTCAAGATGAGAGAGATTTGGGTCTTTTCAAGAGAAAGAAAGAAGGAAAGTAGTGGGATAGATCTCAGACAGTGAGGTGAATTGTGGAGCAAAATGAAGCCAGGTATGCAGGTCCCTGTAAACCACATTATGAATTTGGGTCTTTATGTTCAAGCAATGCTAAGCCATTGAAGATCACATTTGAATGTGAAAAGTTCTCTCTGGCTACAGTGTGCAGAATAGACAGGAGGGCGCTGCCTGAGTGTCAGGCCTGGCAAAGGAGCTGCTGGAAATGTTCAGGGAAGACACAGGCTGTGGACCAGAGCCTGGTGGTGGGGCAGCAGCCGAAACAGGTACTAATTGCCCAGACGCCCAAGGGGCAGGAAAAGCTCTGTTTCTTTTTTTAAAAATCAAACCAGATTTGCCTCCAAGTGACCACTGTTGTACGCAAGTGACAATTTGGAGCCAGATTTTGTTTATTTGTCATGGTCCCCAACCCGTCCCCAGCCCTGAGGCCACTCCAGTGCTTACACGGGAAAGACAGACGGGGAGGAGTGTCCTGGGGTGTTTTCACGGCTTGCAGTTTGTTTCTATCTAAGAAGACTTAGTAGGAACTGTGTCCACTGCCTGATTCTAAAACGAATGTGTCTCTGCATGACCCCAAATGCCAGCCATCTGTCTGTCTTTATCTGAAAGTCAAACCATAACACTGACACCTGGAAACATCTATTTGAAAATTTTGACCACAAAATATAGATTGCTTATAGATCACAGCTCTTCCAGATTCTAGCTTTTTCATTGCTATAACATTTTACAATAGCTGCCAAAGGAAGGCATTTTCTGTGTTTGAAATAAACCCCAACAGCCTACCTACACATCTCTTCTCTTCGCTGAGCCGCTCATCAGCAGTTCACTGTGGCCTATGCTTTTTTCTTTTTTTACCCTCACCTGAGGATATGTTTATTGATTTGGCAGAGATAGAGAGAGAGATAGAGGTAGAAAGGGGAGGGGGGAGGAACATTGATCAGTTGCCTCCCATACGCACCCTGACTGGGAATTGAACTCGGAACCTGAATTGTAGGGGTCTACCATCCAACCAACTGAGCCACCCGGCCAGGGCAGCCTATGCTTTTTGTCTTTCCCTTCACAGACCATCATGAGGTGGAAAGCTCTGCTAGTGGGTTCACTCGACCACGCAGCTTGGCCATGAGGAGGGACCTTGACTATGGTTCCCAGGATGAAGGTACCAAGTTTGAGTTCCCAGGCATCTCTACAGCCTCCCCACCCCAGGTCCTGCACCCCGAGCATTGCTGCCAGCACAGAGCAGGGCTCTGCCGACCCTGGGCCTTAGAAACCGGTCTCCTTCCCTAAACACCCTCATTCTGTCCCCTTAAAACCGCTGTTTCCTTTCCTTTCCTTCTTGACTATGTTCTCTTTATCAGCCTTGATATTTCATATAAAGAACTGTGCATTGGGGCTGGGGGTGATTTTGAGGATTACCTACCCCCCACCTTGTCTGAAACAGGAAAAGGCTATCAATTTCCCTAGGGCAAGGGAGCCCGAAACTTTCAGTTTGGGAATTGAAAGAGTACCTTTGTCCTTACTGGTTAATGGAGAATGCCTTCCAAATAAGACAGGGCGCTAATACATTTATCAATGAGGCGTGCTGTCTCCAGTCTGCCTGGCTCTCATATTGCCCGTCTTTCTTCCTTGAGAGAGGATTCCTGTGGTTACAGTGCCCACAGCCCACAGCTCCCTTCTGAATGGCCCCTCACCCAGAGGGCATGTTGCACCACCGACTGCTCCTCCGCGAGCAGGCTGACCGAAACGAGAATGCACACCTGCGGGCCCACTGCAGGCCACTGTGCAGGTTGTGCTTTGAAAAGGACACCTGGCCCAGAGGGTGATGAGGACTGAAATCCAGGGCATGCTCCCCTGAAAAAAGAAATGTGCTGGCTGGGGGTGCAGGGCCTGGGAAGGGCTCCCTGTTGAATTCGTCTGCCAGAACACAGGCCCTTTAATAGCCATCTGTCCTGAAGGGGGCATTTATTCTGATTGGCGTACAGGCACTGCAGGTGGGAGCAGGGGCCCTGGGCACCTGACCCATAGAATTGGACAGTTGCCCGGGAATTAGCCTGATGCCCAAAAGTTCTGCTCAAAACCAACACAGGGACAGAGCACAGGAATGCGGTAGTAAGTCAGGGGTCAGGAGGTGGATCAAAGCTGGTCATGGCAAGCATCAGTATGGCCCAGTCTCCCTGGAGATGGGGCCCAGACCGGAGCAAGGGGGTGCCCCCTCCCTGGGGGCCTGTGCACCCCCACCAGGCCCCCACCAGGTACTGAATGACACCTGCCAACTCCAGGCAAATGAATGGCTGCTGACACTTTCTTTATCCTCTCTTGTTCCTTAATAACAAAACATATCGCTGGGGCAGCCTAAGGGTTTTCTTGGCTGGTCCTGGGACTTGAGCAGTCTAACAGGCAGCTCGAAGTGTGAGAGGGAGTGGACAAGACGGAAACACAGGGAAGTGCAGGGAACTCCTGCCACAACACGAATCCCAGGCCAGGTCACACCTGCCTCATTATCCTGTCGTAGGCCCTGTTGTTTTCTGTGCCTACTCCCCTCACCAGCCCCTCTGACCACCAGCATCATCGTTCCACTCTGGGATAGCCAGTGGGCATGTGACGTCCGTCACAGAGGGGATATCAGGCTCCTGTTCTCACTGAATTTCCCTTCTAACAAAAAAGCCCTTCACAGCACTTGTCACAACTGAGGTCATTGCTGATTTGCTTTATGTCCACCTCCCCCGCCCCAGCATGGCTTTCAGAGGCCAGGAGCCTCTTCACCCTGTGCCTGTGTCCATGGTGCTTCACCGATACTTACCAGGTCGAACTGAGCAGCCACAAAGAAGCCTTGTTCTCTACAAAGTAATCACCTCAGTGGGCATTTCCCCCGAAATGTTTTGGGACAAGGCTTTTAGAATTATCTTCAGAAAATTAGTTTAGAGGAGTCATAAGAAAAAAAAGCCTAAATGCCTTAAGCGACCAACAGTGAAAAACAGGACGATATTAGCATATGCAAAATCAGCTGCAAACCCACTGTTTAGGGAAAGGTGTTTACCTGGCTGACTTGTATTTTTACCAAGTGTCCTATTTTTCTGGCCTATGCCCGTCTGAGTTGGTTAAAGCGAGAGAGCCGACCGCTGTTCTAAGAGCTAACGTCACGGGCACGGGCCACGATGTAAGAAAACTGTATTTGCAAATATGCTCACACATTTTCTTTCCAATAAAGCATTTATTATCAATACTTAAGATACATATTATGCCTTTATTCTCACTTTTGTCATCAATATTCAGATCTTGATTCTGGAACCAAGGTTGCCATACAACGAGAACCCATCAGCCCTGGAGTCTCTAAGTCCTGTCACTCCCCCCAAGTCCTAGGTGTAACTCCTTGGCCATGACTTCTGCCTGGTTGTAGGGAAATGTAAATATCACGTGGGATTGAATCACAGCTAATCAAGACCACCCAGATCGCCGCCCCACCCGGCTTGGCCCTGCCTCAGGGCCAGCGAGTCCCTCACAGGCTCTCCAAGTGCTCCGTGAACCTCCCACTTAGGACGGCTATGGGAAACCCACACTCAAGGGGACCTTTGACTTTCCTGAGGAATTAATTGAATGGGCTCCAGGTCAGAATAAAACACTTTGACATTGACCTGAAGACCATGAACTCCTCTGTGGGAATTGGAGACGTTTCCCAGCACCCAGTTTTGCTGAGTGTCAGAGGAGCACAGTTGACAAGGCACCCAAAGCCCTTTCCAGCCCTCGGCGCCACTTCACAGGACCCCACTTACCTGGGAGGCCAGCGTAGCCCCCGCTTGTCAGAGCAAGGCAGCTTGCTTGGGGCTGGCCTCAGAGGGGCAGCAAGCATGTGCCCATCTTCCTACTGCTTTGCCCCAGCAGGAGCTGTGCCCATAGGTTCTCCACCAGGAGACACAGACGCACACGGAGTGCAGAGAACATCAGCCTGAAAACCAGGTGCTCTGGGGTCTCTACCCTGGACAGCCAACCTTTGGCTGCCTGGCTGGGGACTTTTGCTACCTTGACCTTTGACATTCCTGCCTGACCCCTGAAGCACGTTCAGTGCCCTCCCTATCCCAGGAGCCCCCCTGACTCCTGACCCCACCCTGCTAGCACCCCTGCCCCTGATCTGGGGAGCCTGGTGGACAGCTGGGCAGCAAAACAACTGTGACATAGACTGCCCAATGTGCAGCCTATAATGGCTCCCAGAAACTCCTCGGTGACATTCCCACCCCCGTCCCATCTTCACACTCATGTCCTACCTCACTCCAGTCCTGCTCCCTGCTCCATCAGACTAGACTTCACGTATTTTTAAGCAAGTCTTCCTTCCACGCCTCTGTGCTTCATGTAAGCTATTCCCTTTGCTGTATTGTCCTTCCCCTCTCACCTCCACCTTTCTCACGATTCAGTTCTTCCAGGAAATGTTTCTTCTCTTACCCCCAAGGCTGGGTTGACTGTACCTATTGTGAATTCCCACAGTACCCTGTGTTTACCTCTATCATCACACTTACTACATTCTGGTGAGGTCATGGATATCTCTTACTGTACTGAAGACCCCACTACATTGAAAGCTTGCCAAGTTCATTCTCTGTGCCTGGCACTTAACAAGGGTTCAAAAATGCTCTTGAATGACTGAATGAATGAATGAATGAGCAAATGATCAACATCCCTGTGTGCGCCCGCGCGCGCATACACACACACACACACACACACACACACACACACACCATGAGGCTGGGAGCACCACAGCCTGTTCCTGTTGGCCACACACAGAAGAACCCCTGAGCCAGTTCCGTTTTGCTAACCTAAAATAAAATGCCTTTCAAAGTGAGAGGCAACAGGCATTTATTGAGATCAATAAGAATAGCTATTCAGGAATCATTAATTCAGGCAGAAGCCCAAATAGTGGTACGATTAGGAGTCAAAAGCAATGTATTTCTAAGAAAGGATAAGAGGAACAGTTACCTCAATAGAAGGAAGACAATTCTATTGGTGCAGATAACATGGGGATGTTCATTCTAAACAATGTTTTTAATTTCAGTCTAGTAGTCATCAGTCTATTAGTCATATTAACTGTTTTCATGTTATTTTTGCAAACAGTTCTTTTGAAAGGCACAAGGTTGCTCAGGCCCAGTCCAAAGGTTACTTTGCCCCGATTTAACATTCCAAAGATTTGAGGCATAAGAGGCACAAGGCAGGTCCTCTGGCATGGCAGTTCCGGGTTCATTTTAAAGTGGCTCCATGTATACTGCTGTTTACAGTTGCTTTTATCGTTCACTTCACCCAACACTTGTGCTCAGAACTCAGTGCCATAGGAAAAGAACACACATTTGAAGGCTTTTCACCCAGAAAACAAGTGCAACGTGTATCTAATTGCTGCTAGGTTATTTCATTTCCTAAAGAGAGAACCACACAGATGAAACAACACGTCTAAAGCAATAAGATTTCCTTTCTTATCAGTCATTTTTGGTAGCAATTTTTCCCTATCTCCTGGGCATGCTGAACAGACTCACAATCCCTTATTCAAAACCTTTGAGGCCAAATGTGTTTCAGATTTCAGAAATTTTCATATTTTAGGAAGGTAATAAATACAATCATATATTTTATGTAATAGCCCTGGGGTCTTGGACAATACCTCATAAGTAAACTCTTTAACATTGCTGTAGCTAAAGGTATGAACAGTCACCCTAAGTGTAATGAGTTAAGATCCTATTTGTCTCACATCATTTTAGGTCAGGTTTCGCCGCCAAATGAGAAAAACCTCTCAGTTTGGGGACATTGGAATTATACCTAATGGGTCATGGAAATGTATTCCTAGTTTTCTGATTCACCCCATAAAAATCCATTATTATACCTTCTTTCTTCCTTCTGCTTATGTCTTCCTTCCTTTATTCATGCTCTTTGTCTGATATTGGAGTATTTTCCTTGCTCTTCCCCAATCTTGTCATTCTTAAGTGCCTCAGGTCAGACTAATTTTTACTTCCCAGGTCTGTAGCTGTAACCTGCTTTGTGCACAGAAAACATTCAGGCACAGAGGGAAGTGGTCTAGACTGGAGTTTTAGGCTTCTGAAAACAGGTTTGTGTCTTAAACAGCTTTGCAGACTCCACAACCTGAGCCACTTACAAAAAATATGTAGGGCCTCCCATGTTTGAAGAGCTAACACTAAAAAGGACATTTCAAGCAGAGAGCAACTCTCTCACCCCTCATTCATTGGTTAATCAGGCAGGATTATCAAATGGTCCCTAAGGAACCGAGCTCACAAGACTCCATGCGAACTGCTTTCTGGTGGCAAGTGACTGAAGCAGCCTGGAGTTACACACAACTGTTCATGCCAGGATATAAAATCTTCAAAACACAGTCCGGCAAAATGTAATCAGATGTTTCAAATGGGAATCTGAAGTTGTTTTACCCACTGGCAAGTGCTGGTGTGACATCTCTTAGGCAGCCTCAGTGGTGAGCTGTGGCTCCATGGTCCATGCAATTCACCCAAGAATTACTCATCTTATTTGTGCAACCAAATAAGCAGCATTATTTACAATAGAAGGTGGAAGCTATCCAAGTGCCAATTGATGCATGAATAAATAAACAAAAACTGGTATATACATGAAATACTATCCAGCCTTAAAAAGGAAAGATTCTGACACATGCCTCAATATGGATGAACTCTGAGGATGTTTGGCTAAGTGAAATAAATCATTTACATAAAGACAAATACTGAATGATTTCACTTATATGAGACATCCAGAGTAGTCAAATCCACAGAGATAGAAAGTCGGATGCTGGATGCCAGGGGCTGGGCCGAGGGGGAAATGGGGAGATGCTATTTAGTGGGGACAGAGTTTCAGTTTTGCAAGATGAAAAGATTCTGGAGATCTGTTGCACAACAATGTGAATGTACTAACACCACTGAGCTGTACACTTGAAAACGGTTAGGATGGTAAATCTTATGTGTATTTTACCATAATTAAAAATTAAAACTAAAAAAAAGCTACTTTAAAAAGGGGAAGAAAAATCTGATACATGTGACAACATGGATGAAACTTGAAGACATTATGGTCAGTGAAATAAGCCAGTTACAAAGATGCTAATACTGTTATGATTTGTTTTATATGAGGTCACTAGAGTAGTCAAATTCATAGAGACAGAAAGTAGATGGTGGGTGCCAAAGTCTGGGGGAGGCGGATGGAGAGTTAGCATCTAATGGAGTGGGGCTTCTGCTGGGGAAGATGAGGGGCTATGAAGATGGACAGTGGTGATAGCTACACAGCAGGGTGAGTGTGGGTACCACTGAAATGTTCACGTAATTGCTAACAGTACATTTGTATTATGTATTTTTACCACAAATAGAAAAAAGAATGCAAACAAAGATAACTCTTGTTTTACAGACTATTTTTCTTGCTTCAAGGGCTGACATGACCCTTAAAGTGACCAAACAAGACATTGACCACATACCCTAAAACTAAAAGCCAGAGAAAGAAAAAATGGAGCCAGTGACCTTCCGCA
>NW_005871275.1:28999-30557 GCF_000147115.1 Myotis lucifugus | reverse complement strand
CAATTCCGTGGAGATCCAATTGACCTCAGATGCCTCCATGCCCAGGCCTCCTGGCTGACTCCGCCTCTGCGTCCATCATTCTCCAGATGGCTCACCACTGAACCTCTCACAGCGCTGGCTCTCCACCTTGGCTACGCATAGAATCACCTCGGGGGTTTTTTAAATCCCAGTGCCCAGCCCATACAGCCAGTCCAACGAAATCAGAATCTGGGCTGGGACCCACAGTGGCAACCCCTGTTTTAAAGTAACTCTGTAATTCTTTATATGATATTTGCTAGAGTAATAAAAACTACATATGTTTTCTCCTTAAAAATAGATCCATTTTCTGTCCTCTCTTGTGCTTCTTCCCTTAGAAAAACTGCCACCAATCTTGTGGGAATTTCATGTCCCCACTCCCTCCTCCTTCACTTCCCAAAGTAAGTGGTTGGATTATAACTTGATAATTGGCTTCTGGTGAACAAGTACTTATTACGCACCTGCTGTTATAGACACTGGGGATGAGTGTTGAACAATATGACTTGCCAGCCCTTCTGGGGGCTCACCTTCTAGGGGAGGCAGACAGATCCCCTTTGGCACCAAACACTCATCCTTCCAGCTAGAGGGCCTGACCCAGGACACACAGCTGAGCTGCCTCTGGGAGAGCTGCCTTGCCCAGGGGCAGCCACAGCCAGTGACTGGTCCAGGAGGAGTGTAGAGCAAAGGCCTGGACTTCTTGCCTTGATTTGGGGTGACCCAAAGCCATCCAGAGCACCCCAGGGGATTGGCAGAGGCCTCTGTTATTGCAAAACCTTTGTTCTTCTGCCTTTGCCCAGCCCTACTTTCCTTGTGGCCACCTGAGAAAGTGTGGATCCCAATGAACTTCCTGCACACAACCCCAGTTTAGGTTCCCAGGGAACTTGCCCCAAGTCTGAGCTGGATATGAGGGTGGCAGTGATCTGGATATAGCGAGGTGGAGAGGTGGAAGATGTATGTTGGAGATAGAGTTGCTGATGGATTAAATGTGAGATTCGAGGCAAAGCAAGGAATCGGGGATGTCTCCCAGAGTTAGGGCCTGGGAAACTTGGTGGGTGATACTGATGCTCTCATCTGAGATTCTGTGGGGAGAAACACTGGCCACAGAAATCTTAGTGTGGTTCAAAAATAAGGGCTTTAACTATGGTTGGTAAATTATCAAGTACTCTCCTAAAAATAGCTGTGTGTGTGTGTGTGTGTGTGTGTGTGTGTGTGTGTGTATGCACTCTAAGTAGTTCATCTACATTAGATACCTTAATTTCTTTAATTTTCACAGCAGCTCTGCAGGGAAGGTATTATTTTTCTGTTACTGAAATTCCTTAGACTTAGAATGTTGCCCCATTCTTTTCCTCCAACTACACTGCCCTCTCCCTTCTTTGCATGCACAACACCCTGTGACCTCAGGCCCTTTGTACATGCTGTCCTCAGCCTGGAATGCTCTCCCCTCCCCCCACCACCTCCTCCACTCTTCTGGCTGTCCCTTCTTCAGATATCACCTCGAAAGTCACCTCCTCAAAGTGGTTTCTGTTGTTCTCCCAGTCATGAC
>NW_005871275.1:9102-28899 GCF_000147115.1 Myotis lucifugus | reverse complement strand
TTCCCTGGTAGAGTGTAAGCTCCATGAGAGCAGGCACTGCTTTGCTCAGCTGCTGCTCCTCACACAGTGCCTGGCACATAGTAGGCTCTCAAGAAATATTTGTCAAATGGGTGATGGAAACACTGAGGCTTAATGAGATTACAGAGCTCACCAGTTAGTTTGCTGTAGAGCTAGATGTGAACTCCAACGGTCAAAACATATCAGAGTTTGCTGGCCCAAGTTGGGCGGGCTGCTCCATCTGACTGGTCAATGTCCGGACTAAGCCAATGTGCACCAGAGGTCAAGAACGCTTCCCCAAACTGGATCAAAATACAATTCCTGTAATACTCGTCTCCTCACTGTGACTCCTCCCAGCATAGCAGGGAAATAGTAATTTTCCCTCCACACAGGCAATTCGAAGCCAGATTCAAGTGACAGACATGTGTGCTCAACATGATGCTAAAAAGCAGGGTGGGAGTCAGGAGGGAGGGACATTCAGCTATGAAAATGTTAATCAACTAGAATCCTCAGAGACTGAGATGGGTTTATTCTAATTGATGGCGTCTTTTCTAAATGATGACGTATTCACTAGAAAACCCCTTATATTTTAACCCTCACAGTAAATCTTTCTAAAATGGGTTCGTTCATTTCTTGCAATGATACATACTGTTTGCTAAACGAAAGTAATTTTTGACCGGAAGTGGCAGTTCAGCGCTGTAATGGAGATGGAGACAGCCAGGCCTGCAGAGCACACTTTGGGTCAGTGAGCTGAGGGCACGTGCTGCCTCTTCCTAACACTCAGCTGGTGAACGGGAGCAGAGCGATTAATCCAGGGAGCTGTGTGTCTTCATCTGAAAAGAATGGACAGACCACGGCAGTGTTTGTTGATTCTGACCACACCCCACAGCTAAGTTGGTTGCTACTCGGAGAGTTTATACATTTATGTATGTTTATATAGAATTGAAAAAAAAGACTTATGAAAAACACTCTTGTGATGCATTCTTTGATTATTTATTTTATTTTCTAAGAAATGTTGCTCACTGATTTCCTGATCTTCTAGTGATTACAAGGGCAGTTTGAGAATCAGCACGCCCACCCCAGGGTTGTGATTTTCAACAAAGAACTGACTAAGGATAAACCTTCAAGATGAACTGGGATGTATTGGTTGTTTTGAAAAATCACTGTCTTATTATATCTGTCATTTGTATCATTTTCATAAAAATTCAGTGGGGAAAAAACCCACCACATTCTGGAATGATGGTAAATCTGGTTGACTGAGGTTCATTTAAAACTCCTCCTCCCCCTGAGGTCTCACAGGATTCACCTCAAGGGAAACGGAGCTCGGTCCTCAGTGATACATGATCAGGGCCCAAGGCCTGGGCAGAAGGGAGCACAGAGAGGAGTGAGGATCTGAGTCCTTTCCTGGCCTTGTCACCTCTTCTGTGGCTTAAAGGGGTGGACTTTACCATTGTAATGTCTATGTCTATGACCCTGCAGTTTGCAGACCCTGAAGCTGGTGCTAAAGAGTCTGAAACCTCGTGGGCATCGACGGAGGCAGGTGAGGATATACTGCTCGTCCAGTGGGACACTGGACCCCTTTAATCCCACCCCGGTCAGCGAGCCCTCCTTTCAGCATGGGGTGGAGGCTCAGGCACTGGGCTGAACCACAGGAAGGCAGCATACCTTGGCTTTGAACCCTTGAAGCAAGTGCTTGATATAACAACCTGCTGCCTTGTTTTCCTTGTATCTTAAATGAGCTTCAGTGTGCTGGGATTGGAAAACCCAGGCCCACAGCCCGTTCGCACCACAGGAGGCCCCACAACCACGGCGATTCACCTGTCAGCCACACAGTGCTCTTCCAACCTGGAAAGGTGTGGCTGCCTTTAGACTCACAGAAAAAGAGGAGACCTAGCTTACCCTCAAGTTAGGGACAAAGCTTAGACCTGAATTCAGGTCTCTGGGTTCCCAGTTGAATCTTCTAGTGCTTATCACTTGTGCCTGAATGGAAGGAGACTCTCAGCACTGATAACAGCATCTTACTGCTAAGTACTTCATGAGCACCTACTGTGTGTCATACCCTGCTCCAGTGCTTCACATGCAACATTAATTTAATCTCAAAACACAAACCCTATGAAACTGGTATTATTTTAATCCCTGTTTCCCAGCTAAGTAAACTAAGGGTGCCAAATAGGGTGTTTTCACTTCTTCCAGGTCCAGGGGTGCTTTCAAAGTCCAAATTAGGGAGAGTGGAGCTGAATGTGTCTTATTGAACAAAGCCAAGATAGCCTTTGCCCAGACTCCTCTGAGTCGTGGATAAATACATTAGAGACGGAAATGAATTCAATTGAGCTAATTCAAATTTCATGCCACTTAATTTTAATAGGAAAAATATTAGCCCATAAATAACACTTTTAAATAGTTGGATATGAATATGTGCAATTCGATGTTGAGCTGAAGATATTATTTCAACATCATTTAATCTGATTCGTCTCAGGAGAACTGAAGGAGGCATTTTAGGGGCCATAAAAACAGATGACTGAAATTTTAATAAATCTGGGAGCAAGTGAATGAAGCATTGTCACAACGATGACCAGCGCTGAAGCATCTCTGAAGCATCTGGGGACTTAGCCCAAGGCAGGTAGGTGCCCCCTCCTCTTTTCTCTCATTAATGTCCCAGAGAGCCAGGCACAGAGCAGGTGTGACGCGGTCACAGGTTACTGCACGGTCATTGCTGCCTCTTCCTCCTCTTTCTCCCTCACCACCCTGTGAGCCCACGAGCGCAGGAGGGCATGTCCCTTTTGGCCCTTGTATTGGTAGCCTCTAGCCCCAATGCCCTGGGGTGGATACTGGACGGCCAGTATTGCCAAGTGCAGACAGACCCCCACCTCTGCCCTCACATCCGTCCCTCCACCTAAGACTTCAGCAGCCTGCAGGTCCACAGGGACCAAACCCTGCTCACCCACCCACCCACCCACATAAAATAAACCAACCACATGTGCTTCCGACTTTCACCAACCCTACAGCAGCATTTCCAAATAAATTCTGGGAAGTGTTCAAGAACATTCCAAAGGAGCTAAGAAAGGATTCCCTGGCTAAGAAAGTTTGTGGGAAACTCTTGGGTAAACTCCGTGGAATGATTCTTTATGAAAGAGTTCTTGGAGCCTTTAACACGCTGCTAAGAGCTACAGTTCTCCCAAAGGACATACAGCAGTCAGCCCTCATGTCTTGGTTTGGGTTCCCCCAACCCTTTGACCTCTAGTGGGCAGCAAACCAGAGCAAGCTACACGTCATCCGGGCTGTGGGGCCTTCCTCAAGCTGAAAAGATTATGCCAATTTGTTAGTCCACCTACCTGTGACCCAGAGAGGAGACAGGGAGCTGGACATTCATACACCAACACCCATGAGTCGCTGGCAGACAGCGGCTCCAAGGGTATTAATTTTCTGAGACAAAGATTTAGCATAAGTAATTTATTTTGGATGTGATCCCAGGAAACACTGGTATGAGTGGGAAGTGCGTCAGGAAAGAGAAAGCAGGCAACAAGCTATGTATTTTTTTTAAGCAAGTTACCTGTTCTGGGCTGAATGCGTGTATGCCCTGAGATTTCAGGCTTTGAAGCACTAACCCCAGTGTGGCTGTAGCTGCAGATAGCGCCTTCACAGAAATACTTAAGGCTAAATGAGGCCATAAGGGTAGGGCCCTGGTCTGATAGGATCAGTGTCCTTAAGAGAAGAGATACCAGAGACTTGTGAGAACTTAGTGAGAAGGAGGCCACGTGCAAGCCAAAAGGAGAATCCTCACCAGAAACTGAGCTTTGCCAGAACCGTGAGCTCAGATTTTGAGCTGGAAGAACGGTGAGGAAATAAATCTCTATGGTTTCAGCCACCTGGTGTGTGGCATTTTGTCATGGAAGCCTGAGCTGACGAGCACATCCCCACTGTGAGCGACGAGCTCGAGGCTGCTAAGCGTCAGAGTAACGCATACACCAGGGACTCGGTTAACCATGAGGAAACAAACTTGAGAGCTTGAGTTGGAATTCTCCAAGCAATAATTAGATACGAAGCAAGCTTTAGCGTGCGGAGCGCTTGGCAACCTGGACCCGGGTGGGCAGCACAGCCAGAGCGATACATGCATCATCTGGGCTGTGGGCCTTCCTCAATCTGAAAAGATGATGCCAACTTATTAGCCCACCTAACTGCGACCCAGAGGAGAGAGGGAGCTGAGCTATTAATACACCAGTTCCCACAAGTCATCGACAGACGGCTGCTCCGAGAGCATAGGTTTTCTAGCACATCCAACCAGCACTGCAGGTGGCAAAGCAAGTCTAGACTCGAGAAAGTCCTCAGGCAAGAGGTCCAGGCGCTGGGTTCTAGAAGCTGCCTGGTGTGCCCTGAGAGGCCAGGGGCATGTCGCAAGCATCCACAGCACGCAGGGCACCTTTCAAGCATGTACTAGCATCTTGTGCAATAATGATGTTCCTTGAAACACAGTTTGGAAATCTCTGCCTTAGACCAATTCCAGAGAAGCTTGATTTCCTGTGAGACTTGTGTCCATCTGCTCATACTTGGCTTATGCTGCCAGGACTGCCATATCCAAGTACCTCGGACGGGTGGCTGAAACAACAGGAATATATGGTCCCTCAGTTCTGGAGACAGGAGGTCCACGGTGAAGGTGTCAGCAGGGCTGGTTCTCTCCTGCCTGGTAGGTGACCATCTTCTCCCCGTCTTCATTTGGTCCTCCTGACTAGGTGTGTCTGTGTCCTAACCTCCGTTCTAATAAAGACAGCGGTCAGATGGGATTAAGGCCCCACCCAAAAGACTTCATTTTAACTCAGTCACCTCCTGGAAGGTCCTATCTTCAAATACAGGCACATTCTGAGGTGCTGGGGGTTAGGACTTCAGTACGTGAATTTTGGAGGGACAAAACGATTCAGCCGCTAACACCGTCTGTAACGCCGCTGACATCAAGGCAGTCTCTTGAAAAGAACAAAAGGGTTCTGAAGGGAACAGGATTTGTCTCAAATCTGACCCCATAGATTAGCATGGGTGGGGGCCCTGACCAGAGTACATCGGATATTAAAGGCTCATTTGCCACATGCATGCTCCAGAGCAATGACCCAGCAGTGTCACTATGCGTACTGCGCAGGTGCACCCTTATATAACCGACTTACGTTAACGTAGCACAGATGTCACCAATTGGCACGAGGCCTCTTTTGTTTGAGTGTAAAAGGTGCCACTGACCAGCCGGTTGTTGGCTGCTTTATTTGCAATAAAGCATGACCCATCTCCCTACGGCCGCTCCTGCCTTTTTCCAATTCCCAGCATCCAAAGAAGTCAAGTTCCTGGCAGAGGAACTTGGACCCATCTATGAAAGAACATGTTGCTCTGAAGGGATTTCGTCAGTCAGCGTGGAAAACCCTGGCTGAGTCCCACCCAACGCTGCCCAGGGATTCTGTTGGCATCAGATACCGAATTCCCAGGCTCACTGGGAAGACCAGTCCTGCATGCTGTAAGCGATCTCATGCTGCCAACCTTGCAACTTAATTCTCCTCACTTCCCATCCAAATTCCATTGCCCATTCATCCGAAATAAGGCCCTCCTATGCACCAGGCAGTGTTCTAGACAACGAAGGTACAACAATGGCGAAACAGAGCTAGTATTGGGGGGAGGAGACAAAATCCCTAGCATGTCAGTGGTGCTAAGTGCTAAGGAGAGACCTAAAGCAGGAAAAGCTCTAGTGAATGTTGGGCAAACAGTGTAGACAGGGTGGCTGAGGCCTCACTGAGAATGTGACAATTGAGGAAAAACCCAAGGGAGGCAGGGGCAGTCAGGGGACCCCTGGGGTGGGCGGAGCGGGGTGCTGCAGTGGCTTGGTGAGGAGGAACGAGATCTCACTGAGGTGCACTCGGAACCGCTGAAGGGACGTGAGAGCAGCTGTAGGAAAGCAGCTAGGAAGCTCCTGAGATCACCCAGGTGAGGGGTGACAGTCATTAGGATCAAGGTGGTGGCAGTGGAGGAGGTGAGAAGTAGTATTCTTTTTCCTTTTTAAGGTGATTTGATTATTTAAGAATTGATTCCTTGAATTTATCTCCTGCAATGTTCCTCTATTTTTGAAAAAATAGACTTTGTTTTTTAGAGAAGTTTTAGGTTCACAGTCACACTGAGCAGTAAGTACAGAGAGTTCCATATTCTCCCTGCCCCCACACATGCAGGGCCGCCCCATTTATCAACACCCCCACCAGGGTGCTACATTTGTTACAACCTATGAAATTACACTGACATATCATTACTACCCAAAGCCCATAGTTTACACCAAGATCACTCTTGGAGTTGTACATTCTATGGGTTTGGGTGAATGTATAACGACATGTACCCACCATTACAATATCATACAGAATACATCGTTTCATTGCCTTAAAACATCCTCTGTGCTTTGCTTCCTTATCCCTCCCACCTCCAAACCCCTAGCAACCACGGATCTTTTTATTGTCTCCAAGCTTGTGCCTTTCCCTGGATGCCATATGGTTGGAAGTAGACTTTTCATGTTGGCTTCTTTTACTTAGTAAAATGCATTGATGTTTCCTCTGTATCTCTGCATGACTTGCAAGCTTATTTCTTTTTAGCGCTGAATGATATTCCACAGTCTGGATGTACCAAAGTTTACCCCTTCAGCTACCGAAGAGCATCTTGCTTGCTTCCCAGTTGTGGCCATTAGAGATTCTAGATGTGTTCTGACGGTAAGCAGAATTTCCTGCCAGGTTGGGTGTTTTGTGAGCAGTGACTCCAGTGAGGAGACCAAGATATTTGGTCAATGCAACTGAAATAACAGGATTCACATGGAAGGTGGGGAGATGATACACTGATAATAATTGAAACTATTATTTCCAAACCCTTAGCTTTTTTTGCACTAGGCTGGGATATGTGTGCTGTGTGCTTCATCCTGTGTCACGCACATACCAGCCCTAGGAGGTAGATTCTGTTAACATTCTCATTTTACAAATAGAGGACACAGGTGAGATGTTGACTTGCTCACGGTCACACAGGTCTGCTCATACCTGGCTCTGGGACAGGAAATATTTAGATGAGAGTTGGCATTTTGACAAGAATGTGTCAGCCTGGTTAATAGAAATCTCCCTAACCCAGAGTAAATTTGCAGAGAAATTAATGTGAGGCTTTGTGGGAGGCAGCCAGCTGGCCATTTCCCCTGACGGATAGCACCCACCAAGCTGCCGGCGGTGGAGCGCTTCCTAACTCCCACCAGGTGAAGAGCTGTGGGCCAGGGCCTGGCGCTCCACACACTCAGCTATGAGACGGGAGAGGTGAGCAATGCTCCCGCCGGCCTAAGAGAGAACTGAGCTTGGTCTGAAACTTTACCTACACGTTTTCCCGATTGATTTGACAAACAGTGTTGAATCTCTGCTCTGACTCTTTTAAGTGGATGCAAAATAATCACGTCTACCAATGGTTCTCAAGAGCCTTCCCTGGCCAAGCTGGGCTACGGCAGTTTCACCATTTGGAAAGTGGGTGTTCTCAGAAAAGCCAGAGCTGGGCAGTGGGTTTTCATAAATCCAGATGCATTGCATTTAGAGCGTGCTCCTTTGGTTTGAGATATGTCTTTGTGGTTGTGTGTGTGTGCTGATAATGTCCTTTTTACTATGAAGTAATAGTGAAAGTCATTGGAAGTTTGCTTGCTTAAGTGAACTTAGCAAAGGAAAAATTTAGAAACCCATGTCAGTGCCTCCCATCTGTTATTGCTGCTGGTGGTGGTGAGCGTTACCAACCCAGGAAACCCAAATGTCCAGGTACCACCAACCTTATGTAATTGATGTAAACTCGGTGACTGTCAACCAATCAGAAATGAGAGCCTGCAATGAAGAATGATCAAGAGTCAGGACAGGTCAACTTTTTTACCCAGCAAAGCACGTGTTAATTACCTGCCTACATGTTACCCTGGGCTAGGCAGGCACATCCACAGACAGAGTATAGAACCAATAATTCTCCACTGTCAACCAGGCCACTGCCTGAGCTCCTCTGGCCACACGTCACCCTGGGCACACACCTTGCAGAAATCCGGGAAGAAGTTCAGCATCCCCAGCCTCTTCGTGCTGCTGAAGGATTTGAGTAGCGGGGAAGCACCAGCCAAGGGCAGGGAGTGGAGCCAGGAGCCCGAACCTGGTTATTCCTTCCTTTCCTCCTCTTCCTTCTCCCATTTCACTCACCAGTATTTCAAGTCAGGATTTCAAGAGCCAAAGGGTTGGGAACAAGCCAAATAATCATGTTTTGGTTCAAATGAATTGATTGCAGTGGACTGCCTACGCCTCCTAATATAGTGCAAGAAAATTGGCAATGTAGTGCATGAGCAAAATTCTCTGTTTTCCTATTTCTGACCGCTCTCTGACTATCTTTCTACTTCCTCTTTTAAAGAGGGCTCAACCAGGGGAGGGTACCAGGATTTTAAAACCTCCTCCAAAGAAAAGGCCATGTCTTTGCTCACAGTGCACATTTCTTCCAAACCACAGGGAAGTCCACCGGATACAATGAAATGTAGGTCACAGGAAAAGAGAGGGGTCTCACACACGTGGGCATGCACTTCCTGGGACATCAGGTGATAGATCTCCTGGGAATGCTGCTCTGCAAAAAGAAGGGTGTTGTCAAGCTGGCCCACAGGATGGTTAACTCTTCATCTCCAGAGCAAAGCGTTTAGGTTGTGTGAACAATGCTTGCTCCTTAGTGATTCACAGAATCGATACCAAGCCTGATCACTCTGCTTCTATTCTGGGCTCCTGTGCAAACATAGCAAGAGTGTCAAGGCCCAAGAGGGTAATTTCCAGGATTTCTGACCAATGGCGCATGGTAACTGTTCACAGCAACAATGCCCACATTAGGGGTGGTAGCCCTTGTTCCAAGCCTGGACAAGAATATACTCTCTTGTTTACCACCCAATGAAACTTCAGGTGAACACTTCCTTTTTACACCCTAACAGTAGTGGGCCACGTCTCCACCAGTTTCACTGCTAAAAATTAGGTACCCTTAAAGAGACTTCTAGTGATTTGTGAGACCCAAGAGGTGTCTGAAGCTCAGCCTCCGCCATTATCACACGTCCATTTCTCCCTCCCCTGCTCCCAGCTAGCCCAGGTGGAAATCCTGGCCCGGCAGGTGGGGCCCTGGCAGGGACACAGGGCCCGTCTCCTGCTGCTCCCAGACCTCTGATGCCTGATGTTCAGGTGAGAGAAGATCTCTGGCTTCCACCAAGAGTTTTCTCCACACCCTGTAGCAAGTGGCTGTGCCCATGTTACTAAGCGAAAGAAGCCAGTCTGGAAAGACTCCATACTATAGGATTCCAACTACACGACATTCTGGAAAAGGCAAACTATAGGGACAATAAGAAAGATCAGTGGTTGACAGAGTTTAGTGTGGAGGGAGGGAGGGACAGGTGGAGCGCAGGGCATTTTTAGGCAGTGAAAATACTCTGTATGATACTGTAATGGTGGAGACATGACGTTATAAATCTGCCAAAACCCATAGCATGTGTAATACTGAGTTGGTAACTATGAATTTTAATTAATAATAGTGTATCAATTTTTTTAAATCCACAAATTTATTCTGGAAAAAGTCAAAAGTGAGCTATGTTCTTCCTAGCGGCTCCGGAGAGAATTTGTTTCCTTGCCCTTTCCAACCTCCAGAGGCACCTGCATCCTTTGGTTCCCAGTCCCCTTCCTCTGTCTGCAAAGCCAGCAGTGCAGCATCTTCAAATCTCCTTTTCTTTCTCCCTCTGCTTCTGTCCTCACATCTCCCATTGACTCTAATTACTTTGCCTCCCTCCTAGAAGGACCTCTGTAGCCCTATACTAGTATTTAGGGCTGACCTGGATAATCTAGAATAACCTCCCCATCTGGAACTTCTTAGCGTAAACACTTCTGCAAAGTTCCTTTTGCCATGTAAGGAACAGAGATTAGGACGTGGACATCTCTGGGGCCATTATTTAGCCAGCCTCAAGGACTGAGAGGCAGTGGGAAGAGATGGAGGAAAGGCCAGTGCAGGGGTTTGAGGGAGAGGAAGAAGAGGCTGTGACCATCAAGGTGACTAGGACTATCCCTGGGACCATCATAAGGCACAGAGACAAGACTAGCCAGCAGCTCAGATCCAAAGAAAAAGAAAAACCGTAGCTCTGTGCAACAATGAGAATGAAATATTTCTGGAAGTAATTTGTCACTTAGTCTGCCAAAAGAAAAAACCCCAAACAAATGCATTAAAAGTGTATATTAACAGAAGTTCCCAGTGGCTATCTCTGGAAGTGAGAATACAGGTAGCTTTACTTTTTAATTTTAGTTGCAGGCTCCAGAATTTCTGTCATGAATATGTATTACTTCATAGTCAGAAAAAGATATTTAAAATTTAATACAATTTTAAAACACAAAAGCATATTAGAAATGAGGCAGTGTTGGCACTGACAAAGGAGCTCTCCTTCTCACAGACTCTCAGACTAAGCATTTTCAGTGATGTTTCCTTTCTTTCTTTATGTCTTTGATTTTCTCATGAAATATCTTCCTCCTCTATTCAAAGTTTAGAGGGACTTGTAAAGGGGGAAAGGACATATGTGTTATGATTTTTTGTAGGCACCTCAGTGTCCTTAAATAGCAGCCAGGTTTGTTTTAATAGAGGATTAAACATGAAATATATACTTTGATGGAGAAATTCTTCATCCTACGGGACATGTCCAATTGAAATATACACATATGAACATCACATGACATGTACAAGGATGTTTATGATTTTATTCCTAATAGTCAAAACCAGAGAACAACCCCATGTAGATGAATAGAGGATGGATTTTAAAACTGTGGCATGTTCTACAATAGAATAGTACACAGCAATTAAAAAGGTAAAACCATACAGAAATCATGGTGAGTGAAAGAAGCCAGCACAATAGTATATGTGGTGTATGATTCCATTTATGTAAAGTTCAAACCCAGGTAAACCTAATCTATGGTGTTCGAATGTGGAATAGTGGTTCCCTTCTCCCCATGTGGATAATAGCTAGGAGCGGCAAGAAAAAGTCCAGTAAGGTTCTATTTCTCTCAGTGGTTAGATTTATCTGGTATCGCTTCATCACACTGTACACTTCTGAAATAGGCATCTTCTGCAATAATATTTACTGTAAGATAAAGAATTATTAAAACTTTAACTTTAAGCGTAGAGTCATGATTTATTCTCAGGCATGACACAGACCCTTGGCTGGGCAGAAGAACATATGGTCAATCTGATCCAGGTCAGAACACCAATTAAAACATAGAACGAAACTGACTAGTAATCATCACCTCAAGCAGGAAAGAAGCAGGCCAGTAGCATTTCGACACCATGGACACCAAGCAGTACTGGCTCGGGTTCTTGCTCCAGCCAGTAACCTGGGACCCCATGACGTATACATTCAATTACTAAGAAGAGTTAGGAGATGCAGGTACAGGGTGAAGTTGGCGAAGACACTGTGTAGATTAAGGTGGGCAAGAGCTTTTATTCTCACAAAGAGTAATTGTTAGCATAGGCTATGAAAATGCCAGATCATGCTCGAATGGTTTAGCTCAGTGATGGCGAACCTTTTGAGCTCTACGTGTCAGCATTTTGAAAAACCCTAACTTAACTCTGGTGCCGTGTCACATATAGAAATTTTTTTATATTTGCAACCATAGTAAAACAAAGACTTATATTTTTGATATTTATTTTATATATTTAAATGCCATTTAACAAAGAAAAATCAACCAAAAAAATGAGTTCGCGTGTCACCTCTGACACGCGTGTCATAGGTTCGCCATCACTGGTTTAGGTTTACAATTTCTTGCCAAAGTTATAAAAAAAAGTGACAGAAAAGATAAGTGATGAAAAGACAGTAAATGTCACATACTGAGGGCATCTGCTACAGTGTCCTGCAATGGTGGTAAATAAACTGAGAAGCAGCTTTGCAGACAGCTACTTCTTGACTGCATTACAGAAGGCCGTGAAAACCTGTCTTCCCACCACATTCGAAGCTGTAGAGGACACCCAGTCTCTCTCCGCCCTGTGTCCCACCTCACCTTTCCCTCTAGGGAAATGCCCATTCGGTGAAGTTCAGATGGAAACGCATTGCGGGACTCTATGCACAATCCGGGCCTGGCCACCGATTCATCCCATCCCATTAGCCACATGGCTGGTTCAGGGCTGGTTCAGGGCCCACCCCAGGCTGGCCGGTTCTTTGGGAATTCCTCTCACCAGCTAGGGAGATGTCTCAACATGCAAGCCAGGGGCTGCCTGGGCCGACTTGACGGCTGCATGGGAGATGCTTATCTAGGAGAAGACAGTTGGAGGCTGGCAAGGACAAGAAATAAGTCAGGCACAGGGACTGACCGGGAGTCTCAGCACACAGGTAGACATCTGTTCCTGCAGCTTCTCCTTCTTCTCTTTGAATCACTGTATGGGTCCTTCCCAGCCATGCCAGACAACACCCATGTTTTCTTAAGCTAGTTTGAATTGGATTTCTGCCCCTTGGCAACCAAAGTCCGAACAAATACACAATGAACATAGGCATAGGAGTACAGTAAAGCTGGCATTCTTTTAGTTACAAGTAATCATTCAAGGGGAAGGGGAACAGCAGGACTGAATGCACAGCTACTAGTAACTGCCCTGTTTCTTCCTTAAACTCTTTCCAGGTTTCACTGCAGAAACACACATACCGCTGCCACCCACCTCATTACCTTTCCACTTCCCCAACCCTCAGTTCTTTGTTCCTTTCTTATTTCCAAAGACATTAAACAGGGAATAAATTTCACTACTGGAAGCTCTGTAGGTCAGGGCCTGTGTCAGTGTTATCAACTAGAAGAGTGTCTGGCTGATGCTTTCCCTAAACTGCCTGCCGATGTGAGGCTCCCAAAGTGTTGGCCGGTAGTTTGGACTGCAGCAGGCTGCAACTGCTGGGTGTATTTTAAACAACTATTTTTCATCACTATTTCCTACAGGTGCTTTGATTCATCACATAGCACTGGAGAGGAAGATGCACACCCCTTTATTACAGCATTTGCTGCCTGGTGTCATTGTGGTTTTATGTGTCTGTCACCACCAGACCATACATATGTCTATGAGTAGAGAGACCCCATCTTACTGAATTGGCACGCTCAGCATTAGCATGGTTCCCCACACGTACAGGTGTCTGATGACTCCCCATCAGGTACAAGCGATTCTTAAAACTCCATAGAACCTTGCTCTCCAAGTGTGGTCCATGGACCAGCATCATTATGATCACTGGGAGAGAGGGCTGCAAACGCAGAATCTGGGCCCCACCCCCAAACTACTGATTTGTAGTTGAGAACTGGCATGCAGGGAGAGGAGACCTGAAGAGATCTTGCAGAGGCTAGAGTTGATTGATGGGTGAGGAGAAGGGAGAAGGGGATGTTAAGGCAGATGAGCCTGCAAGGCTGGGGTAAGAAATGACAGTGAGCACCAGGGGAAGGCAGGGCGGCCAGAGGAAAACAGGAGGAGTTCTGGGGTCCTGTGTCCTGCAGACCATCTCCACTGTACAGGAGCCCTTCAGTGAGTGTGAAGAAAGGTAGTTGGAAAAACCTTCGCTGCTGACAGGGGAAGACCAGAACATCATGCCTTTTCCTTCTCCCATCTTTAAACTGGGAACTCGTCTTTAAATTCAAGATCTATTAGGTGCCTGGTTTTTTGTACCCAGAGGAGAAATAGGCTCATAAGAGCAGCCCACTATCGGGTTCTTAATTTTAGAACCTATTGATGTGTTAAAATGGAAAAATAAATTAACACTGTTACTCCAGTGCCGAAATGAATTGGTTTGGGGCCAGCATCTGCAGGAAGCTTCTGCAGGAACTCAGTAAATGATTTCTACCCGAAAACACAGCTCAAGGAGCACTTAATAAGTGCAATTTGATACTAATGATGAGTTCCATGGCTGCACCCTATATCCAGTTCAGCCAGTGTTCCGGGGAACAGTAATTAATGAACCAGGTCCAGGACACACTTACGAAGGAGACCCCTTTGGAATGGGGATGCAATGTGGTGGAGGGCAATTCTAGAACAGGCGACCGCGCATTTTGCTGCTTTAAGCTCTGCCCGCCCCCCCCCCCCCCCTCCTGGGCACCCCAAACGCTGCTGTGAATCCTGAGTACCACCCTAAGCAATTCTTTTGACCAGGAATGTAGGTAGCAGTTTAGGGAAAGGCGGGGAGAAGTGGCCTCTGGAGACCGGGACTCTCTAGGGAGACCTCAGGAATGAAATAGGTCACGCGGCTCCCAGGCTGCGCTCCCTCGCCCCCGCCCGCCCGGTGCGTGCAAGCCTGGGACGCCAGCGGGAGTGGGATGCGGGCGGCAGGCAGGGAGGATGAGGGTGCATTTCTCGACCTCCAGCTTCTCTCCCTCCCTGAGGCGGTGCGGGGCTCTCGCCGCATGGGGTACGCGCCTCCTGCCCGTGGGGTCGCGCGCCGGCATCCCGGGCTCCGGTGTGCGGGAGCGCGCAGTGCGGGCGCGGGGCCGGGCGCACGCGCGTGCGGGGCGCATTGAGCCCGGCCGGCGGGTGGGGAGGCCGGACGCGCAAGCCCAGCTGCACGCTCACCTGGCGCCCGCTGCTCACCTGGCGCCGAGCGCGCCCCCGGCCTCCCGGCTCCTCCCACGGCCGCCGCCCCGCGCCGCCGCCGGCCACCTGCGACCCGAGCCGCCGCGCGCCGCGGACGCACCGGAGGAGCCCCCTCGGCCTGCGCGCGCCAAGGTGACCCCCCGGACGACCCTCGCCCCCGCGGGCCGCGGGCCCAGCGCCCTCTCTGTCCCCGTCGCGTCCGCCGCCCGTCCCTGCCGCTAGGGGAGTGGCTGCAGAATCTGAGCATCAGTCGGCCGGTCTGTCTGTCTGTCTGCCTGTCTCCACACCTCCAGTGCACTCACCGGCCTTTTGTGCACGTGGGGGAAGCCCGGACCCCTCTTTGTTCTGGCTGGGGGTGTGGATGAGTGTGTGCACGCGCGCCGGGGATATATTTTAGAGGGTGGGAGCTCCGTGGAATCGGACGACTTATAAATTCCATCGGGATGACCCAGGCTCTGGACTGTGGCTGCGGCCGGCGTGCGGTGCTCCGGCGGCCAGATGGCAAGTAGCTGCGCGTTCTGGGCTGCGGGAGAGGATGGAGTGTGTCCCCCGCACTTCGGCACACAGACCGCGCCGCCCCTGGGGGCCTGCCTCACTGGCAGCCGTGTTTTGAGGTCCTTTCCTGTGCTTTCCCCAGTGCCACACGGCATTTTTCATAGTGAGTCTTAAATCACGGAGACTTTGGCTTTTGTTTTATTTCGTAACAGTTTGTCATTCACGAAGCTTGTGGCATCTGCTAGCGGTGTTTGAAGAGGGGCTGGCTGTCTTTTTGTGTAGTTCTGCATGATCTTGGACTGTCCCCCTGCTGTGCCTGTCCATTAAAAGACTGTCTTTTTGTTGAAGAGGACGGGGTTAAAATGACCGGAGACCCGCAGGCCAATCTCAGCGGCTTGCTCCGGGGTTACTTAGATGCGGGTGCTCCTGTGGAGAACGCCTCCGCTGCCGTCTCCTCCCAGGTTCCCGCTGTGGAGCCAGAGCCGGAGCTCGTGGTGAACCCCTGGGACATTGTCCTGTGTACCTCAGGAACTCTCATCTCCTGTGAAAATGCCATCGTGGTCCTTATCATCTTCCACAACCCCAGCCTCCGAGCGCCCATGTTCCTGCTGATCGGCAGCCTGGCTCTGGCAGACCTGCTGGCCGGCGTCGGACTCATCATCAATTTTGTGTTTGCCTACCTGCTTCAGTCGGAAGCCACCAGGCTGGTCACCATTGGCCTCATTGTCGCCTCTTTCTCTGCCTCTGTCTGCAGCTTGCTGGCCATCACCGTGGACCGCTATCTCTCCCTGTATTACGCTCTGACATACCATTCGGAGAGGACAGTCACGTTTACCTATGTCATGCTTATCATGCTCTGGGGGACCTCCATCTGCCTGGGACTGCTGCCCATCCTGGGCTGGAACTGCCTCCGGGACGAGTCCACCTGCAGTGTGGTCAGACCTCTCACCAAGAACAACACGGCCATCCTCTCCATCTCCTTCCTCTTCATGTTCGCGCTCATGCTTCAGCTCTACATCCAGATCTGCAAGATCGTCATGAGGCACGCCCACCAGATAGCCCTGCAGCACCACTTCCTGGCCACCTCGCACTATGTGACCACCCGGAAAGGGGTCTCCACCCTGGCCATCATCCTGGGGACCTTTGCTGCTTGCTGGATGCCTTTTACCCTCTATTCCTTGATAGCTGATTACACCTATCCCTCCATCTACACCTACGCCACCCTCCTGCCCGCCACCTACAATTCCATCATCAACCCTGTCATATACGCGTTCAGAAACCAAGAGATCCAGAAAGCCCTCTGCCTCATCTGCTGCGGCTGCATCCCATCCAGCCTCTCCCAGAGAACGCGGTCCCCCAGCGACGTGTAGCAGCCTTCCAATGACAGGATGCTGCCCACCCAATGCTGCATCTACCAAGCACTTCCACTGCCTGGCGACTGGTCCAGATGCTTTCCTTAGATTCTGTATGCGGGATTCTCTTTGGAGCCACAGAAACACTTAGCATTCGTGAAACTTTCATTCAGATCAGTTAAGTGATTGGAGTGAAAATAATGTTACCTGTGTTTTCACACTTTAAAAAAAATTGTTGAGGTCTTTGCTCAACGTTTTGTTGTTGTTTAGGAGTGGGGGATTTGTTTTATATTTTATTTGGAGGCAGGGTTTTTGCTTTATATTTTGTTTGGAAGGTTGATGGTGGGTCAAAAAGGAAGGGATTTGACAAGGCCATGATGTTCTAGAAAGTAAACTGGTTCCAGAATTTTTACCTGGACTTTAAAATAAAATGGAGTTATTGAGGAAAATGAAGTTACTCTTTCCAGACTTTTTTTTTTATATGTCAAGGTAGATTTTCAATACTACATGTATCTAACAGAATACAGTCTCTTTCATGCCAGTGAAAATATTTTACATGCTTTTGCTTGGAAGAAACCTGATTTTGTAAACATGAACTCAATAATAAGTTACCAGCACCGAAACTGTGAACCTGTTCTTATTCATCCTTTCTTTACTTTCAGCAGTTACTGTTGACAGGAATTACTCTGGTATTTCTATGAATGTTGTAACTCTTTCTGCATGGTTGCCTGTATTAGCTGGACCACTAGTTTCAAATGTTGTCATGTAAATCCAGAATCAAATGCGTCATTTTTCAACAAAGGTTTTTAATATGTCCTTTAAAAGTGAATTATGAAATTTGTTTTATTTACATAGGAAGTTGGATTCACCCTTGTAGTTTCTCAAGCTACAGTCTCATTGTTTTTAGGAAACAAAAAGAAAAAATTAATAACATCTCTTGAAAGTAGATTAAATATATTTCAGTATATTCTGAAATATAAATCAATGTAAAGCTATCACATAATATGAAAAACATCACTTTTTCCTATCTTCATCTAAGAATGAATTAAGTTATTCTTGATTGAGACAAATAGAATTAAATATTGTAGACCACATATTTCTGGTTTATATTATCAATGGTGTAAAATGCATTTGAAACAGGTGGTCTCCTTTTTTAATTATTACTTTTTTGTGTGTACATAGCACCCATATCTGATGGTGACATATCATATAAGTTCACCAGTGGCTATTCATGAAAAGTTAAGTTTCAACTTCTTTTTCTTCTTTTCACCAAAAAACCAACTTAAATGCAATAAAAACTGTATTGCCTGTTTTCAGAGAGCAAGAATTTCACGAGAATATTACACAGAAGAACTGATTTTAAACATATTATAAAATCATTGTGTCTGAGCATCATTTCTGTTAGCACAGACAGATGTTTGGGACACCTTCCCTCCACGGGCAGTGGACTTACAGCTGTGTCTACACAACCAGATGGCGATAAGACCAGTGTAAGAGCCCCTGGGGAATCATTAGCCTCATTGGTTCGTCCCCATGTTCTGCCCATGGTCTCAGGACCCTCTGGCTAACTGCATACTGATGCCATCTCTCCAGAGCCCCTTCTCATGTAGCACAAGTAGGAATAAATTCTCTACTCAGACCTGTGTCTCCTCCCTTAGGCTACTTGTGGAAGCAGGAGGAAGGTTGAAATATTTCAGAAATGGAGAAGGATATTTCAATGCATATTACCTTACAATCTAATCAAGCTGATGCCTTTAAAATTTTTTCTTCAACATGTGATTGAGTTGGTAGATTGAACATGATGAGTCTGTTTTTAATCACTTCAAGTCAGTAGCATCTCCAGGCCAGAAATAATTAAGGTAAGTTGGTTTGGCCATGGGCTGGGAAATATCCAGAAGGAGGTTTGAAAGCAATCAGTGATGTTTTTGTAGTAATGGTGGGTCTCTCTCACCTTGGCTGGTTAGCTCAGTTGTTCAGAGCATTGTCCCAATACCCTAAGGTTGTGGGTTCGATCCCTGGTCAGGGCACATACAAGAATCAATAATCAATGAATACATAAATAAGTGGAACAACAAATCTATGTTTCTCTCTCTCTCTCTCTCCCTTTCTGTCTCTAAAATCATTTTTTTTAAAGGTGGGTTTTCCCATAGTTAGAATTATCATGATAATAACATGTGCTATTTTTTTTACCACATTTTGTGTCAGGCCCCATGCTGGGTGATTTACCTGCTGTTACTGTATTCACAAAACCACACTATTATAGGCAGGACAACTAAGGCTCAGCGAGACTAAGAAATGTGCCTGAGGCCCCAGCTTCAAGGGTAGAGCCAGGATGTGATACAAGTTTTCCAGCATCTATACCTGCCTCCTTTTGCGCACTGCTGCCTTGCTCCCTCACTGTGAGGGCAGAGGGAAATGATTTATAACACGTTACTGTTACTACCTTTTAGTTCTACAATTAACACATAAAACTTCTTGTTTAAAATTACGTGTGATGTGGTCCTACATGGAATAGGTCTGTTCTTAGCATCCTCTCCTTCTAAGTATTTCCCCCTCTGTAGACAAGAGTGCAATATTTTAGTGTGAAGCGGTGAAGGCACTCTTACTATATAGTGATTTTTCCTTCATTTATTATTGTAAACTTTATATCATACGTGTACATCAGTATGTAATGGTCTGATACATACTAGTTAAGTGGTTGCTTTTTACCCCTATTTTTTTAAATCCTTACAGGGGATATGTTTTATTGATTTTTAGAGAGGAAGGGAGAGAGGAGGAGAGAGAGAGAGAAACATTGATGTGAGAACACCAATTGACTGCCTCCCATATGCTCCCCACCAGGGAATCAAACCCAAAACCTTTTTGGTGTACAGGACGATGCTCTAACCAACTGAGCCACCTGGCCATAGCACCTCTGTTTTTAAAACATCTTATTTCAGCAAAGATTTTTCAATTCAACTATAACATGTTTTTACTGTTTACATTAAATTGTGAAAGTTTTTGGAAGTCTATATGGTTTCCTATAAAATTTCTTAGTTTCTGTGAGGTTAATAGTTCAATGTGCACAGGTATTGATATATATGTAGTTGTTTAGATATGTGTGTATATATCTATATAGAAATACTAGAGGCCCAGTGCACGAAAATTCATGCACTGAAGGGAAGGGTTCCTCAGCCTGGTCTGCGCCCTCTCACCGTTTGGGAGCCCTCAGGGGATGTCCTAATGATGGCTTAGGCCTGCTTTTCTCGGAGAGCAGGCCTAAGCTGCAGTCTGGCCTCCCTCTGTGGGAGGTGACCGGGCAGCCGATCAGGGGCCAGCGCTGGCTGCCGCCACCCCCCCCCCATCACCGTCCCCCTCC
>NW_005871275.1:0-9000 GCF_000147115.1 Myotis lucifugus | reverse complement strand
CAGTAGAAATAGTTATCGTGGACACTAATTCAGTTACCATACCTGAATCCTTAGTCAAAGCTAATATCCAGGTTGTGACTGTCCACGGTTTGGTTTCCTTTTATCCCTTTAAGTCTATTTCTTGGTATCAGTCAAGTATGTTTCTTCGTGGTAAAGGAGCTGTCTCCCTGGGACCTGGAGACAGAGTGGGCGGAGGGGAGACAGAGCGCCTCCTTCCCTGGAAGCCCAAAGCGAAGAGCAGTTCAGGAGGGAGAATTCCTCGATTGACTTGGGGAGCATGAATGGTCTCAGAGTCCCCAGAATTTAAAGCAGGATTAAACAAGTTCAAATGAGATAAGAAATAAAGATGTTTAGTGCCAATAAAATGTTTTGGAGACTTCTTAAACTGTTTTTTCCTAAAGAAATGCTCATCCATTATTAAAATGATGATTGACTTATTTCATGGCAATATATATTATATAAAATTAAGATAACTTTCCATTTCAAATTTAAAAGACATTAAATAAATGCCATATCAAATTTAAATTACATATTAAATAAACGGTGCTATTTTAAGCAATGCTTATGTTCTCACTTTGCTTATATGCCTGGTGTAATAAAGAAACAGAATGCCTTCTTGGCCCCTTTAAACTTTTTAATGAATAGTGGGTGGTTTTGATATCTAATTGGAAACTTCAAATCTGGTTAGAACTTTTATAATCAAGAGTAGTCTATATACTTCAAGGAAGTAAAAACAGGAAAAAATATTGGTGATTTTGACTAGGGATCCTCGAATTTTTAGTATTTAAAGGGCATACAAATCTAAGAATCTTATTAAAATGCAAATTCTGTTTCTATAATAGTCTGGAGCATCGCTGCATTTCTAACAAGCTCCCAGGATGCTGGTGTCGGAAATGCACTTAGTCTTAGGCAGCACTCTGATAAGTTATTGCAAGGATAACTGTCACAGCTTCAGCATTCTAAGTCTACATCTATATCTATCTATCTATCTATCTATCTATCTATCTATCTATAAACACTTTGAAATGTCTGTTTTAAAAGTGTTTATTCTTGTCAGAGGTTAATACATAGATAAGTAGTCTGCATTCAATGGATATGAACTTTGAACTTTTCCTAGAATTTCTAGTATCTAGAAGAGATCTATAAATATATTTATTCTACGCTATGTCCTCACTTTTAAAATCCTAATTACCATTGTCTTAAGGCAGTTCTCTCAGAAATTATGTGTGTGTGTGTGTGTGTGTGTGTATGTTTCCATATGCCTGTGTGAGTACACTGAGAAATAAAGGTTCACCTTCATTTTTTCAAAAAAGAAACATTTTCTCTGTGATGTATTTCTGTTATTTCCAGTAGAAACTCAGCTAAAACCTAAGGGAAAGTTGGTTTGTATTTGGAGAGCTGCAAGTGCTTGCATGAATTTATCTTGAGATAATTGAGATGAAAAATTTTGTTCTCTGTTTTCTAAAATTCAACTGAACTCACCCTAAAGCAACCTTTTCCTAGCCAGGTGCATCAGAGAAATTTTAAAATATCTCGCCTTGGTTTTGACATTTATCTGTAACCTTTTGTGATTTTTTTCAGCATCAAAAATAGGATTAATAATAGTAGTTACAATAGTCATTACATCCACTGTGCTTCTTTGCTTCCCAAGGAGGTGAAAGCATTTTTTAATCCAATAGATTAAATTTCAAATCTTCCAATAGATTTAACTTCACCTATATTAAAGTACATAGGTGAAGTGACTTTAATATGTAGCTTAAATATCTCCATAGTATAAAACATACAGAAGAAATTAAAGAAATCTAGGACATTTTTAATCATAAAAATTCAAATAGTTACATCAAGCACCTGTGAGCAAACGTTCAGCTGAAAATAAGTTTGGAGCAGGAATGAAAACATTTCCTAGGGCCCGGATCTCCCTGGTAGTTGACTATCTGAATATTTCTAAAGGTAAAAGAATATCTTACTGACATTTTCCCAAAGGCTGGGGTTTGTGTTTCTCACCAGACAGCATGGGGTTCTTGTTTGTTTTGGTGAAAACACAAACCCTTCACACCAGGAGGGAGGATGGCCTGTCTTTCATAGACATCTTGGCTACTTGCTAAAACCGAAGGAAAGTTGGTTCTGATCCAACTATAAACTTACTTCTTCCAGGACCCTTTGGAACTATAAGCAGATGTATTCTTGGAAATTATAAAACCTAACAATTGGATGAAAACTTCAAGAGTGGAATTTCTTATATTGAATCTAAATCAGAATATCTTTGAAACTATAGTACTACACTTCCCCTCAATGCTTAGCAGTGTGTTAATATCCCCTAATCTCAGTCTTTCTTATTACACTCTAATTCTGTTTATCTTGGCCCAGACCGTGGAGATACAGAGAACACTCTAGTCACAGTCAACATTTATATATTGGAAATATTGATTAAATAATATGGTTTTCTTTTTTTTCAAATAAAATTATCCCAATTACGTGTCATTTTTCTGATTTATTTTAGTTCATATCCTTTTTTTTAATTGTTTTATGGCTTAAAGTATTACAAAGAGTATTACATATGTCTCCTTTTTTTCCTGCCCTTGACAATCCCCTGGCCTCCCCTACCCCCCAGTGTCTTATGTCCATTGGTTATGCTTATATGCATGCATACAGGTCCTTCGGTTGATCTCTTACCCTCCCCTCCTGCCCCCCAACCCTCCCCGGCCTTCCTGCTGTAGTTTGACAGTCTGTTTGAGGCTGCTCTGCTTCTGTATCCATTTTTGTTCATAAGTTTATAATGGTCTTTATTATCCATAAATGAGTGAGATCATGTGGTATTTTCCTTCATAGACTGACTTATTCACTTAGCATAATGCTCTCCAGTTCTGTCCATGCTGTTGCAAATGGTAAGAGTTCCTTCTTTTTTACAGCAGCATAGTATTCCATTGTGTAGATTTACCACCGTTTTTTAATCCAGTCATCTACTGATGGGCACTTAGGCTGTTTCCAAATCTTAGCTATGGTGAATTGTGCTGCTATGAACATAGGGGTGCATATATCCTTTCTGATTGGTGTTGCTGTTTTCTTGGTATATATTCCTAGAAGTGGGATCACGGGGTCAAATGGGAGTTCCATTTTTAGTTTTTTGAGGAAACTCCATACTGTCTTCCATAGTGGCTGCACCAGTCTGCATTCCCACCAGCAGTGCACGAGGGTTCCTTTTTCTCCACATCCTCTCCAGCACTTGTCGTTTGTTGATTTGTTGATGATAGCCATTCTGACAGGTGTGAGATGGTACCTCATTGTTGTTTTGATTTGCATTTCTCGGATGATTAGTGACTTTGAGCATGTTTTCATATGTCTCTTGGCTTTCTGAATGTCCTCTTTTGAAAAGTGTCTATTTAGGTCCTTTGTCCATATCCTTTTGAGGTTATTTCCTCATTCATATCCTTTTGAGGTTATTTCCTCATTCATCAAGCTCGATTGAACTTCTGCTTCCATTGGGACCAGACCACAACTTTTCCCATATCATCTACCATTTTTCTGCAACAAATTGGGATACACTAGCCCGCTAAATGTAGCGCTACCCTGAGCAGAATGACTGATGCGCTCTGCCTCTGCTTGCCAGGTAGAGTGAGCCTTGAGTGTGGGCCCCACCAGCAGCAGCAGCTCCTGGGAACGAGTTAAAATGCAGTCTCAGGCCTCGCCCAGAAGGTGAGTCAGAAGGTGTGAGGCCCCACAACCCGTGCCATGTAGCCCTGCCTGAACCCTGACGCGGTACTAACATAATTAGCGGCACTGATCTCTCCGAGTAACTGGGACCTGTCGGGCTTTCCCGCTGCCTCTGCCAGGCAGGCCTCACGCTGTCCTCTGCTGGGTGACCGGTGTGTGGTGCTGCCCTGCACTGAGAGCTGTTGCTGTTTTTGAGGTTATTTCCTCATTCGTCAAGCGCGATTGAACTTCTGCTTCCATTGGGACCAGACCACGACTTACGTGGTGGGTGACAGTGAGATGACACCTGACGTGGCGGATGACAGTTTAATTGATATAAAGACAACTCGGTGAAAGGGGAAACGTTAATCAGGCCTCTCAACATGGGAGGTGATGCTCCTTTTCCTCTTTGTGACCTATCTGTGAACCTTCAAGAATATGCCACAGTTGGGTCAGCCATCCAGCCATATCTATCCACATTCACCATCTCCTGTGATTTGTACACACACATGCAAACGTGTGTGTGCATAATACAGTCACACTCATGTACATATTGTCCCTTCATTCTCAATACCCAGATCTGAAGTCTTCAGTGAGGAAGTCCGGAGAACTAGGCCCCCACTGGCGGGGGGTCAAGTGTCTGACCTTCAGGCTCGTTCCGTGGAGTCCCACAGCAAGGCGAGCGAGTCGGCAGGACAAAAACATGCGATTCCCTACTGAGCGCGTTTCCTAGGACGCAGGTTGGTTGACATCTCGCCCACCCTTACACTAGCTCATGATCCTGTGGTTTACAGTCTAGAAAGATAGGACATACGGACAAGAGTCAGATTTTCAGCAGGACTTTTGTGAATTCTAGGGACGACTTCAGATAAGAACCTTAGCAGAGAGGGATGTCATTTTCATGGGTGCTCTTCATCCTTTCATCTCACTAAATTGACTGGTTACCTTTCTTTAGGAATGTTTAAAGCTATGAGAATGTAGCCTATTTTAGATATGCAAAAATGCTTTTTATTAAAGACACGGGATCCAGTGTAAAAAGCAGCAAATCACGCAATAAAGGACACAGAGGGTCCCTCTGAATAGGCTTTGGGCCAGAGGCGGCTGCTCTCCCAGCCCAGTAACCAAATGTTTCTCAGTGTGGATGCATTTTGACTTGAGAATTTGGGATGTCTCCAAGTGAAAATCTGGATATTTCTGAATCACCTGAATCCAGAGGTTAAACTACAGTAACTGAAAAGACTGGTCTTACTGCCCTGACCCCAACCCAGGAGCCACGGCCGAAAGCAGCCAGTCGCCAGTCTCGCCCACTGCACCTCACTTCCTCTGAGTGTTCTCATCCCACATGAGGTTTGTCACAGGGACAAGGGCTCTCTGCCCCTTTGACCCCTCCCCCCAAACATAAATAAAGCACACAGAGTGGACTGCTGGGCTTTGTGGCTGTTTCCATACATTGTCTCCTGTAATTGTTCAGCAATGCTGTGAGGCATGTATTGCTATTCTCCATTACAAGGAAGGGAACTAGTGTACAGAGAGGTCAGGTGACTTGCCTGAAATCACAGCCTTTGTGTAGGCCACTTTGTTAGGTGCTGTGAAATATTGGAAATAAGCAGTGTCTGCTAAGAAATGCCCAGTCAGGTTAACAAAGGGTGGCCTGTGCATGAGTTCAGATGACTCAGTTCAGTGTCAGAGGACTGGCATAGACACACAGCTGGCACTCTAGGGCCTGAACAGTGTGCCCTGGAGTCTAGACAGGCTACATGGAGACAGTGAGATGCCGATTCTTTAAAAAATCTTGTGAAAACTGCATTTAAATGAACTATCATAATCACTAAAAGCACACACTTAGGTGCTTTGTAAATGTAAGACTTTAAAAAGTGTATTGATGTTTATTGATGAAATCCACCAAAGTGTATGTTCAAAAAGGGGTTAGTAATCAAAAGCTTGCATTTGTATAAACATGTATGTGCATGAATAAAAACTTCTTTAGAAAGATTTATTTTTAAAAAAAATAGCTAATTTATGTGTAGACTTTTCAAAAATAAGACATAGCATGGATTTTTTATTTTTATTTTAAATGGATTCTTTAGCTGTCTTGGTAGTCACAGAGCCCATGTTCTCAAGCTGAAAGGGACCTTGCACGCACCTCACTTCACTGGCCAGGAAGCTTGTTAAGTAGCAGGTGTGTCCACCACAGCAGCGACCTTCTTTGCCACTGACACTCTTCCTTCCCACCTGCCTTGAGGTTTAAACTGGGTGTCCGTCCTTGTCAGGCCTGTCTGCATGATACCGAAGGCAGTTGCTAGAAAACAAGGAATCTCAAAATTTCTTTGTTATAACACCTCTAAATACAAGACTATCTTCTATCACATGCTTGAGGGAGGTTCCTTGCCCCTGAACACAAGTTAAGTGAACTGCATTCAATGCTGGGGATACATGTCTCTACCCCCACTTCCACCCTCCTGCTCTGCTGCAGCCCCAGTCCTTAAACTAAGATATTATTTCATGAATCTCGATACTTTTGAAAAGGAAATGTACCTATAAAACTACCTTAAAATTATAGGTAACCTGAAGAAACTCTCACAATAAGATAGCAAAAACGGGATTTTTAAAAAAGCAGGACAGTTAGTTGCTTTCTTAGTTCTACTGAAGGAGAAATGCATAGATTGGCTGTTTTCTAGTCTGCCAGGTTTGCAAGCTTTTTAGGAAAATTGTCTATGTTTTATATTTGATAAAATATTTCAATAAAAATGAAGTTTGGCAGTCATTTTAGTATAGCAATCAGCTGACTCATAGAACTTGAAACCCAAGAATAATTGTTACTGCAAGTAGCATCTAGTAAAGGTATACTTCAGTGGTGTGTGTGCATGTGTGGGTGTGCATGCATTTGTACAGACATTTAGTCTATGTATTCTTGTTTAGGTTTTGGCAATGAAAACTGTTGAGGATGTATAAAATCAAGCTTGTGTTTTTCTGCAAGAGATATGAAATAAAATAGTGGGAATGGGGTAAAATGGAAGAGTTCAAGAATCCACACTCAGTTTTTCCACACATGAGTTTTTAAAAGCATACAACTCAATAGTTAGTTACTTTTAATGTCAGTGTTTCATGTTGATGTTACATACTTGAGATTATATCATTTTAGTTTGAATATATTTACTATAGAATTATCAAAACTGAATGGTTACATATGTTTAAAAGCTGTATCAACAGTTACTTGTTTTAAAAGCCTTCCTAGCCCTAACCGGTTTGGCTCAGTGGATAGAGCATCAGCCTGTGGACTCAAGGGTCCCAGGTTCGATTCTGGCCAAGGGCATGTACCTTGGTTGCAGGCACATCCCCAGTAGGGGGTGTGCAGGAGGCAGCTGACCGATGTTTCTAACTCTCTATCCTTCTCCCTCCTCTCTGTAAAAAATCAATAAAATATATTTTTTTTTTAAAAAAAAAGCTTTACTACCTGTATTTTCCATTTTTAAATTATATTTTTATTGATTTCAGAGAGGAAGGGAGAGGGAGAGAGAGATAGAAACATCAATGATGAGAGAGAATCATTGATTTGCTGCCTCTTGCACAACCCGCACTGGGGATTGAGCCCGCAACCCAGGCATGTGCCCTTGACCGGAATAGAAGCTGGGACCCTTCAGGCTGCAGTCCAATGCTCTATCCACTGAGCCAAACCGGTTAGGGCTGAAAATATGTTTATTTCACCCTCTGTTTCAGTCACTGAGTGATTGTCTCTTATCTCCAAATCAACCTCCCAAACCAGCGAGGGCTGTATTTTCCATTTTGATCACCTAGAAAAACTCTGGAGAAGGGCTGTTTGGTGGAACTTTCTGTGTTGACAGAAATATTCTGTGTGTGCTATCCAGCACAATAACTGTGGGCTCATGTGGCTATTGAGCATTTGGAATTGGCTAATGAGGCCGAGGAACTGGATCTTTTTATTTTGTTTCATTTTAATCCACTTACATTTAAAGAGTCACATGTGGCTAGTAGCTACTGTGTTGGGCAGCACATACCTAGATATAATTTCTCATGGAGACAACTATAAGAAAGATCACTTTAAAAATAACTACAGATGTGATTTTTAGAAATCAACTTTCTGCCTCTTAGTTCTTTTTACTATTCCACCAGCTTTAAATTATACACTATGCCCTGTTTTAAGAACATCTAATGTGGAATTTTTAGTTGATGACACTAAAACATTAGGAGTGGTTATCACTTTGGACAAGAATTTCACTTCATAAGGTTCACAATGGCTTTTTAAAAATTAAACAATACACCGTTTTCTCCTGTCTTTAAAATTTTATTTTATTAGTCAAAGGGTAAAAGTTTCAGTTATACAAAAGAAGTAAGTACTAGAGACCTACTATACAGCAAGAGCCTATAATTAATGGTGCGGTATTGTGTACCCAAACATTTGCTGAGAGGGTAGATCTTATGGTGAGTGTTACAACAATAACGATGAATAGGAGGGTGAGAGGAAACCTTTGAAGGTAGTGGGTATGTTTATGGCACAGATTGTGGTGATGGTTTCACAGATGTATACTTTTATCCCCAAACTCATCACGTTGTATACATTAATTTTGTACAGCTTTTTGCATGTCAATCATAGCTCCATAAAGTGGCTTTTTAGAAAAAAATAAACAAAATGTATTGTACCGATTCTAATAAAGTTTAAAGAACATAACAAATATACATAATTCATTTATATGCAAATTATCCTCCTACTTGTCCTGCCCTGCCCATGAGGCACCCAGGCAGGAGGGATGGGAGAGAGTAGAGATGGGTCTCAGAGCAGTTACTGTAATTGTGGCTTTAAAAGCACCAAACTGGTCATTTTTCATGTGGTTAGGTTAGAGTGAGAAACAGTGCCTTTGGTCATGAAGTGTCTGTGTTCCAGGACTGGGGGTGAGCTGGGGCCAGCTGGGAGGATCCAAGTAAAAGCGGGCATCAGGTTTTTCTCTGCCTGGGGGCCACAGACACTCAGCAGGTAAAAGAATGACTGTCCTCACAAACACAGTCATCTTCAGGTTTGCTTGCAACAAGGAATTCATTTTCTTGATTCTCATACAATACTTTTATCTTTGAAATTGTGTGTTTCCTACATTTCCCTTCCCTCCCCCCAATTGATTTTTGAAGGATGGAAAAAGGAAAATGCAAGACAATTTACAATAGTTTTCTTTCATCTAATATTTCAGATATCGCTTTTCCTAGAGAATTTAATTTGCTTTTATCTGAATAGGTGATTTCAGCTTCACATGAAAGCAGACAGTCATGGCCTTGCTGTGTGGGCCACTTTGTCACAGAAAT
>NW_005871274.1:2127469-2142380 GCF_000147115.1 Myotis lucifugus | reverse complement strand
CATCCCCTGGTAATTCTGTTTCTTTGTTGTGGAGGGTGGCCAAAACCATTAGTCACAAAGAAACAGAATTTCCGGAGGATGTGGCCCAGAAATCAGGATTTTAAAAAGATTCCCCAGGTGATTCTAACGTGCAGCCAAGGTTTGAGAACCGCTGTCCCTAGAGGAGCTGCCGAGTGTCGATCACATAATATATGGTGTTGTGAGCAGGTGTCACGATGTTATATGATAAAATATTATGAGCAGATGATATGCTATTTATTATGAGCGGGTGATAGATGACGCCATATTACGATTATGGATGATGATGTATCGGGGGCCCGGGCATCCGCGGGAGCTATGTGTTCACACGCGCTGGCGCCGAGGCTCTGATTTAAGAACTCCCTTCCACTCGCCCGCCCCTGGCCCTGCCAATCAAAGTCTCTTTTGCTGAGTGGGACAACGGATCCAAAAACCTCTTCCGTCCTTGGGACGCGGCCAGGTGTGGATTTGGGATTTCTGGGGATTTTAGGCCCAGGCCTTTGGTCTCCAAAAGCTGATTCTGAGAGCTGTTTGTAGCAGGAGCAATACCGAGGATGAAATTGCCTCGGGCCGATGGCTGGCCCAAGGTAGACGAAGGATGCAAAGGGTCCACTCATGATCTCGAAATGAAACGCTAAGGACCGAGAGCGGAGTGGAGAGGGGATCCGAGAGGGTGAGAACAGGCCTGCTCCCGCGTTCCCCTCAGGCAAGCACCCGCCGGCGGAGAGCAATGCAAACACTCGCAGGCGCACAGTCCTCGCCGATTTGCAGGGATGGAGGGACCAAGAGGAGTTTCGAGGCATAGCAGGTCTGAACACGAAATATCCCTCCATCAATACGGATCCATTTCCTTCCTGTAAAATTCCAAATCAAGGCCTCGCATTTCTAGACGCAGAGCTGAAATCCACGGGGAAGTGACCGTCGCAGGGGTGGCTGCGCTGCGGGCTGTGGAGGCCGCCGGCCCCCGTTGCCACCCAGGGTCTGCCACTTCCTGGCTGTGGGCGGCCCGAAGCGGGTCACGGACCCCTGCGCCTCCACCGACACGTCTGCAAAGTGGTCGTCGGGGCAATTCCCGCCCCACAGCGTGGTCCTGAGGATCGCAGAGACGCAAAGTGCTCAGGGCAGCCCGGCACGCAGGACGCACTCAGTAAATCCCCAAGGTCTATGTCATTACCAGTGACCCCGTGCACGCAGCAGCTAAAATGCTCCTCTCCTTAAAGACAATCCCTCTGCCCTGACTGGTTTGGCTCAGTGGATAGAGCGTCGGCCTGCGGACCAAAGGGTCCCGGGTTCGATTCCGGTCAAGGGCATGTACCTTGGTTGCGGGCACATCCCCAGTAGGGGGCGTGCAGGAGGCAGCTGATCAATGTTTCTCGCTCATCGATGTTTCTAACTCTCTATCCCTCTCCCTTCCTCTCTGTAAAAAATCAATAAAATATTTTTAAAAAAAAGACAATCCCTCCTCTGACGTGGCTGAAACACCTCCCAGAAATCTTGCCCCAACACCAGGACTGGGCCCAGTGCACCGCTCTCGTGGCTGCAGCGGAAGTGGGTCCCCACGGGGGTGGGGGGCGGGGAGTGGCATTATCACAAATGCCACATTTCGAAGGTTTTGTTAAATTAATCCCGTTATATGTTTGTTGGAAAAGGAAAGCACACAAAAGTATTACTTATGAAAACACACACAGAGATCAGAAGGCCAGAGCGTAAGGCTGGCCTTGGGTGGGTCACCCTGCGGCCATGGTGTCAAGGGCAGGGGCCAAGGCTTCCCTTCTGGAGCCTCCCTGTACGCTGTTAGTCTCACCCAAAGGCCAGGTCCGCACCCAGCCCCTCCGACTTCCTGTTCTAGGGAGCCAGACACCAGCACCCAATGTCCCCCACCAGCTCCCCGAGATGGCCAAAGGCCAGGGCATTTTCCCATCAGCTTTGCTGTGATGGTTGCTCTATTTTTTTTTTTTCAAATAAGGGAAATAACAAATGTCATGCAAATTACACAATTAGCACAGAATGTGGTTTTAGCCCCCAAACAACACTTGAAGCCGACAAAATAAATTAAATAAAAAGAAAATAAACTCAACAGTCTACTGAAGAACAATTTCATTTAGCAGATAATTTAGAGCCTTGTAATTATTTTCTTAGTTTTCTTAAAACCCAAACATCGCGCGCTGTATTTCAAAGACCTCGCCTTTGTTCCCGAGGAGGAGGAGAGCGCTTGCATAATTAGCAGCGTGGCTCTCTGCGAGAGCAAGATGCTCCTCTTGTTGGGAAAGGGGGGGATGAATTCTCTGTGGTGTCTTGTTTGTTGATGTGGGTCTTTAGAAGTGTCACCCCTAATCCATGTCTGGACTCCAGCCAGACCGTGTCATGTTTGGCAGGCGTTTGGTGCAGGCAGGGAGGGGAGGTTTGGTCAAAGGCTGGGATTCTGGCTGTAACTCTTGACTGATGTGGTCCGAGACTTAGTTTCCCAACTGGGTCCATGTTTGGACAAAGTGCTGGATGACAGTCCGGGTGTGGGTTGAAGTTCTGGGAGGGTTAATGGCCTCGGTGGGCCTAGAGCTGGTCATCCCTTCAGCACCGTGTGCAAGATACAGGGTCAATTTAGGAGCAAGCCTCAATTCTGCTTCTAATGTGCAGCCATTGGGGAAGGCTAACTGTCTTGTATCAGTCAGGATGGGCTAGGTCATGCCGCTGTAACAAAGAGTCCAGCAATCTCCTGGTTTAAAACAATGAAGGCTCGTTTCTCACTCGTTTCAGTTGTCCAGGACCCGTCAGCAGGTGCATAGCTGCTCACTGAAGTCACACAGGGACCCAGCTAGAGGGGGCAGTCACCATTCTAGGACACCGCCATCTCAGTATATGTCTTTACCACCCATGCAGCAGAGAAAGAACAGTGGGCAGTAAGCACCAGCAATTAAATACTTTGGCCAGGAAGCAATGCTCATATTTAATAGGTCAAAACCAATCACATGGCCACACTTAATTTCAAGGGAAAGAGAACTTGTAAGCCCCCTGAACTTGAGAGTAGAGCCCTGGATATTGATGTACCACATGGATCTTGAAATGGTGGTGGTGGGGGGGGGGGGGGATCAGAGATTTTCGGGATCTGGGAAATTGGGCGCCCAAGAGTAGCTTCCCCTTGGATAATAAGTTGAGAAGTTATTATTAAGGGCAACATTCCCACCACTATCTTTATTGTTTTTGTACCTATGTATATTCTACAAAGGGTATCCACAAATATCTTGCTTAATCTATTAAATAAATACAACAAGAACCAGTATTTTCTTTTTACCATTAACCATGTACCAGGCATTTAACATATGATGCCTCATCTAACCCTGTATTACTATGACTTTCCATTTCACAAGCTGAACAGCTGAGGCTCAGAGAGGTTAAGTGACTTGGCCGAGGTTGCACAGCTACCGAATGGCTGAGTTAGGACTTGAACCGAGGTAATGAGCAACAATGCTTCTAAGTCTAGCCGTCCGTTTCTCTTAAGGAGGGAAAAAAGGGTTAACAACGACTGACGGGACTGAGTAGGTGACGGTGAACACATAAGTTAGCTGGAAAGTTTGATTTGGATGATCAAGGAGACTCAGTGACCACTTTGGACAAAATCTTAATTTCCAAGCCAGCTACCTTTTTCCCTTTCCCACAGATGTGTCTTTTCTTCTTCTTTTTTTTTCCAGTTAATCCTCACCCAAGGATATTTTTTCCATTGATTTTTAAAGAGAGTGGAAGGGAGGGGGGCAGAGAGAGAAACATTGATGTGAGAGAGACATCAATTGGTTGCCTCCCGCATGTGCCCCGACTGGGGCCTTGGATTCACCTGCAACCCAGGTACATGCCTTTGACCAGGAATTGAACTTGAGACCCTTTGGTGTGCGGGCAGATGCTCTACCACTGAGCTACACCGGCCAGGGCCCAGAGGTGTCCCGATCTGTCTCTAGGGCATCAGTCGATGGAGCAGGGCTGGGCTGGCTTTTCTGGAGGCTGTTGGTGGGAGGGGGACGAGGCCCTGAAGAGATGTTGAGCGGCCCTGACCTCAGGGATTCAGCAGCAAGAGGGGCTTCTCTCCGAGGGCCAGAGTGGGAGGGGCTGCAGGGGAGCTGGACGAGGCCAGAGGTAAAGCCCCATCTGCCTCGCGCAGCCTCGGCCCATCTGTCTCCCCGCGGCCTCCAGGGGCGGCTGACCTGACCCCTCTCATGGGCACTTGGAGGAAGGAGTTTTGAAGCCCCTGCCCCCAACCCCGAATCGGAAGGAACACTTGGGAGCAGCATTGCTCCCTAGAACTTTGTTTTTATTTTTGTTGTTTTTAAAAATATATTTCTTTATTGATTTCAGAGAGGAAGGGAGAAGGAGAGAGAGATAGAAATATCAATGATGAGAGAGAATCATTGATCGGTTGCCTCCTGCACCCCCCCCCCCCCTTACTGGGGATCGAGCCCGCAACCCAGGCATGTGCCCTTGGCCGGAAGCGAACCTGGGACCCTTCAGTCTGCAGGCTGACGCTCTATCCACTGAGCCAAGCCGGGTAGGGCTCCCTAGAACTTTCTATGATGGTGGACATGTCCCCTTGTGCCCCTCCACGTACTGTTCAGCTGCCACACGCGTGCCATGGGGCACGTGGGATATGGCCCGAGAGACTTAACGGAATTTCTCCTGTTATTCAGTTTGAATGAAGTTAAACGCACTCAGACACAGGTGGCTGTGGTCACCGTATTGGACAGAGCAGAGCTGCCTAAGGGACAGGACACACCCTCAGCGGGTCACGGACACGGCTTTAAATGAGCTTGCGTCCCCTGGTGAGAAATTATGCCTCTTTTCTCTTGTCTTCCCCCAACCTCGGGATTCCAGCAAGGAGGCCTGCTCCATGGGCGCCGATAGGTCATTAACACTTTTCTAATAATGGCTCACCTCCCTCTTTTTTTTTTTTTTATTAATCTTCACTGGAGGATATTTTTTCCATTGACTGTTTTAGAAAGAGTGGAAGGGAGGGAGTGAAGGAGAGTGAGAGAGAGAGAGAGAGAGAGAGATGAGAGAGACGCATCGTTTAGTTGCCTCCCAAGCATGCGCCCCAACCAGGGCCAGGGATTGACTTTGCAACCCCAATATCTGCCCAGGAATTAAACCCGTGACCCTTTGGCCACAGGCCGACGCTCTAACCACTGCGCTACCAGCCAGGGCTCACCTCCCTTTTTGATGAAGAGACATCAGAAGCAGACTGGGACCTTCGGCAGGTAAAAGCATTTGGCTTAAATTAACAGCAGCGTATTTATTTGTTCGTTTACCATCAACCAGTGGCAAGAGAAACTGTTTTTTTTTTTCCATTTATGTTCATGATATAGAATTTCATTTTAAAATACAAATTTAAAACTAAAAAACCTTTTAGTTCAACAGCATGGTGGATATCATTAATAATATGGTATGGCATACTTGGAAGTCGCTATGAGAGATCTTAAATGTTCTCACCCTAACAACAACAAAAAATGGTAATTAAGGGAAGAAGGATGTGCTAGCTAACCTTTTGTGGTAAACATTTCATAATATTTACATGTATTAAATCATCACATTGTACGCCTTCAACTTCCACATGTTACATGTCAGCTGTATCTCCATACCACTGAGAGGACAAAAGAGAAACATACTGTAAAATGAAAACACAACGCGTGGTCATGCATTTAAAGGCTACACAGTATTAAAAATTAATTAGCACCGACCTAGAGAAATCTCAGCATTTTAATTCTGAACAAAAGAAATGGCCAGGCACATAAAATGCAATCCGGCCCTAGCTGGTTTGGCTCAGTGGATAGATTGTCGGCCTGCGGATCGAAGGGTCCTGGGTTCGATTCCCAGTCGAGGGCACATGCCCGGGCTTGAACCCCAGTGTGCAGGAGGCAGCCAATCAATGATAATCTCTCATCAGTGATGTTTCTATCACTCTCTCCCTCTTCCTTCCTGTCTGAAATCAATTAAAAATATATATATTTTAAAAAGCAATCTGAATGATTTCCTTACTGGTCAAACAGGCAAAATTGTACGTTTGAGGGTTACAGGAAGAAGGGAAAGTGCTTTAAATGTGGTGATATTTCTGTGGAAGAAGCAGCGGAGGTTAGGATATAAAAGAGATGACGAATTCTCCAGAAATTTTTTTTTAAATCTTCAACTGAAGATTTTTTAAAATTTTATTTTTTTGATTCTAGAGAGAGGGAGAGAGGTGGGGGGGGGGGGGGAGAGAGAGAGAGAGAGAGAGAGAGAGAGAGAGAGAGAGACTGGCTGCCTCCCAAAGATGCCCTGACCCGGGATTGAACCCAAAACCTGGGCATGTGGCCTGACCGGGAATCGAACGGTGACCTCCTGGTTCCTAAGTCGATGCTCAACCACCGAGCCACGCCCAGGAACGGCGACCTGGCGCCCATCTGTCCCGTCAGCCCGGGGCTCCTGTGTCCGTCTGGTTTTCTTCCTTTCTGTTTTGGAAGCTGTGGCTTCATGGGCCCCAGAGCAAGGCTTTGCATTTCTTCTCGGGGTCACGTTGGTAGGTGCAGCCTGAAGGCTCTCAGAACCGCTGGCGCTTCCGACTGCAGCGAGGGAGGGACCCGCGTGGGGAGACGAGGCAGGAAGCCGCGGGGGAAGTGAGCGGCGCCTTGAACACGAGTGGGCAATGGATTAGAAGAGAAAGGGTTTCCCTGGGTGTGAGGGAGGCCCCGGGTGGAAATCTCTGTTTTACACGGTATTTCCTCCCCACCAGGTGGTCATGGTCACATCTCGGCTTGCCTGCCCCCAGCGACGGGGAGCTCCCTTCCTCCCGGGCCACCCCCTCGGCGCGGGACAGCTGTGAACTGCATTCGGCGGTTCTCCTTGTCTCTCCGCGTCCTGTGCGCACTGGCTCCCTTCCAAGTGACAGCCTCTTCATCTTTCAAGGCCAGAGGACGTCCTCCAAGAGGCTTTTCGTTTCCAAGGAAGGTTTTGTCTCTGGGCTGCTCTCGGGCGGGCGGAGCGAGCTCTGCCCATCGCCGGCTCCGCCTGAAGCGTGCCGTCCACAGTGACACCACACGGTGCGTGTGGGGCTGACCAGGTCACGGCGCCGCGGCGGCTCTAAAACCTGGGGCCGACTTGCCTCTGGGGCACATCTGGCAGCGTCTGGAGACATCTCTGTGGGTCACAACAGGTACAACATGCTCCTGGTGCCCGGCCGGTAGAGGCAGGGATGATGCCAAGCCGCCCGCCACGACCGGAACAGCCCCCACAACACAGAATCATCAGCCCCAAACGCCAGTGCTGCTGTGGTTGGGACACCTGGGCGTAGAGGTGCCCAGGCCATGCTCCTCGCCTCCAGGAATGCAGCCGCCGACGGCATGAGCCCGCAGGCCATTGGTCTGGGGTAAAACATACCGTCCACCAGGAACCACAGACCAGGCTTACGGAATAGCTTCTCCACCCACAGCTGAGCAGCCAGGGGAGCAGAGTCTCGCTCAGGCCCAACACGCCCTGCCCACGTGTCTGCATGTCACCCACGCTGTCACGGCACCGCCATCTCGGGCCTGAAGGACCAGAATAACATGCATAGCGAATGCGCATCAGGACTTCACACGCGTGGGGTGTGTCCTAGCTGTTTGGTGTGGAGACTGTTTCGAAGCTCCTCACCCACGATGAGGTGGGCGTTCTTGTCACCGTGTCCATTTTACAGAGGAGGAAACTGAGGCTCTGAGCCATCGGGTACTTGACCTGGGTTACAGGACTGGGAAGCAGAGAAGCTGGGTCTCCAAACCCAGGGCACCTGGCTCCGGGGTCTGTGTTCTTTCTTTTCTTTAAAAAATAAAATTTAATATATATATATATATGTTGATTTTAGAGAGGAAGGGAGAGGGAGAGAGAATCATTGATCAGCTGCCTCCTGCACACCCCCACTGGGGATCAAGCCTGCAACCTGGGCATGTGCCCTGACCGGGAATTGAACCGTGACCTCCTGGTTCATAGGTTGATGCTCAACCACTGAGCCACGCCGGCCGGGCCAGGGTCTGGGCTCCTGAGGCCACAGTGACCTGTGGTGTCTTCTTGCCTCTCCTGTGGCCCCTTCGGATGTGCTCTTCCACCAGCTCCGCAGTGAGCTTGTAAAAATGCAGATGGGCTCCTGTTTGTCACTTCCCTGCATGACACCCTCCAGTGGCTGCTCGTGCACTTCGGATTCAATCACGCTCCTAACGCAGGTCCCACCTGCTCTCCAAGCCGACCTCCCATGGTGTCCCTTTGCTCCCTCTGCACCCCCACACCCAGCTCCTCCCGGCTCCTCAAAATGCCAGTTCCTTCCTTCTGGGGTCTTTGCCCTTGCTGGGACCTCTGCCTGGAGACCCTTCCCTGGGCCCTGCTCTTCACAAGCCTGGCTCCTTCTCAGCCTTCGGTTTACACTATGGGGACACCTCCTCAGGGATGCCTACCCTGATTTCTTCCTGCAGGCCTCCCGCCCTAATCTTTACCCCGTGTTAGCTGCAGTCACTAGGCCCTGTGGATGTCCCTCATCTCAGTCTCACAATCGGCCATCATCTTGTTTGTTGGTTGACTTCCCTGCTTCTGGTTCTCATCTCAGAGAGGAGGGAGCTTGCTCAGCACTGGAGCCAATCCCCAGCACCCAGCATAGCAGGGAGAGAGAGAGAGAGAGAGAGAGAGAGAGAGAGAGAGAGAGAAGTAGCCATTGTTACTTCTGATTCCCATTTTACAGATTAGAAAATTGAGGTTCCCAGAGGTTGAGGGACTCCCCTAATCCCACATATACAGTGTGTGGGTGTTGTTAGAGGGTACGGGGTGTGGACCCAGGAGGGCTCTGAAGTGGGGGTCCAGACTTCACCCCTGACGCCGGATCGCCTCACCCAGAACATTCTTCCTTTACCTTACACCAGTGATGGCGAACCTTTTGAGCTCGGCGTGTCAGCGTTTTGAAAAACCCTAACTTAACTCTGGTGCCGTGTCACATATAGAAATTTTTTGATCTTTGCAATCGTAGTAAAACAAAGACTCATATTTTTGATATTTATTTGATATATTTAAATGCCATTTAACAAAGAAAAATCAACCAAAAAAAAGAGTTTGCGTGTCACCTCTGACACGCGTGTCACAGGTTCGCCATCACTGCCTTACACCTTACGCCACCGGAAGAGCCGTGGCTGGGAGGAGGCTGGGGGCCGAGCAGGAAGATGTAAGGAACAAGGGGAGTTCAGCAAGGACACAAGAAAGAGGCCGAATTTGGAGCGTGGAGAGGAGACGGTAGGAGGGGATATGCAGGGGGAGAGATTTCCCCCAGCAATTAACACAGGCTTCATAGAAACAGAAAGTGTTCCTGGCAGCCTTGCCCTCTTAATACATCATATCTCTAATCCCCGGCGCCCTCTGACCTTACCCATAATCCCTGCTCTTTTGTGCTGTTGCCTAAAACCTTCCTACCCCAGACCGAGTGCTATGTCCCCGGTGGGGTCTGCGCAGAAGAGAGCCGGTGGCCGGCAGCGGGGTGGGGGTGGGGGAGGGGGAAGAATACATTCCCCCAAGTGTTTGACCAACAAAATCCAGCTAAACTCCCAGCCCGCGTGGTAAACTGTGCCTCTGAAAGGCTCCCCCGCCCCCCGCCCCCTCCCTCCGTGCTCCCCGCCGCCGCAGAGACACAAAGCTGGGCCCTGGATTATCTTAATTTCCATATGGAGAGCTGTGTAAGCCAGTTCAATGCATGGCCAGTCATTTTGTTCACAACTTTGCAGCAAGCAGGAGCAAAAGCCGCTGGGAAATTAGCCATTCATCCTATCTCACCTTGCGTGTGCATGCACAGATCAGTAAATACGGAGGCACGGAACCCGGCGCCTTTGTTAATTACCGCCTCGCCCGGCGCGGGCCGCCTCCCCCGACATCGCCCGCAACTCTTGCTTTTAAATGAGAAAGAAAAGTATAGATAAATGTCTTTACATTTGCTTTTAAGCGGCGTCGGGGCGACGGGCTTAAGCATGTGTGTTTCTCGGACTTGGCTAGCCAGGAGTCTCGGCGTCTTCTCATATCTGGCTTTCTTACACACGCGTGCACCCCACCCCGCCCGACCCTCTTACACACACACCCTATCCATGAACTCACACCCACCCGTCTACCCCTCCCTCCTCCCCAGTCCACGAGACCTCTGGTTTGGGGCCTGCAGGGTCCCCCATGTTCTCGGGGGCCCCTGCCCTCTCCTCGCCCTGGCATTCCCCCTGCGGGGCACGTGTCCGGGAGGGCTTCTCCGGTCAGCCAGCCCCCCCTGCTGTCGCCAAGGTTCCCTGCACCTCCCGGGAGCTGCAGGCCTCCCCAGTCCTCGACCCCCACGCAGCCTGGGGGGCCCCGGGAGCCGGGAGCCGAGGACACAGAGGTGGTGCTGCTCTCCCCAGGGTCTCTGTGCAGGGACCGGGAAGCTTTGTGTGCCCACCAAGGGGAGGGAAGAGAGCAAGGGGGCCCCCTGGGGGAGAAATGGAGAGAAAAGGCAAGTCCCAGTGGAAACGCTGCGGGGGGGGGGCGGGGGGTGGGAGGGGGGGTCAGAGAGGCCCTGGCGGAGGGGGGAAGGGGAACAAGAGAAGTGGGTGCCCCCGGGCCGCCTGGGTGTTTGGGGTTGGCCCTTCACGTTGAATGAAACTCGGAGGGTGAACCTCGATGTCCTGGTTCAGAGGCTGGAGGGCGCGGGGGCCGGCGTGGGCTCCCTCGGGCCCTGCAGCCATCTGAGCGTCCAGAGCAGGTGCTCAGTGAACGGTCCTAACGAAAGTCACTGTCGCCGCCACACCTGGCGTCCGGCTGGGCCTGAACACGGAGGGTGGCGGTCAGTGTGACGATCGCTATTCTGATGCTCCGATTACACTTCCGTTGTGTCTGCCTGGAATAGACGTGGAGCTTAATAAACGGCGCCCAGGATCAGCTCATTCATCCAGAATCCCAGGGAAATGGCCAGCACAGGGCGCCTGACACCGGCAGAAACGACTCCGAAAGGGGCAGTGTGGCCAGGAACGCCTCCTAGGAGCGGGCACACCTCAGTGGGGCTGCGGGATGAGTGGGAGCTGGCGGGTAAAGGGAGGTGGGAACCGGACAGGGCGAGGCCACCAGGAGGAGGCAAGGAGCTTCCGCTGTGGCCGGAGGGGAAGACTGCCCCAGCCCCGGGGGGGCGCCCTAGGCGAGGGGCCTCTGCTTCTTTGTTGTGGCTGAGAGTGTGGGCTCTGAAGTCAGATGCCTCGCAAGCGACTTTACCCCCGGCCTGAGTGTCCTCATCTGTAAACAGGGATGGTCCCGGGGCCTCTCACAGGGTGATGGGAAGAGATGGAGAGAAATGGTGCAGAGTCTGGAACCAGGAAGTGCACAGAGAACGGTGGGTTGCAGGGCCGGGGATCGAACCTGCAATGCAGGTACATGCCCTTGGCCAGGATTCAAACCCGAGACCCCTCGGTGCAGGGACCGACGCTGTAACCACTGAGCACACCTGCCAGGGCCCGGGGTGCATTTTAAGGTTTCTGGTTCTCCTCCTGCAAAGCCCCCATGGTGAGCTCAGACTCATGGCCAGAAGGTTGTGGTTCTCTCTTCTGAGTCCCATCCAGCTCGGCAAGGTGCTCAAGACACCCCTGCCTGACTCAGGCATCAACTTCAGGGGTTCGCACTCAGCCCTTCCTCCTCCTCCCCTCTCCTCCCCTCTCCTCCTCCTCCCCTTCCTCCCCTTCCTCCTCCTCCTCCTCCTCCCCTTCCTCCTCCTCCTCCTCCTCCTCCTCCGGGAAGCCTTTATTCAGTGGCCTGTACTTGAGCTCCCCTCCGTCTGCCAGTGCCCATTGGGGTGTCATTTTCCATTTGGGTGGCACCAATGCTCCTCACCCTCACTAGGGGCCTCCACAGCTGACCCCTCCCTAGACCGTGGCTCAGGACGGGCAGGAGCGGTCTCAGGCAAGGCGATGCTGTGTCTCTCCGTTCCTGGGGTCACACTGCCAGAGCACAGTCTGGATGCCTTGTTTATTGACTCGTCTGCCAGTTACTTAACCTCTTTGATGCCTCGGTGTTCTCATCTGTAAAATGGGGACAATGACGTCTACCTCCGAGGGCTGCTGAGGGATTAACTGAGCTGAACTGCTTAGCAGAGAGAAGGGTTCTAACAAAGCCAGCCGCTTCACAAAGCCACTTTCTGTGGCTCTTATAGCACTTAGAACAAAGCCTGACATACAGCAGGTGCTCAATTAATGCCTAAAGAAGGCACAAGGAAGCATGTTATTTTGCCAGCTGGATGATCTCAGGCAAAGTTCTGAGCTTTAGTTCCTGCATCTGTAAAATTGGAAGAATAATGGTACCCCTTTCTTGGGCTTGTTTTGGGGGTACATGGCATAATGTAAATAAGACACCGGACCCCCCATAGGACCAGAATGAATAGAAATATCTAACACCTAAGTGCTAATACCCTCGCACCAGGCATTGAATCCGCCAGCAATTTCACGAAGGAGGAACTGTCATCATCACAGATGAGGAAACTGAGGCACAGAGAGGTGAGGCTACTGACCAAAGTCACGCAGCTTGAGCGGCAGAGCTGGGAGGAAACCCGGCGGCCACTGCACTCTTGCCAAACCTGACAAATACTCCTTTCCACGCTCCCCCGTGTTCCCACGGACCACCAACTCCACGGCTGCACGGTCAGTGTCTAGATCAGTGATGGCGAACCTTTTGAGCTCGGCGTGTCAGCATTTTGAAAAACCCTAACTTAACTCTGGTGCCGTGTCACATACAGACATTTTTTGATATTTGCAACCATAGTAAAACAAAGACTTATATTTTTGATATTTATTTTATATACTTAAATGCCATTTAACAAAGAAAAATCAACCAAAAAAATGAGTTCGCGTGTCACCTCTGACATGCGTGTCATAGGTTCGCCATCACTGGGCTAGATGGCCCTGCAGGTCCCGGACCAGCTTCCTGGGGCCCAAACGCACCCAGCACTTTGCTGCCCTGCCAAGGCCGGTTCTGGGAGGTAGCGTTTAAGACCTGATGTTTAAGACCACAGGCTCTGGGGCAGGCAGACCTGGGGTCAAGTCCCAGTTATGCCTCTACTGTGCTGTGTGACCCTGGGCAAATGACTCCCCCTCTCTGAGCTGCAGGTGCACATCTGTAAAATCAGGTAGAATAAGCCGCCCTCCCCAATAGATGAAGTGTCGATCCAATGAGCTAGAGCCATGAGGCTCTTAGCACGTCCCTGCCCTGAGAGCCAGCAACCCGCGCCCTTCAGGCCGGAGGGAGCGGCCAGGGTCACCGCGTCCCGGCGTGGTCCTGCGTGTGGAGGGGCCGGGCAGAGATTCCAAGAGTGGCCTGGCGGGCTTGCGGGCCGCCGCCTGTGCCGTGTCAGGCGGCGGGTGATGGATCGGCTCGGACACACTCGACAATAGCTCGCAGACACTCTATTACCCGGTGATTGTCTGCCCGGCGGCCCCTCTCGGCCGCGCTGCCACAGATAATGGCCCAGAACAAAGATGGCAGCTGCTTTGCCCGGGAACAGATTTGTGGCAAGTTGAGATAAAATAAAGAGGAAGGAGAAAGGGGAGAGGAGACAGTGGCGGGGGTGTGGGGCGCGGGGGCGCAGAGAACATAAAAGGAAGAAAGAGGGAGAGAACGGAGGGCCTGAAGCCGCGGTGTCTCGGGGAGGGAGGTGTGGCGGGGCTCGGGCCGGTGAAAGAAAACCCGAGGGCCGGCTTTGTCCAATAATAATGACGATAATGATGGTGATAATAGTAATGAGGATAATGTGCTGCAAGCGCTTGGTGCTGTCCGCGGAAAGGCCCCGATTGCTTAGGCCGAGCGGCTCGTTTCCATCTGTCTTTGCTCACAAGTCGCCGTGGCTCCGGCCGCCGGCCTGGGGCCTTGGGTGGGGGTCCAGGCTGTGAGGTCCACCCCGGTTAGGTGTCCAGTTTCCAGCTTCCATCCTTCTAGGCCAGGGGTGGGCAAACTTTTTGACTCGAGGGCCACAATGGGTTCTTAAACTGGACCGGAGGGCCGGAACAAAAGCATGGATGGAGTGTTTGTGTGAACTAATATAAATTCAAAGTAAACATCATTACATAAAAGGGTACGGTCTTTTTTTTTTTTTTTAGTTTTATTCATTTCAAATGGGCCGGATCCGGCCCGCGGGCCGTAGTTTGCCCACGGCTGTTCTAGGCTCAAAGAAGGCAGAAGGAGGGGCCGGTGGGGAAGATAAAGGGCTCTCATTCAGTTGGGGCAGCTCTTTTTAAAGAGCCCCCCAAGCCCCCCACTCTGACTGCAGTTGACATCTCATTGGCCCGTCTAGCTGCAAAGTAAGCTGGGAAATGCAATCGATCCAGTGAGCCCGGTGCCTCAGCAAGGGAGGCGGGGGAACGGATGCTGGGTGGCAGGTAGCTGTCTCCACCACTGGGGCTGCATGAGGAGCATTTAGTGAGCATTTATTATGCATCTTGACCGGTAGAGCCTATGTAATCCTCACCTAGAAAAGAGGCAGCGTGACCACCCATTTTACAGACAGGGCAACTGAGGCTCAGAGAGCTGAAGTGACTGCCAAGGCCACACAGGACAGTCCCATGCCAAAGTCCATTCTTATGAACACGGCGTGGTCCAGATTTCTGGTGATTTCTCTTCCTTTACGCAGAATTAAAGGAGGGAGAAAGGTAAGAGCAAACTTGGACGAGGCATGGACTGAGGGCCGACAAGGGGTGACGCTGGCCATAACAGTGACAATAATATGCACTGGTCACTTCCACTTCTTAAAAAATATGTTTTTTTAATTGATTTTAGAGGGGAGGAAAAGAGAGGGAGATAGAAACCACCAATGAAAAGAAAAAATCAACATCATATAAGTGCCCACAGCAGCCCCCTACCAGGGGCAAGCCGGCAACCCGGCATGTGTCCA
>NW_005871274.1:2124997-2127171 GCF_000147115.1 Myotis lucifugus | reverse complement strand
CCGGGGGTAATGATCTGCCTGCCTCGACTGTGAGGGTGAGACGAGGGGACGAGCGCCGAGAGCAGCACGGAGCTGGCAGGAGTAAGTGCTCAGCGAGCGTTACCTCTGCAGCGACGGGGGCAGCTGGGTGGCTCAGCCAAGGAGGCCACCTGAACCATGTACTCAGAGCAGAGCCTGGAGGCGGAAAGCATTCTGAATCCATCAGACCTCTGGTCCCCGCAGCCTCTGGCTTTACCCACGATCCCTCCTCTTTGGGGCTGTTTCCTAAAACCTTCCTACCCCAGACCAAGTGTTATGACCCTGGCGGGGTCTGAGCAGAAGAGAGCCGGTGGCGGGGTGGGGGTGGGGGAGGGGAAGAATATATCCCCCCAAGTGTTTGACCAACAAAGTCTAGCTGAACCCACCAGCCCGGGGGGAGGGGGGGTAAACTGCTCTGAAAGACGCATGAGTCTCGCCATCTCTTCGAAGCGGTGGGGCCTGGCCTGCGCAGGGTGTGGGTCTGCACTGCACAGCCGCGGGGACCGTCACCCCTAGATCGAGGCTTCAGTGCCTTGGCCTTTCGCTAACCTTTGCGCCATCCAGGCCAGCACTTCGACACTGGAACAAATTTCACTAATTTATTGATGAGAGAGAGAGAGAGAGAGAGAGAGAGAGAGAGAGAGAGAGAGAAACATCAGTTTGTTGCTCCTGTATGAGCTCTGACCGGGGATCTAACCAGCAACCTTGGCTTATCAGGCGGATGTTCTAAAGGTTAGAATCTAACCAACTGTGCTCCCTCCCACCCACCGCCAGGGCCATGTGTGGCCCTTTTAACCAAACTAGTGTGAGGAGGGGCTGCCTACGCCCCTGAGGTGCACCGGCCCCGAGTCTAAAGCAGCCCCGTCTGGCAGAAATAGGACAGGGCGGGGGGCACACACCATTCCCAGCGTCCCAGCGTCCACATTCTCAAAGGTAAGAGGAAGCAGGTGGATGAACTTTAACATTCATGGTTTAACCCAACACCCCCAGGTGCTTTCATTTTAACCTGCAATCAGTACAGAGATTCCTTTAAGGAGATATTTTACATTCCCTTTTTGTTCTGTTTTTCCCTATCAAGTCTTCCAAACATTGTGTTTACCGCAATGGGAATTGGGGCTCGTGCAAGTCAAGAGCCCCAGGGAGTGTGGCTACCGTGGTGGGCCATGCAGTTCTAGACGTGCTGCTTGCACCTGCCCATAAACCAAGTCGTTTTAGCTTGTTTGTTTTTTTAATTTAAATTTTATTTAAAAAAAATTTTTAAAGCAAGTGCTGTAGTCCATTCTCTATAGATTCCCACCCTCTCTCTCTAGAGACTGAATATATATTTATAGACTGAATATATAGTTATATGTTTAATACATATAATGAAGCTATTGAACCAGAGCATTCTTTGATCCTGAATTGTTGGGCGATTATTTTGTCCAGAGGATCGGGGCTGCTGGGCCACATTCGAGAGAAGTTGGGGTGTCCTTGTCACCCCAGAGCCAGAGCTCAGCGCCTGCCTCCTCTGTGCAGGAAAAGCTATCTACGGCCCAATGCTGTGAAATTTGCCGCCGCGAGAACAGCTAATTTTTCACACCCAGACGCACTGGCTGGGTTTGTTAAAGCCCAAGATAATCAAATAATCATTATAACTCATCTTCGCCCTCCTGTCTTCGCTCTTTGTACCATTAATGTCCCGGCGGGGAGCCGGGCCGGGGAGGCAGCCCGGGCCTGTTTAGATAACCTTCCCGCGGCCGCTGAGAGCAAGGCTCCCTCCCGGAGAGGCTCACAACAAATGAGCCAGCCCCCTAATCTCCTTATCGGCAGCCTCTGCTCCAGGCCTGTTATCTCCCGGGCTTGCAGAGGGGAGATTTGTACATATATATTTATGTTTCATAGAGATTGCTATAAACGTGTGTGTATGCGGGAAATACCAAAGAGGAGAGGCCAGGCAGGAAGCGAGCTCTTTTCTCTATCTCCTATTGAGACGATCCGCTTGGGGAGGCCCTGGAGCGAGCCCCTCTCCGCCATGCAGGAGCCAGTGTGGTCATCTTCCTCCACCCAGCGGATCCCTGTGGCTGGATGGGGAGGAGCCCTCCGACAGGACCTGAGCTCAGGATCTGCCTCTCAGTTGGGCGAGAGCAGACCTGACTCCCTGGGCCCCCTCCCCTGCA
>NW_005871274.1:2123564-2124693 GCF_000147115.1 Myotis lucifugus | reverse complement strand
GCCCCCCCCCCCCCACCCAGGAGCCCAGTGTGGTCATCTTCCTCCACCCAGCGGGCCCCTGTGGCTGGATGGGGAGGAGCACCTCCCCGACAGGACCTGAGCTCAGGATCTGGCCTGGTCAGTGGGGGCCGGGGAGCAGCACCTGACTCCCCTGGGGACCCCCCTCCCCCTGGCATGGAGGTTCCCCCATTTCATTCTCTTTCCTCGTTTCCCTCCCTCGCTGCCCGCTGCTTTTCTTCTCTCGGGTCTGAGTGTGTTGAAGCTCTTTTTCAACTTCTGTCTCATCCTCTCCCTCTCCATTTCCCTCTCCCTTCTCTCTGTACCTGTGTCTCTCTCCTGTGCTTTTATTTCCCTGTGTCTCAATTGGTGCCTCTTCTTTTTCTGTCGCTCTCTAACTTCTCTCTTCCTCTCCCACCTTCTCTGCCAGCCCCTCCCTGCATTTCCCTTTCTCTCCCCCTGCGCCACCTGCCCAGCCTCTCCTCACAGTCAGGTTCTCCCCCTCACCTCCCCCTGCATCCCTCCCTCACCGGCCCCATCATCAGTCTCACCTCAGTCCTCCCTTACTTTCTGATGACTAAATTCTTAGCCAAGGAATGGAAGAGAGAGACAGGGAGGGAGAGAGAAAGAGAGAGAAGAAGGGAGGGAGGGGGAGAGAGAGAGAGAGAGAGGAGACGCGTCTTCTAGATAAATCATTTCGTCATGTGAAGAGCTAATCTGCAAGTGACGGTGGCTATTTATCGAGTTCTTAGCGCGCATGCTAAGTAGCGATAGGGAGGCCACATTCACCAAACCCCATCAGAGCCTGCGAAGGGCTTCTTAACGTCATTGCCCAGAAAGAAAAATGCTGAGGACGGAGATAAGACTGCAGCGAAGCTTTGGCCCTGAACTGTCAGCCGAGAAGTTAAGCAGGTAGCCCACCCCCGTCCTGGCTTCCAGCCGAAGACAAAAAATACAATCATGTATTGTGACATTAAAACGCTTTCTGTTTTCTTTTCTTTCATATTTATCACAAAAAAATATAAATTTTTTTTTTCTTTTTTTTTTTTTTTCCTTTGTGGTGGCTGTATAGGGGTATTTTTTAAAAAAAAAAAAAAAGAGAAAGGAGAATTTGCATAGTTTTTTGTGGTTT
>NW_005871274.1:2121565-2122679 GCF_000147115.1 Myotis lucifugus | reverse complement strand
TTTGGGAAGAGGGGGCCATTTCTTTTGATATCTGGCCTTCCCAAAGCAGGTTAGAAAACACCCCTAATTGGGAGGAAGGAGCCAAGCCAGGCAGAGCAAACAAGTAGGTGCAAAGGTCCTGGGGCAGCATGAGGCCAGTGTAGCTGAGACCCAGTAAGCAAGGCAAAGTGGGAGGTAATAGGAGTGGAGATCAGAGAGGCTGTGGGGGTGCAGAGCTCACAGGGCAGGGCGGGCCTAAAGCGACGAGTTTGGCTTTTAATCGGAGTTAACCAGGATTTGGACGTCGAAGCTGGGAGGATGACGACATCTGACTTATATTTAAGGATCATCCTGGCTGCAGCATGGAGAACGGCCCATCAGGGGGCAAAGCGGAGGCAGGCAGGCGAGGGATGAGTCCCTTCCCTCTCTAGCCCACTCCCAGCCCGTGGGATTGGCCCCTGCTTCCCACGTACGTCCCTCCGATGCCCGGTCCTCAGGCCCCGTGCTGGCCAGGGAGTGACGGGCTGCAAATGAGTGGGCAGGCAAGCGCCTCTAATTTCCACAAGCGCCGTGGGTAAAGGCTGTGGCAATGTGCAATTAAGCTCGGAGTTTTAAAAACACGGTAATAAGGGATACGGGCCGAGGAGGCAGCCTGGTAATTTAAGTGATATCCAGCTCGAATATGGAGTGTCTAAATGTTCTCTTCCGAAGATTTATATCGGCGTAGACCTGCCTCGTTCATTTATTTAGTTAACTAGCTACCTATTGGCACGGCCTCCCAGCCGCTCTCTGGCGGAAGACAGGGCCCTGGTGGCCGTCGGGGGCATCTTTGGGCAGGGTTGGCCGCCCCCCCAGGGGGGGTATAGGGTGGAGATAATGACAACAATGACCATTGGCTTGTGCTGAAGGCCTACTGTGTGCCTTGCATTCACAAATCTAGTGTGAGAATTAGAAGGGATGATATAGGAGTCTGTGTGAAGAACCTCCTCATGCACATGAGGAAACTGAGGCAGGGGGAGGAGAAATGACTTGTTCAAGGTCACGCAGCTAGGGCACGGGATAGAAGGCAGGGCTCTGTGTACCAAACGCAGGGCTTTGCCGTGACCTAACATTGCATATCGGTTCCTTGCTTCTG
>NW_005871274.1:2112267-2113209 GCF_000147115.1 Myotis lucifugus | reverse complement strand
CTCAGCTGGGGGGCAAAGGACACAGGGACAGTATTCACTCTTTAGACACGCTCGGAGCTTTTGAATTTTGTAGCACATGCAAGTATTAGCCATTCAAACAGATAAAGCATTAGAATGGTGACGGCAGGAAGGCTCTGGCACCGGGGCCTTGGGTCCTCGCACACCCTTTCCCAGTGCTTCCCGGAGCTCCGTGCACCGCCTGCTTGTCACCGTAATTGTTACCCCGCGGCCAGCGTCCTCTCTGGACGGGTCACTCTGCAGACTTCGTCCTGCTTGGTCCTCACGTCAACCCGAGAAGCAGGTCTCATTAACCTCACTGACCTCCGCGCTGTGGACAATTTCAACCGTAAGGAGAACGGCTTTGTCAGTGACCGTCCGCTTACTCACCACTGAATCCTCTCATCACCCCGCCTTATCACAGACGGCTTCCTGGCCAGCCCTCTCTCCACCCATCAGGCCATCGCAGGTTTTCAGATGCAATTCCAGGAAAATTGCAGACATCTATACCTTTCCCATGGAACACTTCAACGTGTTGGTAATTGATTAGAACGCAAGATCTGGGTAGGGTAACTTGTTTTAAAAAATAAAATGTACGAAGAGTGAAGACCACTACTCTTCAGTGCACCATTTACTGAGTTTCTAAAAAATTTTTATTGATGGATTAATTAGAGAGGGGTGGGGAGAGGGACTCAGGGGTCAAACCCATGTCTTGTGAGGAAGCTGTCCTGGCTTAGTCTTCCTGTGAATTCCCCACTGTGCTCCGCTGTCTTACTTATGCTTACAGATTTAATTCACAGATTTAATTCACACACCCACCTCTTTCTGAAAAGAGTTTAAGGACATTTACAACCTGACAATAAGGATAGTAAAATGAAACAGAATCAGAACCCAAGGTATCAAAGACCGCCCCGGCACCAAGACCCATAGTGTAGCTTGATTGAG
>NW_005871274.1:2106161-2109352 GCF_000147115.1 Myotis lucifugus | reverse complement strand
GGGTGGGACCTGACAGTCTGGTAAAGTGAGTTCTGAGGGGCCACAGGGGGATTCCCGACCCTGATCAAAGGGGCGGGCTGGGTCCTCATCCTGGACTACGTGAGCCCCTGATTGTGGCTTCAGACTGAGTCCTGACGCTGATTGTAGACTGAGCCTTGATCCCAGTTACAGACCAAGTCCTGTCCCCAGTTCATAGCCCGATCCCTGAGCACAGCCACAGCCTGAGCCCTGATCCCAGTCACAGCCTGAGCCCTGAGCACAGCCACAGCCCAAGCCCTGACCCCAGCCACAGCCCGAGCCCTGAGCACAGCCACAGCCCGAGCCCTGAGCACAGCCACAGCCCGAGCCCTGATCCCAGTCACAGCCCGAGCCCTGAGCACAGCCACAGCCCGAGCCCTGAGCACAGCCACAGCCCGAGCCCTGATCCCAGTCACAGCCCGAGCCCTGATCCCAGTCACAGCCTGAGCCCTGAGCACAGTCACAGCCTGAGCCCTGATCCCAGTCACAGCCTGAGCCCTGAGCCCAGTCACAGCCCGAGCCTTGAGCACAGTCACAGCCTGAGCCCTGATCCCGGCCACAGCCTGAGCCCTGATCCTGGTCACAAACTGAGCCCTGATCCTAGTCAAAGGTTGACCACTGACCCTAATCCCAGAATAAGTCCCAACTCTGGTCAAAGACTGAGCCCTGACCTAATCCCAGACTAAACTTCAGCTCATATCACAGACTGAGCAGGTCCCAGACTGAACCCTGACCCCAACCATAGGCTGAGCCCCACCCCAGCCTTCCATGGCTGTGCACCCGGCCTGCTGTCTCACAGTTTCTCTCCTGCACAGAAGCAGGAAATGAACGGCTCACAGCCCCAGCCCCAGCCCCTCCTCCTCCCCGTGGGTCTCTGTGGTGATCATGTGTGGGGGCCACTGAAATTCTGATTCTCTTCCTCTGGCCACTTGGTAGGATGGCCCTCCCCAGCCCTTGATGGTTAGGCATGGCCATGTGACTTGCTCTGGCCAATGAGATGTGAGCAGGGGTGAAGTGTGTCACTGCCAGGTGGAAGTCTTAAAATGCCATAGCCCAGGTGACTCCATAGGTTGGGGTCTCCCTCAGGCTGGGACCTGAGTAAGGATGACACAGCCCTCACCAGCCACCCCTGGGCACGCAGCTTCAATGAGATATGGACATCTGTTGGGATGTGGGGCTGCTTGTTACTGCAGCGTAACCTGACTAATACACCCAGAAACCTCTTTTCCTCTGAAGGCAGACACTCTGGGTTCTGTCTATTCCTAATCACCAAGATTCTGGGCCCCAGAAGCCAGAAGCCAGAGGAAAGGTGAACAGGACATTGATTAGCACATCCGAAAACCCCTCACACGGTGCCAGGTACACAGCAGGCACCCCATAAATGCTTGTTGAACTGAAAAATATGTGTTTTTCGCCTACTTCTGCCTTAGTCCTCTAGCAAAGTCTCATCATCCCAGGTCAGGACCCAGGACAGAGGCTGTGCCCAGGAGGTTGTTCTGAAATGGAATCCTGCCTCCACTATCAGCAGTGATCTTCGCAGGCACTCAAACGCCCTCCTCTGTGGAATGGGGAGGGAAATTCAAGTCTCTTTGTCTCACTTCCTGGCTGCTTGAGAGATCTGGCTGGCCACATTGTCCAAATGTCAACCCGCTGGTCCCACTCATTCTCATGCAGGTATTTATCCATTTAGCCATTCTATCTTCATTGTCATCATCGTCACACCATCCTCATCATTGCTAATGTTTATTGAGCATTTACTATGTACCAGGCCCAGTGTCTTTACTCATTTTAATCCTTATGACAACTCTCTGAGGTCAATGTCACTCTTTCATCTACCCAGGAGTTCATTGATTGACTAACAATCTCATTTATCCTTCTCTCCTTCCATTCCTTCCTCCCTCCCTTCCTTCATCATTTATTCAAGAGGCAGTCTGGTGCAATGGTTAGGAGTATGGGCTCTGGATACAGACTGGCTGGGTTCAAATTCTAACTATCTCTTGCCAACTGAAGGACTACTTCATCGACTTCTGATTTGGTTCATGCATCTGAAAAATGGAAATAATAATAGACCTTCTCTTCAGGAATTGGTACAAAGATGACTTGAGTTCATAGGTGCAGCTTGATGCCTGGAATAGTGCTTGACAAGAGTGAACAGTTAGTGAACACTGGCTGCGGTCACTCAGAGAGCCAGTGGCTTAACCCAATGTACCGCGGCCCGTCCCTGCGCTGGACATGGGCTTTCCGTGATGAATGAGGTGCAGGAAAGTAAACAGAAATGATGGACATTGGAGAGCACATACACCCCTTGTTTCAATCCTTGCTAAACCCCCCTGAGATGGGCACTTATTATCACCATTGTGCAAACGAGTGAACTGAGACCAGAAAGGTTAAGTGACTTGCCTGAGGACACACAGCTCACAGGTGCTGAAGCCTAGATTGGAACCCACGCATCTGGCTTTTGAGCCTGTGTGCCTAGCCATTGGGTCACCCTAACACCCTGCCACCACATGCATTCAAGGTGAGTGCGCTTTCCGAGGGGGTGTGCAAAGGACTGTGGGTGGGGGAGTGACCAGTGCGCTCTGCCTGGGCCAGGGTGGAAGTGAGGTCCACTCAGCTGGGCCATCAGACAGACTCTGCTGGAGTTGTCTCACCAACAACCAACGCCTGAGGATCTCTCCTGACCTCCACCCAACTCCAGAATCACCTGCCTTCCCAGTGGGTCCCTGATCTCTCCACCTTCTCACCTGCCACGGGGCAGAGACTAAGAACAGCCCATCCCGGCCTCCCCCGGGCAGAGAAGCACTTACAATTGCACAGGGCTGAGAGCAGAGGCACATCGGGCTGGCTTGGCGACACGTGCAAGGCCTGGGCTCCAGGGCAGGTGACCACCTCACTGTGACTTCCTTGTCCAGACTGTATAGCATCTATTATTAATGGTAATTCCATATAATAAAAGCCTAATATGCTGAGTGTCTGACCGTTCATTTGACCATTCGACCAGTTGCTATGATGTGCACTGACCACCAGGGGGCAGATGCTCTGACTGGTAGGTTAGCTTTCTGCTGGGGGCCGGCCTATCAGGACAGGGCGAGACGGGCTGAACATGCCCTGTAGCCCTCCCGTGGTCCCTCCCCGCCCCAATCATGCACTGGTGGGGTCCCTCGGCCTGGCCT
>NW_005871274.1:2102472-2106061 GCF_000147115.1 Myotis lucifugus | reverse complement strand
GATTTAGGATAGCATGATTTTGGCACATCCTCACAGGCTCAGACGGAGGGACCCCACCGGTTGCATGAATCCCGTGCACTGGGCCTCAAGTAATAAATTATATTTGCTTATTGATCTCCCCCAATGCACCTGGCAGTCCACCCCAGCAGACTCACAAATCTGTGTCCCATGCAATGCATGGCCCACGCTGGTGCTCAGCAGAATCCAACAATGCGACCACGTCCACATGATGGTCGCTGCCGGCCACGTCCAGGCGCATGCACTGATCTGGTCCACGGAGAACCAGAGAGCGTCCACACGGGCCACATGGAACCAGCCTCTGACCACCTCTTTAACATTTGCAATGGAAAAAAAAAATGTTCCCTTGGAATATAAGAAGAATAAAAGGAAGGCGCTCTGCTGGTCCTCAAGATGATCCGGGACCTCACTTCTCCACCATCCGCGTGCACACAGATGCCCTGGGGGTGGCGTTAAAATGCAGAGTCCCGGCCGGCTCCCCAGAAGGTCAGGAATCTCCGTATGGAAAAACCTGCAGGTGAATCTGGGACAAGGGGTCCCTCCTGGAAAGACTTTGAGAAACACCAGTTCAGAGGGAGAGGGAGATTCAAGCAGAAGGCTGCACTTGGACCCAGGGATGAGGCCAAGCTGCACCCCAGCATGAGGGCTGGAGCTCACCAGCCAGCGGTTCTGGGCCGGGGGCCTTGCCCTGCCCTCCAGACCTGGGGTCTCCCACCACCAAGGTCTCAGCGCTACCACATCGCCTCCGAGAGAGGACTTGCCCACATTTTGAAGGCTTCATCCTTATGCCCGCTCTTTAAGGAGACTCATTGAGGAGAGCGAGTCTGTAGTCACCAGCCCAAGGGCCCCAGTGACTCTGCTGAGACTAAACCACACACGCTCTTTATCATAATCCTGCGCTCTCCAACCAGGGGGCCGCGCAGGACAAAGCATTGCCCAAGGGTGCTTCCAACCTCAGATGACCACTGCCCGCTGATGGGAAAATGCCCCAGCCCCGGGGGGCCCGTCTGCCCATCTCGCCACGCATGCCTTCCCAGCATTCTCTGGCTCCCTCCCCACCAGAATAGCAAACCCGGCTCTTTACCACGAATCCTCACAGCCCTGCGACACGGACATCTTTCTACCCGTTTCCCAGAAGAAGCAACAGAGGTTCCAGGAGGTCGGGCCGCCTGCCTGAAGTTCGATCTAACAAGCAGATGAGGCCGATCTGGATCCTGTTCTTTCTGATGCCCAGGAGCGCACCTCATTGCAGGGCCGCAGGCTTTGCCCTGCCCTGGAACCCTGGGTCCCGGACAGAGTCCTCAGAACCACCCTCAGGTGAGCAGGGAGCCATGGGCCCCTCCATCCTCACCTGCCCCCAGAGCAGATGGAAGGGCCTGCATCTCACCATTGAGACTGCCACCTGGTGGAGCCCACAGCCCTGGGCGCTTGGGGATGCTACTGCTGAAGACTAGAGAATTAATTGTAGAGGGAAATGGGAGAGGAGGGAGGGAGGGAGAACTAAAGACACACTGCGCTCAGCTTGCAGGCTCAGGCTCAGGAAACGGCCAAGAATCACCAAAGGAGATCAGTTGGGACTCGCGAAATGTGGCAAGGCCACCGGCAGCTCGGGGCCTCTGGGACGGAAACAAGCCAGTCCTGGGGTTCAGAAAGGCCACGGCCGTGTTGGGCAGACTGGTCCCTGCACAGAAGTCCGGGGCCAAGGAGATGCCTGGGGGAGGGGCCCCTCCCCCAATTGTATCCCGTGGCCCAAGGCCATGCCTCCCTGGAAGAAGTGATAATCCACCCATCTACCCAGCTAACACATCTGTCCACCCATTCACCCATCCATGTATCCACTGACGTAAATGTCCACGGAGCACCTACCATGTGCCAGGCCCTCTCTTGCAGTGGGCATTCGGTGGTGCACTGGGCATCTGAGGTCTCAAGGTCTCGGCCCACTCGGGGCTGATATTCCAGGGGGAAGAGATAGGTCACAAGCAAGTTAACACATGCACATGATCATGTCGGTCCCTGGCACGTGCCACACTTAGGATTAAGCCACGTCCAGGTGGGAGAAAGGGATGGCTGCCCCAGAGCAGGCGATCAAGGACAGCCTCCCTGAGGGGACACGTGGAGATGAGACCGAGGCGGCAGGCAGACGCCCTCCCAGGCAGGGTCACCCAGTATGTGACGATGCCCTCATGGGGCACCAGCATCACTGACGTTAAACCCGGCAGAACTTCTTTTCAAGCCGGGAAATATTCACAGCCAGGCCCATCGGGTCGCCAAGGTCAGGCTCTCAGAGTGACAGGAGACACACGCCTGGTCTTTGGGAACTAACTTGCATGGACATAAAAAACATGCAGTCATCAGGGTGACAGACAACGGCATCTCCCTCTCAGGGGTGGAGGAGGGCCATGTGGCCGGAGGATCACCCGGCTGGGCTGTAACGCTGGCTCTATCACCCACATCCACAAGCTGTGTGACCTTGGGCCAGTAACTCTGCCTCTCTGAGCCTCAATGTCCTCATCTGAAATGGAAACCTCCCTGTGTCCTTGATTCTAAAACATGTCTCCCCTTCCCTCCCATATTTTAATGATTCCAAAATCAAGACAGGTTTCCCAATGCGCTGCCCTGGGGGGCGTCTTGTAAAAGCCCAGATTCTAATTCAGCAGGTCGGGGGCGGGCCCGAGACCCCACGCTTCTACCCAGAGCTCAGGTGACCGGGATGAGTGGTCCAGGAAACGGTCGACTTCCACTTTTCACGTGGTGGTTACTCAATCGAGGGGGCAAAGCCACAGTTGATGGGATTTTTGATTTCAGGAAATGCGTTACCCCGCGTTTCATTCTGTCCCCCCAGGAAGCCCATCAACGCGTTTGTGAAGCACCCGGCACCCAGCCCGGCCGGTGGGAAACATGAGTGGATGTTAGCTGCCTCCTTTGAAAACCTCGCGCACTGGTTCCGGGATGTGAAGGCGGACGCCGGACCTGGAAGGTCCGTCTATAATTGGATGCGATCCCCATGGGGCCCAAGTGTAGGAGGGGGCGGGGTGCTGGCAGGGTCTGCGGAGAGAAAGATGTTAATTCCTCTCACCGCCCCCACCTCGCCCTCACAGGGCCGTGTTTGATCAGGCCGGCATCAAACGACACGTTTGCAGCCAGACAAAACCCAGGCGGGCGCTGTTTGAATTGGTCCCACTCACCCCCCAGACACCCCCACCCCGACCTGCTTCAGACTGACACGTGCAATGCTTGTTTCAAGACACTGACACGGACAAGCCCCTGAGCAATTCTGCCCGCGGTTGGACGCTGTTAGATGCCGGGCCCTGGGCGGGAGAGGCGGGAAGGGAGCCTGGGTTTTATTTAGGGGCTGGGAACCAGGAGCAGGGAAACAGGGAGGAAGGGGCTGAGCCAGGCAGGGAGCGAGAGCACAGGGTGCGGTTTTATAACCCTCCGGCCGCTCATGCGAGAACGATGCCACCTCGCTGATAGCGTCTTCAGTTCGTAGCTTCCAGTCCCTTCTCTCGCCCGCGATGGGCCACAGCAGTAAAGGATCTTATTAGGTTTATTTCTCAGCCGAGGAAACTTG
>NW_005871274.1:2039673-2101858 GCF_000147115.1 Myotis lucifugus | reverse complement strand
ACAAGGTAATGACATAATGGACTAGACGCTTCTCACATATTCTCTGTCTTCGTAAAACTTTTTCCCCATGTTCCACCCGTACGCAATCTAATATTATTCGGGGGCGTCGAGTCAAGTGGAATTTCTCGATTGTCAACGGAGTTCGGGGAATAACTATGTCCGGAACACAAGTTGCGCTTCCTCTTAGAGTGTCCGGCCTCCGTTTCCCAGGCAAGCTCCCGTTCTGATTGAGGATGGTGTTTTCCAAACAGAGGGAAGAATTCAGGACATTTTCCCCCATTTACCACCCCTCCCGTCATTGGCAGCAGCTATAGCAGGAAACCATGAGGGGGGGGGGGGGGGAGTGAGAGAGGAATAGAGAGGGAGAGGAAGGGAGGGAGAGGAAGGGGGGGGCGCAGGAAGGGAAGGCCGAGGCAGAGGCAGCTGAAACAGAGACAAAGAGAGCCACAGGCAGAGGGACGGGGGCCGGAATCAGAGACCAGGCAAGACCCGAGAACGAGAGAGACTGTGTACGCCCAGGTCTCTGGTCCTCCCCCACATCGCGGCTCACGTTGCTCCCACTGGCCCCCGTTTACCGTCTCCCCCCACTCATTTCTGAAGTCCACACCTTCCCCATCCATACCATCTGCCGCCCCTACCCACAGGTCGGGACGCCCTGGCTAAGGAGGTGGGGGAGGGAAGCTGTGTAGACCTGGGCTGGAAGCCACAGAGGGGCTCCTGCCGGGAGCCCACAGCCTTCGGGTCACGGGCCCTGGCAGGCCGAGTCGGGTGTGAGGCAGAGCTGGTGAGTTCAGTGTTTGGGCAGCGGCATCCCCTGAGACAGAGGCCCCGGCGCGGTGCCCTGTGGGCAGGGGTGTGTTCCTCCGGGCAGCAGCCTCAGCGTCGGATCTAGTGCTGCTCAGCCATCTGGCCATGCCTGGCCTTGGCTGGACGGTCCTGCATGGACCCAGGGGTGGAGGTGCTCATGGCAGAGGGGCGGAGAGCCGAGGAATGCGGGCAGACTCTAGAAACCGGAAAAGGCCAGGAAACAGATTTCCACCCAGCGCCTCCGAGAAGTGCAGCCCGCTGGCACCTGGGTGCCGGACTTCTGCCCTCCAGACCAGAGGAGGAGAAAGGTGTGTTGTATGAAGCCATGGCGTCGCGGTGATCTGTTACAGCAGTTGGAGGCCATGGATGCGGCGTGCTCGCCACTGTGCCTGCTGCGTTTCCCACGCTCTGGTTGAACGCGGCGAGGACCTCATGTTCCCTGTGACAGGGGACCATGGCAGTGGACAAGTCAGGGTAGCGCCCCTCAGAGGTCAAGCACATCAAGCTAAGGGCTTTATAGGGATCATTTCAGTTCATCTTCACAAAAGGCATAGGATGAGGTACTACGATCATCGTTCCCATTTCGCAGATGGGAAAACTGAGGCTCAGAGAAGTTGTAAACTGTGCCCAAGGCCGAACCACTAGGAAGTGGCAGGGCTGGGGTTCACACCAAGGTCTGCATGATCCGCAAGGATCAGTGACATGTAAATCCTCCTGGACTCAGCTTGTGCAGAAAGGACCCCCCCCTCCCCATTTGCTTCTCCCTGCCAGGGGGTGGGGCTTCCCATACATTTCCCTTGCCACCCGACCCCCTTTTACTTCCCCTCAAGCCTCCACAAAAGGCCCTGTCTCTCTTCATACGCCATTTCATACGGCACAGACAGGCTGGCATTTCTGAAAGGAACTTTATTTCTTTTTGGCTGTCCCTCAGCTTTGTAGCAAAGGAAATAGAAATCGCAAAAATATAGACAAGTTCTCAGCCCGCAGATTTCTGATCCTGAGAATTCCCTCCAGCCAGGATGGGTTGGCACTGCTGACTGGCGCTGTGCCTGGCTTCCCCTCCTCCCAGCTCGAGGCCCCCACCTGCTGGGCACATCTTGTCTCCCATCCTTGGCAGAGGTTTACCTAAAATTAACAGTACGTGATGATCTTGTTTGTGGAGACGTCTGGGCTTTTTCCTGTGCCCCCTTTTATGTTACAAGCACCCTAATTTTCCTAGGGGGCCCTCAGCTCACTCCCTCTCAGGACAGGGGGCCTTCGTGGGGCGGACCCTACCCCCAGGTGCTGGGATAGGCAAGTGAACCCAGGCAGGCCAATGAGAGCGCCACATCCTCTCTCCACAGTGATTGGCTCAGGCACAGGCACATGACCCCACCTGAGTACGTCGGAGCCAAGGAACAAGGATTCCTGATGTTCGCTGGAGCTGTTGGGTACAAAAACCACTCTCGTTTTTGCTGTGTTTGATGCCCGAGCAGCCGGGGGCCATCTGCCCATGTGTGAGGAGAGGCTGCCAGAATGAAACCAACACGGAGGAAAGCACAGCTTCCCAATCAAAAAAGAGACGACGTCGATGACATTGCGGACCTGGATCTGGCTGTGCCTGAAGTCCCAGATCAAACCAGAAACTTTTCCGTGAAAATAAAGTGTGTCTGCTCCCCACTCTGACCTGGTGTGTAGCACACCCTGGCCAACAATGCGGTCCAGCATCGATGGCCGCCGTCTTAGTTTGGGTTTCCCTGAAGCCGGGGCTTGAGACAAGGATGTGGGTACGGATCGCTTATTGGCTGGTGCTCTCCCGAAGCGTGAGCGAGGGGCGAGGGAGAGTGACTCGGGGCAGGAGGGAGGTCAGCATCAGGGTGCATCCCTGAGGCTGCGCCTGCAGACAGTGGAGGTTTGATTTCTCCGGGGCCTCCTGCGGAGGGTGGCGAAGGCCTTTGGGAATTATCGGTGGAAGACCAGAAGGCTGGAGCCTCATCCGCTGGCTACCGTCCTCCACTGGTAGAAGGGCTGAGCCCAGGGGTGATGTGGTAGGTAAAATAACCCCCCCCCCCCGAAAGCTGTCCATGTCCCAATCCCCCGCACCTGTGAAATGCTGGGGTATGTGGCAAAAAGGAATGAAGGTTGCTATTCAGCTAACCTTAAAATAGGGAAATTGGCCCTGGCCAGTGTGGCTCAGTTGGTTGAGCATTGTCCCCTGCACTGAAGGTTGCTGGTTCGATTCCTGGTCGGGGCACATGCCTGGGTTGTGGGACCCATCCCCAGTAAGGAGTGTGCAGGAGGCAGCTGATCAATGATTCTCTCTCATCAATGTTTCTCTCTCTCTCTCTCTTTCGGTCCTCTCCCTTCCTCTCTTTCTCTAAAATAATATATATATATATATATATATTTTTAAATAGGGAGATTGTCCTGGATTAACTGGGTGGGTCCAACGAAATCACAAGAGTCCTTCCAGGTGGAAGAGGGGGCAGAAGAGACAGCGATGGGAGGGGGACTTGGCCCAATATTGCTGACCGTGAGGATGGAGGAAGAGGCCACGAGCCAAGGACTGTGGGCAGCCCCTAGAAGCTGGAAGAGGCAAGGACGTGGCTCTCTCTTAAGCCTCCAGAAGGAACTCGGTCCTTGCTTGTAGCCCAGCGAGACCCTTGTCGGACTCCTGGCCCCCAGAACAGTAAGATTAGAAGAGTGTGTTGTTTCCAGCTACTAACTTCGTGGTCATTGGATACAGCAGCCACGGGAAACGAGTCCAAGCCTCGACCCTAAACGTGCAGCCACGCGGTTCCCATGGCACCAGCCAGCACCGGGACAGGGGTCGGATGCTGGTGGCCCAAACCGGAAACTCAGTCTCCTGGCACAGAGTTGTAATGAGAGCTGGGCCGAGCATGGGGAACCAGAGGCACCTGCCACAAGCCGTCCCATGTGCCAGACACCGCGCTAAGCGTGCCACACGCAATATCTTGTTTATGCCTCCATTCAATTCAAAAGGCTTCTCGCCCAGCCGGTGTGGCTCAGTGGTTGAGCGTCGACCTATGAACCAGAAGGCCCTGATTCGATTCCCGGTCAGGGCATAGGTCTAGGCTTGTGGGCTCGGTCCCCATTGTGGGGCGTGCGATCAATGATTCTCTCTCATCATTAATGTTTCTTTCTCTCTATCCCTCACCCTTCCTCTCTGAAATTAATAAAAAAATATTTTTAAAAAAGGGGCTCCTCTCCTTTCTTTATGCAAATCCAAGGGCCCCCAAAGGCCTCTCCTAATGGGGGTTCCAGTCCGAGGGACCCCTCTGGGGTGCAGCTCATCGACACGGCAATGCTGCACGACCCCCCACTCACGAATGATGGAATGCTCCCTCCCTGCCTCCTCGGCTTTTGTAGGAGTCACCCTTCAGGTGCCCCCGTCCGGTCACAGTCTGACCCAACAGTAGGAAAAACTGCCCAGAATCAGTTTAACGCCTAGAAACAGAAGAGGATGGTTCTTTTCCCAGGACCCAGAAATGATCTCACCCAGGGGAGCAAATGGGTGACCGTGTCCCTGCCCAGGGCAGACATCACTAATCGATGGTGGCATTCTTGCTCACGAAGTGCAGACATGCTCACAGCACCTTTCTCAACACAGTGCTCCAGATGGTGCTGCCCGTGTAGTTGGAAATCCCCATGCCCGGGGGTTCCTGGGGGATCCCGGGGGCAGGGGACCAGAGTGGGAGGTGAAGGTGGAGGTATTGCTTTCTAAGTGCAGGGCTCACCACAGGCTCCCACGTGCCTGCCACGGTGCTCGGGGGCGGGATTCCACGTGTGTGGGTCCACCAGTCCCCTTTTCTCTCCTGCTCTCTGTGTCTGCCTCTCTGTCTCTCTGGCTGTTTGTCTTTCTGTCTTTCGGCATCAAGTGCTCTAGCTGTCACTCCTCTGTCTCACCCTGTGTCTCTTCCCCCCTATTCCTTGGTCTCTGTCTCTCTTTGTTTCTCTCCCTACAGTCTTTTCTCCTCTCCCCGTACCTCCTTTCCGTGTCTCTCAGTCTATGTCTTGGTCTATATTATTTCTGTCTCTCATAAGCTCTGCCCCTCTGTCTGTCTGTCTGTCTCCCCATCTGTATCTCTCTGCTTTTTCCATATATCTCTCCGCCTCTCCCTGTCTCTGCCACTCTTACTCCCTCCCACGCCCCTGTCCCCCCAGGCCTGGCCCCTCCTGCCCTCCGAGTCCCTCTGGCCACCGTGGAAAGGTTACTGTAAACGGGAATGAAGCCGAGGGCAAAAGTAATCAACCCCCGGCCTGACCTCCGATCCCGCTCCCCACGCCCAGCCTGACGGAGCTGAGTCCAAGTCGCTGCCTGCGCCCCCTCCCCCACGACCCCCCTCGGCCCCCTCCCTGCCCACCCCCAGGTCCCCTTGCTGACAAAAGGCCTATCTTCTCTCTGCCTAAATGATTTAAATTCTAATCAAACATCATTTATAGTACATCTCGGAACCGTCTCCTGGGAGCTGCTCCCACATGAGGCGTTGCCATGGCAACCGGGGGGTCTTGTTTCAGAAATGTCAGATTGTATTATTGTCTTCACACTTCTCTGATAACCTAGTGTCTCTCTCTCTCTCTCTCTCTCTCTCTCTCTCTCTCTCTCTCTCTCTCTTTCTCCCTCACACCACCATCCCCAAGATTTTATTCCTCCTCTCTCTCCCTTTCTCACTGCCTCCCCACCCTCCATGCAGCCCCCAGGACCCCCGCCTTCCTCCCACCCCAGGAGAACGTGACCTGATCAGATTCATCCCCAGCCTCTCCGCAGGTCTGCCCCCTCCCGTGCTGGCCCCAGGGCCTCCCCGCTTTGGGAAAGGTGTCTCCCCCACCCCTCTCTCCCGCAGACACGCTCCCCCTCTGGGGGTTTGCTGGAGTGTTCTGTGTCATTTTATTTTGCTAGATATGAAAATGAGACATAGATTTTTCCCGGTGATGCGTGTGTGAAGTTCTAATCTGGCTTTTCAGAATTTTTTTTTCTCTTGGGGGAGGGGGAGGTGGTGGCAGAAACCGAGTTCCTAACAGGATCCAAATGGAGGTTAGAACACGAGGCAAAAGGTGTGCTGTGGTGTGTGCATGCAGGTATGTTTATATGTGTGTCTGCATGTGTGTGCATGCAGGCGTGTGGTCATGTGCATGTTGCATGTGCCTGCATGCGTATATGTGCACATATGCAGGTGTGCATTTACGTATGTGCTGTGTGTGCATACAGGAGAGTGTTCTTGTGCACGTTGTATGTGCATTCATGTCTGTTTGCACGCATGTGTGTGATGTACAAGATGCCTTCCCCAGCCTGGCTTTTGACAGCTGACAGACAGCTGCACCACACGGTCCTTCCTGAACAGAAATGGGCACATTTTACAAGATTTTCACACTCAGCTCAGATTCTTCACCCCTTCCGCTGCCGAGATGCATTAACCCTGAAAATGGTCCCGCGAGATTTTCTAAACCCAGCCACCCCCTTGTTCCAGACATGGGGAAACTGAGGCCCAAGAGGAGCAGTGGTGCACAAGGACTGAGGTCACAGAAGAGCCGGGGGTGGAATGGAGCCCAAGTCTTCCCCTCCCAGGTCACAAAGTGGACGGGAACTGGGCACTACGCCCTTCGGAGCTGTCACTTCGGAGGGGCCCAGACCAGCCGCATTTCCGGCCATCCCTTCGGGTCCTGCAGGGCTGGCAAACAGGTCCCTGGGTGTGGGCATTGCTAAGCTCTTTACGAGAATTGTGTCCCCATTTTGCAGATGGGGAAACTGAGGCTCAGAGAGGTCATGTGAAGCAGCCCAAGTTTGTGGAGCCAGTAAGTGCAGAAGTGGGATTCGAACTGAGGACCTGTGGCCCTAATGCGTACCTTTTCCATTGACCAGGCTGCTTCCTGTGGTGGGGGCAGAGCAAGCCCCGCCCCTTTGAGCACTGAACAGACCAGGATGGAGGCGTCTGGCTTTGCCCTTGACATCTCGAGGGTCACATCATGGGGCAGATCGGGAGCGGACCAGACAAAGGCCACCAGGACGCATGAGTGGGCACAGGCAGGGCTCAGAAGAGGCGAAGAGAGAGCAGTGGGTCCCAGGCCCGCTGAGGGTGTCTGCCAAGTGCAGTGGCCGGGCAGCGGCGTGGGGTAGAGGACCCGGGCGAAGCAGCCAAACCGGCCCCAAGACTCTCCCTCCGTCGTTTCCCAGAGGGAAAAACCGAGGCTCAGGGAGGTCGGGAGCTTGCATGAGGTCACCAGCGTGTAAAGGACAGCGGCCCTCAGCCTGTCTCAGCGACTCTGGCCATTTCTACCGTGTGGTTAGGAGCCAGAGGACCAGGGCAGGTCCCAGCTCTGCCCCTCACTGGCTGTGTCACCTTGGGCTCGGTACCTAACCTCCCGGAGCCTCCGTTTCCCCATCTGTAAAGTGGGGATCAGAACGGTCCGTACCCTATGGGGTGGACGTGAGGAATACAGGAGTTGATACTCAGACAGCGCCGAGTGGTGCCTGGCCCGAGGGAACACTGGTGAGGTTCCGCTTTGGGTCACGACGCCCAGACACCTTCCTGACCGGCCCGTTCCCTCCTTTTTAATTCCTGCTCAGGGACCGTCATCCCCGAGGAATTCCAGAAACTGGGAGCCCTTGCCCCTGAGCTTTTGGGGGATCAAACCCTTAAGAGATGCCAGTCTTCACCCCTTTCTCTTTTTCTTTCTTTTGTCTTTTTTTGGTTAATCCTCACCATTGCTTTTAGAGAGAGTGGAAAGGAGGGAGGCGGGGGAGAGAGAGACACACACACATCTATGTGAGAGACACATCTATGGGTTGCCTTCTGCACGTGCTTTAACCAGGGCCGGGGATTGAATCTGTAACCCAGGTACATGCCCTTGACCGGGAATCAAACCCGAGACCCTTTGGTGCAAGGGCTGATGCTCTAACCACTGAGCAACCGGCAGGGCTTTTTCTCTTTTTCCCAGTCTCCCAGTGACGTGGGGCCAGGAAGAGCAGCGAGTGGGGTTGGCGTGGGCCCCTCTGCCTCTCTGGACCCAGCACACGCATCTCAAGAGAGATGGTGACAGACCGGGATGTGCCACCCGTGCAGCCATAGAGCCACCTTGAAATTGTTCATTTTTGGACAAGGGGCCCCCATTTTCATTTTTCACTGGGGCCCAAGAAGTAAGCTCCTGGTCCTGACCGAGGCAGCTAGACACAGAGAAAGAGGACGCATTGTCTGGCTGCCTCTGGGTGTCTGGCTGTCTCACCGTCTCTGGGCAGAGACAACGTGGAAGCGAGAGAGATGGAGAGGATGCAGGAGGCCAGTGGTCTCTGGGCAGAGACAACGTGGGAGGAGGGAGGAGGGAGGAGGGAGGAAGGAGGAGTGGGGAGGAGGGGAGGAGGAGGAGGGGAGGAGGGAGGGGAGGAGGGGAGCAGGGGAGGAGGGAGGAGGGCTGCGGGAGGTGTTTGTCCAAGGCGAGGCACATTGATCCTCCGCCCGCGTCACCATCGGATAAATCCGTCCTCGGTAATGAACCTCCCCACACACCGCTCGCAAAGCACACACCAGCCCTGGCCCCAGCGGTTAATATTTAACTGAATAAGGGCCATAAATATGGAAAATGGGACTTTTAATTAAATAAGCAGCTTTTAAAAGGGCCCTTGGGCGGGAGAGGCTTTTGTTTAAATATGATTGATTTGACATGTCCTTTCGCTCTCTCTCCAGGCTCGCTTCCCTGGCTGACTCTCGGCCCCGTCCGCCGGAGGAGCGCTGGGGGCGGCCAGACCCCCTCCCGCTGGAGGGAGGGACCCCCAGGGGGAGGAACGGGTGCTGTGGAAGGAGGTGCCCACGGGGGCTGGGATTAAAACTCCAGTTGCGTGGCCTCCCGTATTTGGGTTAAACCACATACATCAGAGGCCGCTGGATCGGGGGTGGAGGGGAACGTGTATTCATCTTTCAGAAGGAAAGGGTTCGTGGGGTGAGATGCCTCCAGATCTTGGGGTGTAGGTTCCCAAGGACCTAGGTCTCAGCCACATCTGCATGTCCTCTGGTGGCCCAGCTGGTCGTCTGTCCCTCTCTGTGCCTCAGTGTTCTCACCTGTCATATGGGCTGATATCATTACCCTCTACAAGGCGGCGTGCAGATTCAGGCCATTTCGGTCCGTTGGTTAGTTCCCTTCCTAGTGTTGCCAGGATTGTGGCTGGAGGCCGGTGCCACCGAGAGGCTCATAGAGGCAGCTGAGGGCCAGCCTCACAGGGAGCCCGTGCCGCCGCGGGGCCTGTGCTGAGAAGGGTGGGTGCTTGGTTCAAGGCTCTGTTGTCACCTGAAAGTCCTCATCGTTTGGTTTCCTCTTGCACCAGGCCCTGCAGTACATGAGCCGGTCCTGCCCAGCCCCCCACAGCCCCACAGCCTTGGTGGCTCGGGAGGCAGGCTCTGCTGGGGGAGCCTGAGTTCTCCGCTTCCGGGGCTGGAAGGAGAAGCCACCGCCGGCCACGGAGGTCTGTCTCCGGCCTCCACACTCGTGGCTTTTAACTTTCAACACTTTTCCCAAGTAAGAAACCCCATCCTATTTGTTGTAGATCTGATATTTATCAAGCGCTTTCCCCGTGCCGGATGGCGAGCCCGCCCGACCTCCGAGCCCTGCTGGTCCCCCCACTTCCTGGGTGAGGGGCCTGGAGAGGCCCCGTCATCAGCCTGGGGTTGCCCGGCTCAGGAGCAAGCAGAGCCGGGATTTGAACCCAGGGCTCTGTCGCCACGGTCGTGTCTTAAGTCCCATGCAGCCCACGCAATGGGCACGTCTGCGTTGGTGCTGACGGTGAGCTCCCCGAGAGAGAGCTGGAAGGGGCCAGCGAGCTGCGTCTCTTCAGTGGTCACACCCACGGGCAAACCTCTCCTGTGGTGGGATGTCCTAAGCCAGGCCCCCAGTGCCAGCTCCACGGACAGTGGCAGGTCCGTGCGCCCCTCTTTGGGGCAGCCAGCGAGCTGGGGAGGCGCAACAAAACTTCCCATCCTGCTGGGCCAGCTGCCTGTTGCCATGGCAACTCCTCGGGCAGCACCAGGTTCTGGGTCTCCTTGCTGGGCTCAGTGTTGGAGGTCAGGGGCTCAGGCTGGCACTGGTTTGGGGTGGAGACTCAGGGCAGAGGCACAGGCCATTTCTAAAGCGGGTCACCAAGCTCCGGTCACTCACCCACAGCAGGGACAGGGCAATGGTGAGGCGCCTGGACCCCTCGCTGTGAGCCCGGAGCAATGAGACAAAACCCCGTGGTGAGGACATTTGGGAAGCGAACCCCCTCCTAGGCAACCCCCTCCCAAGACCCCTGGGTGAGTGAGCCCTGCAATTTCACCCCCGAGGTCTCAGCTGGGCTCCCCGGCATGAAACCTGCCCCCGGGGATCTGTTCCACCTGGAATTCAGCGGAGCTTCTTGACCCAAAGGTTCTCCATTCTCCAAGCAGCAAGCGGTGGCCCGGGCCGCCTCCCGCTGAGGTCCAGGCCGCACCCATCATGGGCAGGCGACTCCCCGTCAGGCCCAGCATCACGGGGATCAGGGAGGCCGGGAGCAAAGGTCGGGGTGAGGCCAGCTCCATTCGATGTCAAAGAAGATTAGGAGTCCTGCTCTCGGGGCTGAGGGCCGCGGCCGAAATCAGCCTGTGATCCCAAGTGAGGCGAGTTCAGAGGTCACCAGCTGGCGCCTTTATGTGTCAATATTAACATGGGCGTCACCTAATTGGGGTGGGTCAGCCGGTGGACACGCCGGGACGCGCATCGGCAGAAGGAGAAGGACGGCCGGCCCCGCAGGCACTGTGTGGGGTGCAGGACGCGACGGCTCGTTCATTATAATAATATTCCCGTGAATAATCTGAACACGGAAGGAGCGGAGAGCAGCAGGGGCCACACGGCGTGGCTGGGAAAGCCAGGCGCGGCTCCCGGCGCTTCATTCATTACACTGTGTCGTCCTCCCAACCTCCCTATGAATCAGCTTCTGTCGCCACCTCCTCTTACAGCCAAGGAAACTGAGGCACAAAATGAGGCAGGGCTGCCCGTCTCCACGGTGGTGGTGGGGGAAGCGAAGAGAGAGGGTGCCACAGCCGTTCCAACTCCTGAAGCAAGGGGCTGGCCTTCGCATCCCCGCATCCACCAGGCATTGGCTGTGGGCGGCCCCCGGGGCGGGGTGGCAACCCCCACCCTCAGTGGCAGCTCCCGTTGGCAGAGGGCATGCAGGTGGAGAAGGGAGGTGCTGGGAGCCTTAGCAGCCACCCCAATAGTGGGGGGCGGGGACAGTGGGTAAAGAGGATGGGGGTGGGGTACCAGCGTATCTCCTCTACCTAGAGCAGTGATGGCGAACCTTTTGAGCTCGGCGTGCCAGCATTTTGAAAAACCCTAACTTAACTCTGGTGCCATGTCACATATAGAAATTTTTTGATATTTGCAACCATAGTAAAACAAAGACTTAGATTTTTGATATTTATTTTATATATTTAAATGCCATTTAACAAAGAAAAATCAACCAAAAAAATGAGTTCACGTGTCACCTCTGACATGCGTGTCATAGGTTCGCCATCACTGCCCTATTGACTCATTTATTCCAACTGACCTCAAGCATGGCAGAGCGGCCAGCCTCGGTCAGCAGAGCCACCTACCTGACGGACAGCTGACCACATGTAGAACATGGAACGGAGTCACATGTAGAACTGGGGAGTGGCTACCATGCATCTAGCATTCTAGATTCACGAACGAACTTACTCTCCCTACAATCCTAGGAGACAGGAACGCCCACTGAACAGGTGAAAAAGATGAGGCTCTTTTGGTACCAGAGCCGAGCAGAACGGGAAGCTCACCTAGGGCCCCCCAGTCCAGTCCCCAGGCCTGGGCGCTGCCCGCCATGCTGCCCGCCGCCTGGGAGAAGGTCACGGGCGAGGGGAGACCCGGCCAGCGGCAGGGCGGGAGCCGCGGCCGCGCCGGCTTTAATGGCCCGGCGTCGTCTGACATTTGGGTTTTACTCTCGGCGGGAAGTGCGCTAATTACCTCTGTTCACTCCGGAGTCCGGCGGAACTAGCGTCGGATTTTATGGAGTTCTGGGGGCTGCCGTGGAGAAGGCAACGCGCCTCTTCCCCAGCCTCGGCCAGCGATCCCGGGACTCAGGCCCGAGCGCCACCACAAGCTGGGGCGCCTCCCTTACCCACTTTCCGCTCGGGCACACACACAGCCCCGTGGTCCCCCGCCCCCCTGGGAGTAGGCACCACGAATCACCCCATTTTGCAGGTGAGAAAACAGAGGTTCTGAGAGGTAAGTGGCCCCCCTGCTCCTGCCCCGTGAAGTCTGGTGTCAGGGCCAGAGCCCGACCGCTTTGGGTCACTGCCTCAGCCTCCCCGACGGCCCTCAGCACCCGGAGCAGGACTCCGGGGCCCCACACTCCTCTCGAGGGAGGGTACTGAGAGCCCCACTTGACAGGTGGGGAAACGGAGGCAGGAAGCCTTACAGCAAAGAGGTTAAAAGCTCGGGCCATTAAGACGTTGGACTCTGGTTGGTGGCCCAGCTCCCTACATTCCATCGTGTGACCTTGGGCACCATTTTGGCCGCAGTTTCCTCATCTGTACAATGGGGTAACGGTAGTACCTGCCTCCTGGGCTGGGTATAAAGGTGACCCCGGGGTCAGCCTGCAGCTCTAGTGTATGTCGCCACGGCCCCGGGCGCCATGTCCGCCTCCCCCACATCCTGGGGCTGTGCTCCTCTCTCCCACCTCAGCAGGGTCCTGAGGTCCTCATGGTGGGGAACTGCCAAGACCTGCCCTTGGGAGGACGAGCAGGTGCCAGCTAAGGGAATCACTTTCAGGAAAAAGGGGGATCCTCAGTCTCCCCCAGACTACTGAGTGTTAGAGCAAGAATCGTCTTGTCCGATGGCCTGCCCCACCCCATGCCCATTGTACATATTAACACAACCCTGACATGGCATCAGCAAACATTTCTTCATGAATGAATGGGATGGAGTCACATGTAGAACATGGAAGCAACACCTGCCAGGCACCGGGTTCAGGGCTGGGACTTGGCAATGAGCAAAACTGCCTGCAAGGTCACTTCGCGTGCCTGACCTCCGCACCTTCAGGGGGCGCTGGTCTCAGGCCACCAGGTGGTAGATGCCCCTGGAATGGCAGGAGGTGGCCTTATGTTGAAGACACAGCCTGCTCAGACACGTGGCTAGGGGAGACAAAAGACAATCCTGCATTCATTGAGAATAATGTAATCATCACAGGGGAGGGGCCGCTGGAACAGCATTCGCTGGGTACAGATGAGGAAATGGAGGCTCAGAGAGGTTAAGTAACCTGCCCAAAGCCACACAGGAAATGGTTGATAGACAATCCAAGCCCAGCTGGTCTGGGATGATGGAGCGTCCGCTGCTTCAGAAGAGGAGGGAATGTGGGACCAGGGGGTTCTCCTCCGGAATGTGACGTCCAAGATGGGCAGCAGCCACAGCCAACACAGCACAGTTCATCCGAGCCAGAAGTTTAGCAGACAGACTCGCTCTTCCTCCTCCTCCTCCTCCTCCTCACCTCCTCCTCCTCCTCCTCCTCACCTCCTCCTGGGCTGAGATTGAGAGAGCGCTTCCCCTTTGTGTTCTGTCTGCAGAGCAGACGTCCTGCCCCCGTGGGGACTCTGGCTTCCTCTCCGCCCCCTGCCTGTCCCCAAATTCCAGGGGCTTTCAGCGCCCCACCAGGCCCTCCCGACAGCTGACATTTCACCCGCCCCTGCGGTCAGCTCGGGCAGCGGTAACAGGATTAGCCTGTGGAGGCTGATCACTTAATTAAACTTTGGGCGGAAGATGCTGTCTTCTCTGCTCCTTGCAGCTCCGGGGAAGGGGCACCGGGGCTCCCCATCGGCCGGGCTGAGGGATTTAACCCCTTGTCATCAATTCGGGCTCCATCGAAGCCAAGAACATCCATCCGTCCTCCCTCCACCTGTACCCCATCCCCCAAACACTGACGGAGCCCCTCACCTGCGCCCAGCACCGTGCTATATTGTAGGGGTAGATAAATGGTGGACCAAACTGGCTTCCAAGGTTGGTTTGGCTTCCACTCTGTCCTGTAGCCTCCGCTCCAGCCTCTGCTCTCTGTCCTGCAGCCTCCACTCTGTCCTGCAGCCTCTGCTCTCTGTCCTGCAGCCTCTGCTCTCTGTCCTGCAGCCTCCCCTCTGTCCTGCAGCCTCCACTCTGTCCTGCAGCCTCTGCTCTCTGTCCTGCAGCCTCTGCTCTCTGTCCTGCAGCCTCCGCTCTGTCCTGCAGCCTCCCTGCCTGCACCTGGGGAATGAGCCGGGCGGCCTGCTGGAGGAGATTGAGCGCGTGGAGGAGAGCCCAGTCCTCCCGGCAGAGGCCATTCTGCAGCAACTGCCGGTCAGCTGACCTCAAGCCTGGCAGAGCGGTCAGCCTCGGTCAGCAGAGCCACCTACCTGACGGACAGCTGACCACAGATGCACTGGAGAGCCAGCCAAAGCCAGGCCTTGACGGTAGACTCCTGCAGCAATAAAAAATGCTTATTGTTTTAAGTGACTGGGGCGATTTGTTCTGCAGCTTTATGTTAGCCAGAGCTGACTGATACAGCTTCCCTGTGCCTTTTGTATGAAACTAAACCACCCCCTGCCCTCACTCACTTTGCTCCAACCACGCTTGCCTTCATTTCCTTGTAAGAATCTTGCTTACTCCGACTTTTTGGTCCTCCAACCATTCAATCTGGCACATGGTAGGTCTCTATCAGCAATTGTTAAATGAATGAATGAATGAATGAATGAATGAACAAACAGATACAGCCCATCCTGGTGCATGGGAGTAAAGAGAAGCCAGAGTAGGGGATTTTGATGTTTTTTAAAGGCACAGGAGGCCTCTGAAGCACCTGAGGGTCGCCCCTCCCTCTGTGTGTATGTCCACACTCTTCCTCCTTGGACAAGGAGAGGACCTGGATGTGGGGCAGGCAGATCCTAGCTGTTAGCCACACATTCCTGGAGCTCCTCCCAGGATCCGTAAGGTCTGGCCTCTTCCATCGGCTCCAGGCTTCCAGGCGAGGCCACCAGAGCCCACCTCGCAGCCCGTAGCCACAGGAGTTCCCACGATGGGGCTCTCAGGATGTGCCTGCAGGCTGCGTCTGCCCTTGCTGGGCACGGCGCCTCCCCTCCCGTACCTGTGCTTCACGGTCCAGATTCTCCAGAACGTTCCCATCTGGCATCTCCCGTGTGTGGGAGGGGTGCAGGTGGTGAGTGGAGGAGGGAGTTCGCAGCCGTGTTTTCTCAATGGGGAAACTGAGGCCCGAGGCAGGAAGTGGGCCGGTCCAGCTGTGACAGCAGGGCCAGTCTCCCTCCCACCCTCTGCAGTCTTCCCTCTTTTCCAGGCCCCTGATCAGAGCCCAAAGCCCGCCTGTCTCCCCGCGGGGCTGCCCCCCCCCCACCCCCCGGGGAGAGCGAGGAGGACAGTGATGGATTTGGGCCAGCCTTCATTTTCATTCCGGGGCCTCGCATCTCAGCAGGCTCTCCCTCCCTCGCCACGTCTCCTGCAGACGGATGACAAGCGAGAATGTCTGTGACCCAGAGAAATTATCTTCCCTTCTCTTTCACCGCATAATTTTCTGCCCTCTCGTCTGGACAAGCCTGGGTGATTTTTAGCTACAAAAAAAGGGGGGAGAAATTATCATTCAGAAAAAAAATAGAAGGAGGCTCCTCGCTCTCCGACAGGCTGTCTGCTGGGTGAAAATGAGAATCTCCTGTCTTGTGAACTGCGGGGACTTCGCGGGGGGGGAATTCACACCTGCGGGGTGTCTGTGGGCACCCCCAGGGCCAGGCCCAGGGCCCCAGGAGGTTCCAGTGGCTTGAGGCACCTGCAGATTTTCCCACGTGGGTGCACACCTGCAGGACCTCAGGGACCACAGCACGGCCGTGGGTCACCTTTGAGGGCAGCGGCATCGCTTGGCAATCCAGCCTCATGGTGCCCAGGACCCAGGCAACTATCCACCCAGCTTGTGGCTTTCCAGAACATTCTCTACCCGCCTCCACACACACACACACACATACACACCCAGCTACATACGCAGGGTCTGCTCCAGAGGTTGGCAAGGTAAGTATTACTGACTTAAAGAAAAAAATCTGCTTTGTTTGTCTGATTTAAAATTTCAAACATTGCAAGTAAAGGTCTAGCAAATGAAGGTCCATCTGTGTCCTTAACCTTCTATGTAACCACAGTTAATGGTTTGATGTCGATTTTTCCAGACGTTTCCATGCAAACACCATGATTATAAAAATGTCCACGCCCACACGCATCACACACCCACACACAGGCCTCCCCGAGTTCTTCCCCAGCACGACCCCCATCACCGACCCAGTCTACTGCCGACAGACACGGGGGTTGCTTCTTTAGCTGCTGCAAACGAAGCTGCTGTGAACATTCTTATAAAGACCCTTTTCCTGTTAAGATCTTTTATTGATTTTTAGAGAGAGAGGAAGACAGAGGGAGTGAAAGAAATACTGATGTGAGAGAACATTGACCAGCTGCCTCCTGCATACCCTCTACCTGGGATCGAGGCCGTAACCCAGGCATGTGCCCCGACTGGGACTCAAACTGGTCCAACCAACTGAGCCACACCAGCCGGGGCACATACCGACCTTTCGCTGTCTCTTTTCTTAATTACATTTTATTCCTTTCGACTTTCACCTTTTGCCCCAAATCCAACTTTCCATAGTGAAATGTGTCAACACCGATGCTTTGAGTTAGAAAAAGGCAGTTAGAAAGCTATGCGGCCGCCTCCCAGAAGCTGGCGAAAGGGCCGACTTGCTGCAGACCAGGGCATAACGCAGAGCCGCGCCCCAGTCACGCGGGTTTCTGGGCATCTCCTACCTTCTGCCCTGGGGGTCACTGATTTTCAATGACCTCCAGGGCAGAGGGCAAAGCCTCGGGTCCTTCCTGCAACTGCTCTCTCCTGAAGTGGTCCAGATGAGGCGGATGCTGACAGCAGTTAGACCTCTAGCATTTAGGCCACATCTGGCTCTTTCTAGGCATAGACTGATCATGCTCTGCTTAAGACGACTTACAGTTCTTCCCAGCAGAGAACGTGGCAGTTAGAATGTCCTTTTTTTTTTCTAAACCTATGAGGACCCTAGATATTCCTTTTTTAAAAAAAATGTTTTTATTGGTTTTAGAGAGAGAGGGAGAGGGATAGATAGAACCATCGATGGGAGCGAAACATCATTGATCAGCTGCCTCCTGCACACCCTCTGCTGGGGATCGAGCCCACAACCCGGCATGTGCCCTGATGGGGTATCAAACTGTGACTTTTGGTTCCTAGGCTGACACCCAACCACTGAACCACACGGGCCAGGCTAGAATGTTCTTGATTCTAAGGTCCGGCAGCTTCCTTGACATCCACCTTTTAGGTTAATAGTCCTTTAGTCTTAGATGACTCCAACACCCAGGACAGTATGTACACAGTAGGTCTTCAACAAGTGTTTGTTGATTGAATGTCAACATGCCACTGGCTTAGGCAGAGAGCGACTGCATTGGCGCCCTCCACTGGGGGTGATAGTTTCTCTCAGCCCCATGGCGGCTCCTCAAGGCCCTCCTCCGGGAACCTTGCCCTCAGCGGGGACCAGACTACGGGGCAGGACCGGGACCGGCCTGCTGCTGGATTCTGGGAACCGGACCCACACGCCCATCCCGTCCCTGCGACGCGTGCCTTCCACCTGGCGCATCTGTGAAGCCTCTACTCCAGCTTGGTGGCTATTGCACGATTTCTATTTCATGCACACCTTCGCTTGACAAGAATTGATGTGGGCCTCCTGAGAGCACACGCAACACTGAATAAATGTTCTTTTTTCTCCTTCTATCGTTGTGTAAATAATTTGCCCATTCTGATAATTTTTCTTTCCTATTACACACATTTATTGTCACAACGTGCCTTAGACCCTGGGAAGCCAGGGATAGTGCGAGGGCCTCTTCGGAGCCCTGGCAGCAAAAACTCCTCGCTCGTTTCTCCTTCACCTTGGCTCTTTCCCCATCTAGGTTCAACGGACACGTGACTATACCCAGAAGATGTCTTCCTCCAATGGCGATGTCTGTTTACCCAACTTGCTTTGGGGTGAGGTCGGGATCGCAGGTAAAATCAGGACCCCTGTGTGTCTTGACTCATTTCCCCTCTGTCCTGCCTAATACACATGGAACTGGAAGTAGAGAAATTAAAACAGGTTCATTTTACCATCAAAGATGGCTCGTCTACTCCTGGCGCTCCACTTTAGAACCATAGGCTGCTGCTTTTGACCTCAGACTCATTTACCTTGTTGTTCGGCTCTCCCCAGCCCCAATCCCTTACTCCAAGTATCAGGCCAGGAATGCTTTTGACAAATAACAGTAAAACCAACTAGCTGTGTCTCAAACGAATGGGGCCCATTCTTTTCATATAATGAAAAGGCTGGAGATAGGCAGCTGGTGGTAAGTGGCTCCTGTGTTTGCGATTCTCTTAGTTTTCCCCTCAAGGCTGCAAAATGGCTGCCACAGCTCCAGCCATCACATCCCAGTTAAAGGCAAAAGGAAAGGAGGAAGGAAGAGGGCCTGCAGTTTTGCTATTTTTTTTTTAAATCAGGAAAACAAACACTCCTGGAAGCTTCTAGCAGATAGTTGCTGTGGTCTGATTGGCTAACAGACTCAGGCACCTCTAGCTGCCGGGGAGGCAGGAAAAGCAATGGGAAGGGAGCACAGGTGAGGGATCATCTGCCACATCCTCTCCTCACCCCACCTCCCACACTGGGCTGCCGCATCGCCTGTGTCTTCTGATTGGCCGTTTGCAGGGTGAGGCCTCCACAGCAGCCTCTATGAGACTAGTCTCTCTCAAGTCCCTTCTTCCATCACCCACGTCTTCCGGGAACCCCGGCCACCTTTACGTCGTGAGGTCAGTGTCCTCCTGCTGCCTTTGAACCTGCTTGTCTCTCTGCCCGAGATGCTGCTCGCCCACCGCCATGCCCGGCACCCGCGGGTGGCTTCTTCTGTCACTTCCTGGGAGTGGCCTTCTCCAGCCCTCATCCCGACCTGGAATGATGCGTTTATTTGTTCCTGGTTTATTGTCTCTTTCCTCATGAGACCCAAAGAGGTAAAACTGGCTGCCCTGGCCATGGGTCCCCATGCAAAGCGCAGTGCCAGGCTCTCAGTATTTACCGAATGAATAAAAAATATGCCGATGGTCTCAGAACTGTTGGCAGATATTGTGAAGTGGGGACCACGGCTCAAACAAGCCCAGGACTCTAAATGCTTCTAACAGCACTCGTTAGGAGGAAAATGAGTGTGCATGCATGCATATACACCCCCCCTCCACCCCCCGCAAGAAACCCAAAACAAAACCAGAAGAAAAAAGCAGAGAAATTTCAGGGTGTAATACTCGTTCCCAGTTCCCACCAGCCTTTTTGCTTCATTCCTGTCTTAAGGACCACGAGGCTGGCGACGGCGGCACAGCGGACAGACGACAGAATGAATCATTCAGTTCTCTTGTTGTGTTTCTTTCCACGCGGGCCCCAGGGTTGCTAGGTCGGACTAACCTCCACGCCAAGGAAGGACGGGCTGTAAGTCACTTTTGTTTGGAAAAGGCTCGCCCCCGAGCCGCCCAACCAGGCCGGAGGGGGTCTCGGTGGACATGTGGGTACTCGCCCATGAGGACCACTGTGGTTGTCCCTTCTTCGACCCAACAACGCCCCCCCGCCCTTGATGCCCTCCTTCTAAAAGGTCACCTCCAGCCCTAGCTGGTTTGGCTCAGTGGCGACAGCATGGGCCTGTGGACTGAAGAGTCCTGGGTTCGATTCCAGCCAAGGGCACATGCCTGGGTTGCAGGCTCGATCCTTAGGAGGGCGCATGCAGGAGGCAGCCGATCAATGATTCTCTCTCATCGTGGATGTTTCTCTCTCCCCCTCCCTCTCTGAAATCAATAAAAAAAATATTTAAAATAAATAAAAGGTCAACTCCATGCAAAGGTCACGTCTACTAAACTTTAACCATCCAAGGCCAGGCCTGTCATCTTTGCCACCCTGGTGCCTAGCACCTAGTGGGTGCTTATTAAATGTGTTGCCTTCCTGCCTGAACCCCGCCTTCTCCCGATCTTTCAGAAGACACACACCACCCATGTGACACCTCCTCAATCCATTCCTGATTAGCCCCGCACCCTACTCAAAGCTCCTCTGGTGCAGGGTGTGGGCTCTGCCCCTCGGAGCCTGGCCCTGTGCCTGGCCCATCGCGGAGCTCAGCGGGGGCAGCGCTCAATGCGGAGCATTAAGTCCCTGCTCTGGGGCCTCGGAGCAAAGTCCGCTGCTGCTGTGTAATCCCGCCCCCCGGGTGCCTCTGGATTTGAAGAACTCCAGTGACTAGTGAGAGAGACATAGAGGACCAAGGGGGAGGAGAGAAGCAGGAGTCACTTCGGAGGGATCCCGAGCATTTCCGGGTCCTCTGGGCAGAACCCCAGACCGCTGTCTCCTTCCCCAGCAGCCGTGACACCCCCACCCCCTCCGCGGACTCGCCCAGCCCTGCCTCCCATCAGCTGGGCTGTGTCCATCTGTTTCTCTGGGACGTTCCCCCACCCAGATCCTGCTCCGCCCCAGCTTCTGAGGGTGTCCAAGGGCAGGGGCTCAAACATTTCGGCATCCACAGCCGACCTCTGCCTGCCCTGGTGGCCCCGGTGAAGTCCAGGGGAGGTGGGTGCTGCCAGGCAGCGAACACTGGGGACCTTGCTCACATCCCTCAAGGGTGGGAGGGCGACCACCTGGCCCTCGGGGCAGCCCGTGAGGAGGCCCCGGCTTCTCTCCAGCGATGCCAGTTATTGGAACCTGAAGAGGGAATCAGATAAGAGAGCCGGAGACAGTCACCCCACCCCCCACGCGGTTTCCAGGCGACACGCAGGCTGTCGCGGTTGCTGTCATACAAACCATTTTCCCGGTAAGACGGCAGGTCCCACGGGAGAAGGGGTGAAGTGGAATATTTTATCAGCCATGTACACATGTAACAGAACCCGGGCTGAAAGGCAGACCCGCGTTTCCCTGAATGGGGGGAAGGGGCGGGGTGGAGAGGGCTGGCGGGTCAGCACGCGGTGGCCCAGGTTCCCTCTCCGTGTTGTCATCGAGGAGGGTGTCCCCACAGAGGGCTGCAGTGGGGACAGCGTGTAAAAGGCACCTTGCTTCTGTATTTAGAAATAAAAATCCTATATACATATCAAAGGTGAGGGAAGGAACGTATATAAAAACCACGCAGGATCGGGAGCCCTTTCCACCCCCACCCCCCCATCCCCGCTCGGAGACAGGTCCTGCTCCCCACGCTTCCGGTGGGTCCAAGGTCCAAGTGCACTCTGCAGCAGGAGCAGGGCAGTGTGGTGCTTGGAGGCAGAAAGCCGGCTTCCCCTCGGGGTCTGAAGAGGAGGAGGCGGTCCAGGCACACGAGTGGAAGGCACAGGCTCTCATTCTCCCTCCGGGAAAGGCAGTCAGCTCTCGCCCTGAGCACCGTTATCCAAGGATCTAAAGAGCAAGTGAAAATGAATGAGGACGATCTGGGACACACACAGTGACAGTACCCACCTTCCCGACAGCCACGGGCCCGCGTGCCCGGGGCAAGCCAAGGTGTGCTGTGGAGGCTGGTTGGTGGGTGTTGCCCGGTCGGTTGTGCTGGGCTGGGGTTAGGGTTAGAGGGTGAGTGTGGGGGGAGCAGGCAGCCCCAGGTGCTGTCTGGGAGGCAGGAGTGGGACATTCTCCTGGTGACCGTCTGTGCATGCATTTCTGAAGAATGGAGCACGGAAAGGCTGGGAGGCAAAGACCCAACAGCCTCCAACAGCTCCCCCAGATGTTCAGGGCGGGGCTCCATTCAGAAGTTTGAGATGATTCAAGTTAAGCAAAGAGGGATGGAGAGAGAGAGAGAGGAGGAAAAGAGAGAGATGGGAAAGGCAAGGACCCATCTGGGCAGTGCATCACATTGAAATTGCCCCGCATTAAAAATTCACCAGCCAGTGAATTTTCAAGGGATTTGTAGTAATTAGATGACAAAATGCTGGCAAGTCTCAGGCTTGCCAAAGATGTTACTCAGGGGTCAAAGACTCGACACTTTCGGCTGGGTAATTTGTAAGTGTCAATCACTCGCAGCCATCAGAGAGAAGGGAGCGATCTAACGGCTGAATTCTAAGTAAGTCCGGGCGCAGACCTCAGCCCGCCGTCTGCGAGCAAACCCCAAGGCCCCGGCTGCTGAGCCCGGCCTGAGGCTCCGAGTCCCACAGGCCAACCGAAGTTTCCCACTTCTTGTTTGATTTTATTCTTTAGGAAAGCAGTGCCTGGCCTAGAGTCGATGACCCTCCTTGTTGGACGAGAAAGTTTCCTGCTGCCAGCCGCCACTGAAGGGAGACATGGGGCGTTTGTGCAGGCGACTGATTTCACAGCCTCGATACCCAGCCCCAGGCCTCAGTCTTCTCATCTGTGAAGTGGGGATAAGATTCACCTAGCAGGGTTGTTCTGACTGTAGGAGGCAGGACCCGCTCTCTAACTACCTAACAGGTTTCTCCAATCAGGATCAATTCTACTTGCCTCTGCCCAGACGCTGTTCGGGCTCACCTGCCCTCATGGAAGAGTCTAGTTGGGGGAGGGAGGAGGAAGGAACAATAAACAAACAAATAGAAAGCGTGTCAGAAGGTGGCAACGGCTAAGAAAATGAGTGGACTTAGTGCAGGCTGGGAGGGAGGGCCGCATCTGCGCGGAGGCCGGGACACAAGGGCCGAGAACTAGACAGAACAGGCCTGCAGGGCACAGCGCGCAGGCCAGCGTGGCGGACTGTCACTGTGAGCACTATCCCGAGGCCGGAGACTGGGGGACAAAGGCGGGCGGGCCACGGAGGCTCTCGGCCCCTGAAGCTGGACTCCGCAGCCCCATCTGGACGGCGCCTGGTCGGAGCGGCTCCCAGAGCCCCAACGGGGAGAGGAAGCACCTGGAGGGCCCATCTGTGGCGTCTGGCCCGCCTGTGGGCCTGGCAGGCCCTGCGAGGGCCTCTCATTCCAGCTGCTCCGCTGACTGAAAGCTGACGAGGGATGAGGGGCCCGGAGGTAGAGTGATGCTGTCAGGACGGCGCTGCCCAGCACCTGGGCGGGCGGGAGATGCTTTCCAAGATGGTGGGCACAGGGGGGCCTTTCTTCCCCTCGCTGCTCCCACGTCAGGGTGTTTTCTGGAAAGGGCACTGGCTTTGGAGTCAGACAGACCCTGGGGCCTGAAGCCTGACTGCCGTTTCTGAACTGTGTAACCCTGAGCCTCAGCTGCTGCATCTGGAAAATGGGCACAGGCATCCCACACCCAGGGCTACGGACAGGCATTAACAACGGGATCTAGCTCAGGGGAGGCTCTCAGCAGACGGTCCTGATAAACGTGACATGACCCCCTCCGATAGCCACTGAGTGTCCCAATCCGAAGAATTCTGCGCTGAGCCACAGGGAGGCGGACCTCGAGAGGCTTAGGGGGCGGGCCTCTGCTTTAAAACAGAAGGAGCAGAACGGGTCTCGGGTCTCGGTACAGTTTGCTGCAGAGCGGGACCTATGTGCTGGGGGTACTCCTGCAGTTGGCGAAACTCCCGCTGGGCCGGGGAGGGCAGGGCTGTATCTGTAAGTCACTTTCCCTGGAGCTCTTCCTGGTTCAGCTTTGTTGGGGGCAGCGCCCAGCCCAGCCCTGCGTTGGGTGTATTTATTCCCTCACCCGCCTCCTTCCCCAGCGCGGGGAGCCTCATGCAGGTTTAACTGGGCTGTGGAACTGCTCAAGGGGAAAATGAGAACCTACCCAGTGTCCCCTGGGAGGCGGGGGCTGGGCTCGGAGCCCTGAAGGCCACCCCTCGCCACCCCGAGGGCGGGCAGAGAGGACTGGGAGGCCAGCCACCACGGCACACACTTGAGATGCAAATAAAAATTAGCAGCAGCTGCAAGTGGGCTCGGCCATCCCCCAAGGCCCCGCCTGAGTATTGCCCGTCTCTGCAGTTCAGGCTGCGGAATCTGGAGGTGCCCCGGCATCTGCTTCAGAATCGCTGCGACTGCAGAGAGTAGCTCAGGGAACAAAGATGAGCCCACAGTGGCTGCCGTGTATGCACACTTGCTATGTGCCCGGCACTGTGCGGAGGTGTCGGGCCTGCTTCCTCCTGGATCCTCACAGGCACCCGGTGGCACCGGCAGCGTGCCTGCCCCTTCCTCAGCAGGGGTCCCGCTCCCTGCTCCACCTGCCAGCCCTTCCTCTCTGCTGGACACTGTCACGTCTGGACACAGGCTTGTCTGTGACGGAGGCCGACGACTCCCTCACCTGCCCGGGTCACAGAGCTCACAAGCAGCAGAGCTGGATGTCAGCCCAGCAGCCTGGCTTGTCCCCACCCGGCTGCCCCCCACTCAGATCACACACCTTGGGGGGAGGTGGTGGGGAGGAGCGCGGCAGCCGGGCTCCACCTGACCCTCAGGACCTGGCCTCCTTCTGGGGGAGGGCCTGCCCCGGGGAACCCATCTTTCCTGGGTGTCTGCCTGGACCCCACAACCGTCGTCAGGAGAGCCAGAGAGGCTCTCAGCGGGTAGAGGGAACCTGCTCCCACCCCCAGGGCGCTGGCTGCTGCCTGGGAGGGGACCCCGCTCCCCAGGCTGCCCGGCGGCCCCTCAGGACCTCTGCCGTCTGCAGCTCGGCTGCGGGGTTTTCCAATTCTGGTCACGTCGTGCCCACACCTGCCCGTCCCCAGACCCAGTTTGGGGTGAAAGCCTTGCTTATTAGTCAATCTGGATCGCACTTACTGTGAATTACCAGGCCTGATTGATATTCATGAGTGGATACATCTGAAACCTCACTCGGCTGCCACGTGACTCCCTGCCTCGGGGAGGAGGCGGTGAGGACACGAGAGCTGAGCCGCCCACATGCAGCGGCAGCCCCCAGGCGGGACACTCAGCTTGGGGGAGCGGCCCCTGGCTGACAGCCGCCGTCCCCCGGTGGCCGGGACCAGGAGGTGCCAGCAGGACCTTCCGCTCTGGGTGGGTGACCGTCCTGCTTCTGGGGTTTGGGGCAGAGCTCCACAGGGGCCTGGGCCTGCACAGGGCGGCGTTCAGTAAAGCGCGCCCCGGCCCGGAACCCACCCCCCGAGAGGAAGCAGGTGCAGAGCCTGGAGCCTGGAAAGCAGCATCCAGGCTGGGGGTTCTCAGGCCTGTGCTCTGGGCTGGAGGGCAGAGCTCCCCCTCCCTCCCCCGAAGGGCCCGGGGTCCTGGAAAGTGCCCCGTCTTGAGGGCCCAGTGGCTTGTCCGAAGCTGAGAGTCCCGGACAAGTAGCAGGAAAGTACCTGACGGGCAACTCAGAGAATGCGTACGCCCACTGCACCCCCTCCCTCCGAGAGCTGCTTTGCTGAGGGCTGGGAAGGACACGTGCATGTTCTTCTGGGTGGATCCCTACAGGCTGAACAGGAGAGAGGGAGAAACTGGGCTCCCTTTCAGACAGAGAACTACAGTTTGGGTTTCTCAAAGAAGAAAGAACGTACCTTCCACCCCCCTCCCCACCCCGAAATGCGGCTGCACCAGCTGAGAGCAGAAAAGGCTTAGGGATGGAGAGGAGCCACGATGCAGAGAAATGCGGCTAAATCCCCAACTCTGAGTTCTTTTCCTTTTTACAGAAAGGAGAGAAACATCATCGGTTGCCTCCATATGTGCCCTCAGTTCGTCCCGAACCCGCAACCTGACTGGGATTCGAACCCCCACCTTCTGGTGCAGGGGATGGTGCCCCAGCTCACCGAGCCACCCAGCCAGGACCCAAACTCTGATTTCTAAAGCCAAACGTTTCCCAGGGAAGACGGGTCTGAGGAGACGAGTCTTAGGAGCCGCCATGAATGGGTCCGGCTGTTGGAGGACCTGAGCACTTTTTAAGGGGGTAGGGGGGGAGCGGGGAATGAGCACAGGACCTTCCAGCAGGTGGGAATCAGCCCGGTGGTCCATCCCACCTGGGCCACCTGCCTGGCTGGAACGTCCCTGGTCTTGGCAATGAAGCGTCTCTAAATGCCTATGTCTCTAGACAAGCTGGGCTCCAGCAAACAGTCGGTGCCCCCTCATCACCCCGTCCACCCACAGCCAGGCCTGCGGGCGGCCCCTCCTGCTGAATTTGGGCTCTGCCACGTGACTTGCTTTGGCCAATGGGGCAGGTAGCAGCAAGTTTTTGTGGACGCAATACGACCCCGTGTTCCTTTGGGGTGTTCCCTACAACCGCCATCTGAGACCGGGGCCTTAAGCTCTTCCTGGGCTAAGAATCCGCGGGAGCTTGACGGGTCCTTTCCCCCAGAAACCAAGACAAAGAAGCGTCTGTGGGGGCCTTTGGACGCTGCTCACCCAGGGTTCCGTTCTCGTTTACCTCCACAGGCAGAAATCGGCACAGACTGATCTAGAGAGCGACCCAGGACGGCCAGGCAGCGCCCCTAGGCCGCAGGCCTGCCTACCTTCCGACCGTCCCAGGAGAAGTCAGCCTCCTCATGTAACTGCTGACATCTGGGTCTGAAACACTGTCTACAGCGTCTCCACAGGCCCCTGGCCCTGCCCCTGGCTTTGGAGTGGCTGGGGCTCCGGCTGGGCACCAGATGAAGGAGCTGGCTTGCATTTTGGGGTCCACAAGACACCTTGGGGCTTGAAACTGTTGCAGTGAGATGTTTATCCTATGAGCTGGGCATCCGAATCCACGAGTAGAAATACTGAAGGGGGGGTAAGGGCTTGGGGTTCAACCCACTCGGCCCCCATCCCAGCTCCTCTGGGGCAGTCTGAGAACCACAACCGGAACCAGGGTGTCCAGCGTGTGCTGTGTGGCCCACCACTTCCCCGCAAAGCCCAGGGGAGGAGAGGAAGCCTGACTGGTGCCCTGGTCGGTGGAGATGCCCGAAGGGAAGGGGCCTTCCTCCGAGGTGTTCCTGGAATGTCAGCCTTGGCGCTCACCTCACCTCACCTGTGCAGCGAGGGGACTGGCTCCACCTGTGACTCAGCTGAGACAGCGGAGCTCATGACTGGGAAAGGGCTCTGCAAAGTGCAGGGTGATGCGCAGACACGGGGGTGGGGGGTGGGGGGGGGAAGGGGGCAGCGGTATCGCCTGGAATCTTTTTGGGGACCATAAGGGGGGCTCCTGACAGTTCCCAGGGAAGGTGGGGGCAGCTGCCACCGGAAATCGGCACAACAGAAAAATGCCTGCTGCTGGCCTCGCCCAAGGACGGGGCGCTGCGGTCCCAGGGGGTCATTTTCATAAAAGCTGCAATTAGGGGAAGTGGGTTTATTAGGGAGCTGGAGGGACGCAGCCCTGGCTTCTGGCGATGCTGACTGGACTGCAGGGCCTGGGCTCGGGGCTGGAGCACTGTGGCCTCCCATGGGAGTGGGGGATACTCCTTGATGTTGGGGGGGGGCATAGGACAGCGAATGCTGGTACAGTGCTCACAGCCCACTCATTTAATCCTCACATCCCGTGAGCTGGGGCTGCTGGTGCTCTCAGTTCACAGGTGGAGACACTGAGGCTCTCAGAGGTCAAGGAGCTGCTCAAGGTCACGCTGCTGGTAAGTGGCAGAGCGGGGATCAAAGCCCAGGGGCCTGGCTCCGGAGGTGGAGGATGAAGGGCACACAGTGGAGAGTTTGGCCACGGCGTGACCTAGTCGAGGTCACTCGCCCTCTCTGGTCTGACCTCTGAGCTGCCAAATCAGCGGGGTTTAGCTCAGGTCCCGGCAAACTTGATGTGAAGGGCCAGCTGGTCAATACTTTGACTTGTGACCACACAGCTGCTGCCGCTGCTGCCAGGCAGCCCTGAACAGGACCAAGCCAATGGGTGTGGCTTGTGCTAATAAAACGTCCTTTACACAAACAGGCGGCGGCTGGGCTGTAGCTTGCCAAAGCCCATGCCTGGTTTGGACCATTCATGTCCCTTCTTTACCACTTATATTAGGATCTTAATAACTTCCTTCACACCACTGCACGGCGGGCTCAGCCACCACCTGTGGGACGCACGCACCAGGCCTTACATTCTTCTGGGGCTCCACAGCTCTGAGTCCCTGCGTCCCAGGGCCACCCCATGCTGAGCCGCACACCAGCCAGGGACTGACGGCATTTGATAAGTAACCGCCGGCCCGGGGCCAGGCTCTGCACCGCCTCTGCCCGGAGACAAGAGAGCAGGAGACGAACCCGTGGAGCCGGGTGCCAGCCCCTGTGCGGTGCCCCCTGGGGAATGTGCCTCTCTGAGCTCCACGGCTCCCTGCCCACAGCTGCTGGGAGGGTGACGTGGTTCGTGCCTTCGTCTACGCTGGCCAGCACCTCCCTCCCGCCAGGCAGGGCTTGGCTGGGGTTCCCAATCAGACAGACGTGAAACCACAACACAGACCAACATTCCCGCTGGCACAGGGGCCGAGGAGGAGCCAGGTGTCCGAGGGCATCTAACGGCCGGGCTTGTCTGCTCAGGGCTTGCAAAGGTCATCTATGGTAAGGTGTCTATCTCAACGCCTGGGGCCATACGGGGGACAAATGACCATCCAGCACGTGTCCCCTCATCCTTTAGTGCTAACACTGCTGGAAAAGACTCCTTATTATGAGTGACGCTCAGCAGGGAAGCGGGTGGAGAACCCGAGGGGCGTTTCCCGGGAAGGAGCGTGCCCGCTTCTGCAAGGCGCACCAAAGGGTTAAAGTCATTTTCATTAAAATTTAAATTTCAGCAGGCGCTCGCGTCCTTTGAACGTTTGACTGGCAACCATTTCATATTTCAATCTCGGCAGAACAAATTGAATTAGATGTTGAGACCGAGCTCGGCTCTGTTCAGCAAAGCCTGCGTGCGCGGCGGGCGCTAATCCTCTCCGAAAGCTGCGGCAAGCGGCGCTGCGAGGCGGCCCGGCCACGAAAGACAAACCGGCCAAGGAGGCGGCGAAAGGAAAAGAGGCCGCTGGAGGCTGTCCTCGGCCTGACTGGGGGTCTCCAGGCCTGGGGGACGGGCCAGCGTCTCTAACCCTGTATCCCAGGTGCCCACCAGTGCCTCGCACAGGGGCACCTGCTGAGTGTCGGGTGGATGGATGGATGGACAGATGGGTGGATGGATACCTGGGGTGAGGATCAGCAGGTGGCCCTGCCAGTCTCTGCCTCTGGCCTGTGCCCTTCCCGCCCCGCCTTTCTGAGAAGCCACAGGTGCCTGGCGCCCTCCCGGATTTGAGGGGCTTCCTCGGGAACCTGGGCTCACCGTGGTCTCCTGCTCCTTCCCTCAGCCCCTGCCCCGAGTGCAGGCCGCTGGAGGATGCCAGCTTGCGTTGCCCAGGAGGAAGGAGGAAGGCCTCCCCTGTACACCCAGACACCACCCCACGGCTGTGGGCCTTTGCCAGTGCCAGCGACCCCGCTGAACCCCGTGATCCTGGCTCACCTCTCCTCTGCTTCCCGGGAGCCCGCTGCACTCTTCCCTCCCCCCCAGCATTCTCTCCCCAGCTCTGTCCCGACCAGGGGGGTGCAGCACCCCTCTGCCAGGGGGATGAGCCTGCCGCCTGCCCCCACACCGGCCTACACAGGAATCGGGGCCCGGGTGGCACTCCTTTCCCTGTGCCTTCCTTTCTCCCAGACCTTCCGGTTGCCGGGACCACTGAGGTCCCATCATCACTTCACACTCGACAGAGCCCCTTCCCGAAGCTCTCTGGTGCCCACCTCCCTAGGCTGTCTGTCGCTGTGAGTTCCCCCAGGTCACCCTGCACTGACGGATGCTTTTCTCCTAATAGGCGGCCCCTCTTCCCAAAGGGGTGAGATGGGCACCTCCTGTGGGCTGGGCCCAGTACTGACCTTGTTTTACTTTATTATGACCTTGCTAGCTACACCTTCCTTCACTCCAGAATAATAATAACGAGGAGGCTAGCCAGGCCCCGCCCCACGCCGTTCCCTGACCCAGCAGTCTGTGCGGGGACAGCTGGAATCTGAACCAGGGATTGGCAATCCCCAGCCCTGTCCCTTCCCTCTGACAAAACAGCTGCTTTAACAGAGATGAACTGCCAACCCTGGGTGCTGACCCAGCAGGACCCACGGGCCCTGCACAGAGCAGTGGAAAGAACGGGCAGACTCCAGGCCTGTCACCCGAGACCCTCGGTGGCTGGGGATCCTGGTCACCACGCGTCTAGCCTGGGGAGGTTTATCATCAACCCCACCACAGCCCCCGCCTGAAGGCTGTGGTCCCCTCTGTGCCAGCGGGAATGGGTCACGCTGGGCCCCGGGGTGCGGTTCACAGGGCCCAGCTCCAGGCTCTGCAGTGATAAGCTGGGGTTGCTCAGCCTCGCAGGGTAGTGGGGCCGGGGAGCGCAGCATGGGTCCCAGGCCACTCTGAGAACTGGGTGAAGACTAAGCCCCCTACGATGCACAAACCAGGTTTACACAGAAAGGCGGAGGTTCTTAGACTCCCACGTGGAGCCCCACCCGCAGGCCCCACGTTACGCAGCAGACAAGTCATAGTTCAAGCATCGATGGCTTTAGTCCCAGCACCATCTCCGAGGTGGGTCTACAGCCGCACTTTACAGAGAAAGATGGTGAGGGCCAGCAGGGACCTCGGTGGTCTGCGGTGACATAGCAGGGGACGGCCAGGCCGATTCAGACCCAGGTGGCACGGCTGCAGCTCTTTTCTCTCCACTATTCCTGCGTCCTGGTAAGTGCTGGGCACAGGCCTCCTCGCGGGGGAGGCTGGTCTCTGGGCTGGAGGTGTGTGCAGTGGGCACTGCTTGCTGGGCTGGGCACCTGGATGCATTTCACAGGCCCAGCTGGGCCCAACCCATAAGACTGACCACGAGGTCAGCAGGGCCTGCAGTCCCAGGTGACGAGGATGGGGCAGGACGGAGGCGGTCCCAGGCTGTGAGCATCCCCTTGGACAGACAGACAGACGGACAGACGCAGGCGGGACTGCAGCTCAGCAGCCCTGGAGGAAAGCGAGGGTGGAAGCACTGTGCCTGGCGCCTCCCATGCGTTACCCCAGCCTTTCCTTCTCACGAAAGCCCTGAGTGGGAACCAGTCAGTGAGGAGGCTGAGCCAGGAGGTGAGGTAACGGCTGGTTCCCAGCTCCAAGGAGCTGCCTCCAGCCCCTGGGTCTGGGCAGTGGGGTGCCCGGGTCCTAGCTCCCATGAGTTGGGGCCCTCTGTACCCTGACCTTCCTGCCGGCGGGATGAGACCCTGCAGCGTCTCAGGACCTTGGAGGAGTCCTGTGAGCGCAGCCAACACCTGGCTTGCAGGGAGGCCGGTTGTTTTTGCTGCTTCCAGGTCCCTGTGCAGCCATGGACTCCCTCAGGTGGCCGGGCTGGCCCTCCTGCAGGCCCAGAGCGGCTCAGGACCCAGGGCTCCAGCAGGCGGCCGTCATCCCCTCTGACCTTGGACCAGCGGAGGGTGGGCTGCCTGCTGCTCCCACCCCGGGCGGCGCACCAGGCCCCTGGCCCCCATGGCAGGACGCAGCGGCGGAGCGGCTGTCCCGTCCTCAGGGCCCTGCAGCCACGTACCCTCTCGGTGCCAGCTCACAGCTGAAGGGTTTGCTCCTCACTGTCGTTCTCACTGTCTTCCAGCTGCTCCAGGATCTCGTCCAACACCACAGACCGCTTTTTCTTCGGGGGCTCTGTGGGCGCCCAGATGGCAAGAGAGGAGAAAAGAACAGCCGAGGGGGTTGGAGGCAGGCAGAGGGCGATGGAGGGGAGGAAGGCGGGTGGGGACGAGGAATGGGAACGCAAGGGAAATGGGACGTGGTGAGAGGGGAGACACAGAATAAGATGGGAGACGGGAGAAAGCATGGAAGGGGGAGGCATGAGAGAGGAGGCGGGGGGAAGCGAGGAGAGAGAGAGAGACAGAGAGAGAGAGAGAGAGAGAGAGAGAGAGAGAGAGAGAGAGATTGTGGGTTAGTCTCCAGCTTCGCCTTGGGGAGCTGCCTCTTTCTGGCCCAGAAACTCTCCGCTCTGGGGCCAACCCCTCCCACAGAGGAAAGGGTCCCATTTGGAAGGGAAGGGAGGCCACCCCTCCCCAGCAGGTCAGAGGTTAAGGCCTCTCTGCCTGGTGTGGGGCCTTGAAAACCCTCAGGGAGGCAGCCCAGCCAGGGCAAAGGTTGAGGAAACAGTGGTAGCTGCTGTGTCCCTGGAGGTTGCAGGCTCGTAACCGAACAGCAGGCAGCAGCACTCGGTCGGTGCTGAATAAACACACGCTCAAGGGTTCCTGAGGAGGCACGGAGGGAGTAACCATTGGGGTGGAGGCTTTAGAGAGGATGGGTGATGTGACCTGGGTTTTGAAGGATGCAGAGGAGTTCTCTGAGGGGAGGGGGAAGGGGGTGCAGATGCGCAGCATGAACATATGAAAGGCATGGCGGGCTCAGCAAAATATATGCCCTCTGGGCCCCGAATGCTATTGACTGAGTACCTACTATGTACTACGACTCCTCTTTTCAACAAGCCCGCAGGTAGGTATTATTACTGCCTCTCACAGGCGAGGGGACTCAGCCACAGACAGGAATGGAACCCAAGCCCACCAAAGCCGTCTTTCCACTTTTCATGAAAGCCTCCGTGGATGGCAGACACCAGGGAGACGAAGGGAGGCAGAAGGCGTGCTGGTCCCCTTGGCCCTCCAGGAAGGAAACGGAGGGGGGGGAGAGGACTCCCCTGACCACTGCCTCTGACAGGACGCCCTGCCCTCAGCCCGTCTGCACTTCTCCCTGCAGCAGCATGTCTGTGTGTGGGACACTGTTCTGTCCATTGTGTCCTCTGCCTTAGCACACTGCCTGGCCTAGTGAGGGCTCATTAATATTTGACGAATGAGGGGATGAGCAAAGGGAGTGGGAAGGGGGGACATGGCGAGCTGCCCCCTTGGCGAGGGTGAGGGAGGCTGCCCCCCCACCCGTCTGTCCGAGGAGCCTCAAGGCCTGGCAGCTGTATCCATCATTGTTAGTCATGAGAAGAGACGGGACAGAATGGGCTGGGCGGGCGGCAGCCCACGGCTCAGACACCCGCTTCCGTTCCTGCTCCCTCCTCGATGCTCCTGGCTTCCTGTAATCGCCAGGCTCTGGAGGGGCACCATGGCTCCTGGAAAGGAATCTGTGGGCAGGTAATAGGAGCCGGGGATAGAAGGGCCGCAAAACAGGGCTGCGGCCTGTCACGGACACCCCCTCGCAGCGACGGCAGTGGGGTGGGCTGGGTCTGTCTTATGGGCGCAGCACACAGTAGGTGCTCTGTGATCATTTGCTGAATAAAAGAATAAATGGCTAAAATTAAAACTGCTAATGTCGGGATAGCCATAAAATAAACCAGCGGCTGAGCAGGGATGTCACCTGGCTGGCGACACTGAGGCCCAGAGGGAGGGGCCGCAGCCGGAGAGGAAATACACACAGGATGGGCACTTTACAAGCAGCATGTCACCCGAGTTCCACCAGCACCCGCTTCAGGAGTGGGCGCCATCAGCCCATTTCCCAGGTGGGAAGACAGAGGCGTAGACACCAGCATACCGAGCCCCACAGCGACCACGCGGCAGCCTCAGTGTCCGAACTGCACCCCATACCTGAGGGCAGGGGGCAGGGCCAAGGTCCCACAGGACCCCGTGAGAGGGCATGTGGTCGCCACGCCTGGCTTTAGAATGAGGCGCATGTGGCTTTAGCACTTCCAAGTTGTGTGATTCGGGCAGGGCATGTTCGCTGTCCGAGATTCAATCCCTCATGTTTACAAGGGGGGAAAGGGCGAGTCCTCCACCCCTGTCCTCGGCGGCCACCCTCTCTCTGCCGACCCCAGGCCTCCCTGACCTTCTGGTGCAGGCCAGGGGTCCTCCTTCCCGCGAACACCTCTCAGAGCACTGCTCAGGAGCTCGGGCACTGATGCCACAGCCCTACTCGGCCCTTCTATGCCTCAGTTTCCCCATCTGCAAAATGGGCACACTATTAATAACTGCCCCTCATGGGTTGTTGGGAAGATTAAAGGAGTGAAAAGAGAAATGCCGGCACCTGGGAGGGTCCCGATGATGCTGAGACCAGTGTCTCTGTCACTGTTAGCCCCGTGAGAGGCGTGCGTGTTCCATGTCTCTCTCCCATCAGGCTGACAGCGGGGACTGTCATAGGAAGGCTAGTACATCAAGGCCAAAGGAGGCACGGCCCACACTGTCCCCTCTCCCCCAGTTGGAAAATGGAGGCCGAGGGTACCCACTGGCCGCTGTGCGGTGGAGGGTTTGGGAGGCAGGCTGGCTGAGGTCCCAGGCCTGCCACTTCATGGCTCAGTGACCTTGGGCGAGTCACCTCCGCTTCCTGGGTCTGTGCACTGGGGGTGAAAACAGGACCCACCTCCCAGGGGGGCTGTGAAGGCCAGTGCGTGGGTCTGGGCTCACGCGGGCACACCCTTACAGCATCCTCTCATGGGCCTGGCATCTCTGGCTCAGGTCGGGCACCCAGGTGCCCCCAGAAGACACATCAGGCCCTGAATTCCCACCCAGCAGCCCCCGCGGGCCCTGCCGCGCGCGGAGCACCTGCTGGCCGGGACAGCTGCAGAAATCCCACTTCCCCGCCATCAAAGCCTCAGTGGGTTTTCACCAAACACACACAATGCAGAACCGGGAAAAGGTGTAAAATAAATACACGCAACAAGCTGCGTTCCTTTCAGTATCACAGCTGCACCCGAAGATAAACAACGCGCGAATGTCGCCCAACATCCACACCCGAGAAATTAACTTGACAAAAAGCTCAGCCGGCCCCCAACAGCCCCCCAGCCCTGCCCCCTCTCCCCCCTCCAACCACCATTCTGCATTTCTGGAGTTCCCATCTAATGATTTTATTTTTCAATTAATTCCTTGACAGAATGCCAGCCCGTGTCTCTCTGCCGTCCCTGGCTGGCGCGGGCGCCCTGCATGGAAGGCACAGGCGGGCAGAGAGAAAGGCGCAAGGGGGTGGGCGGGGAGCTGTCGGGAGGACAAGAGAAAGCGCTTCGTGGGGTTTTGTTCCAGAGGCAGAACGTTGAGGAAAGGCAAGTGGGGAGAAGGCATCTGAGCGGCACCCGGAGGCCAGGCAGCGGGAACAGCCGGGTAGGGGAGGGCCTGCGTGCCAGCTGGAGCCGGGCTGCGGGCTGTACGCCTACTGCTCCCGGCTCCCAGCTGGGCGACCCGCGCCAGGGGCCGCGCCTCTCTGGGCTCAGTCTGCAGTTACTGCACAGCACCCAGCACCGAGGGTGCTTAGGAGTATTAGAAGGGCTAGCACACAGTAGGCGCTCCATAAAGGCTAGCCTACTTACTGTCGTTGATGGAAGCTGCTCCTGTCACTCCCCGTCTCTGTGAACCCTGGGCCGGTGCCAAGGCTTCAGGGCCCCCTCCTGGGGCGACCCACCCACAGCATCAGCAAGCGGCCCTGGGCATGTCAGTGGTCCCCACCTTGAGGGCCATGGGCTGTCCCAGGCCACGGGACACATGGGCCTGGAGACTGAAGGGAGCTAAACTCCACACCTCAATGTTCCTCTCTGTCGAGTGGGTACAGTGCTGCTCTCCTGATCCCATGGGGGACACCGGGGTTCCTGCCGGCAGGCATTCACAGCAAGTACTCACTGAGCATCTACTCTGCCGGGCCTGGTGCTGGGGACACAGCACCAAGAAAACCCCAACGGATATACTGACCCACCAGCCGTGGAAGCCATGCTGGGCCCCAGGGTGGGCAGAGCCGGAGCCCCCGCTTGCCTCTGAATTACAGGGTCCTGTCTGCAGAGGGCACGGTGCCCACTGCGGGGGGTCGATGACATCAGGCGAGACAGCACGCAGAGGTAGCAAACGCTAGAAGCATTGCAAGGACACCCAGGGGGTAGCGGAGCCCAGTCAGCTGAGGACCCTGCAGACTCAGTGGGTGCTGCGGGCTGAGCGGGAGGAGCTGGCGCCAGCCGAGCGAGCGCCTGCGTCCTGGGTCCTGGGTCGGAGCTGTTCAGGCTCCAGAAAACCCTGAGTTGGGGATATTCTTGTCCCATTGGTCAGGTGTGGAGGCAGCCACTCTGGGGCTTTGGGGAAGGCACGTGACCACTCCCAAGCGGGGCCTTGAACTTGGATCCACAGTGATACCCACGGTCCCGGGCTCAGCTGCCGGCCCCATCGTGGCGACCCTCACCCAGCCCTCAGCAGGCAGAGAGCCAGGGGAGTGTCCAGGTGATAGTGAGTCGTTGCAGAGAAAAAGAGAAAAGGGAGCCGGCCAGGTTGGAGAGCACCCCCACTCCCTGCCACAGGCCTGGAGGGATCCTTCAATTTTGAGGGGCTTGGTCGACATGAGCTCCCTGTCCCCTTCTCCGGGCACAGGCCCTGGGTTGGGGTAGAGGCTGAAAGGAAGGGAAGAGTAACGGTGCCTCACAGGCCTGATGTGGGATGATGTCTGTACCAGGATCTGTAAGTGCAAAGGCCTGAAGGGCCAGGCGGACACGTGATGCAGTCGGTGGTCCAGGTGGGTGACTACAGGGAGGGCTGCCGGCTGTGGCAAAAGCAAAAGCCGCGCACCTCGGCCCCCGCTGCTCACTGGGATGCAGGACCATGTGGTCAGAAGAGAAGCCAGAATCTCAAATTTCAGGCCAAATCTGATAGCAAAAGAGCGGTGATTAAAAAAACACACCATTTGTTTCCATGTCTTGTAGGCAAGACAAAGATCTGTGGCTGATCTTAGTGGAGGGCTCGCCCACGCAGCCTGACTTTCTCTCTCCTCTGTCTGCAGGGCCCCCCCTGGCTTTGCCTGTGATCATGGAGCAGTAATAACCTCCTCGCCTGTGTGTTTTCCTGCGGTTTCTCGGCCGGGGCCAGCCTCGAGTCCAGAACAAACCTGGCCGCCCCCTGCCGCCAGCCAACCCTGGAGGGAAGCCCACCACCTCCCGCCCCTGCCCCCAGCGCTCTGGTCCCCAGGCCCCGGGCCTCGTCCAATCCGAGCCCAGCCCCTGCCCCTCCCAAGTTGCTCTGAAATTCTCCTTCTGTCAGTTTAATTCCGTGATGGATGAGGAAGAGCAGGAGAAATGGCCCGCACAGCTGGCTTCCCCGTTAGCCCTAGCAGGGAATCCTGGCCTGGCTGGCGACGGCTGAGTGAAATGTTTGCGGAACGCAGAGAACACAAGTCAATAACAATTTAGCTGGATTGGGAGCAAGTACCTTCCCGCACGGACAGCCGCTCCCGGGGGAAGGGGCCAGGAGTGTGCAGGATATTGCCAAGCGCTTGGAAATATTTCCAAAACACCACTCAAAGGGGCTCGGGGCGTGGGGGGCGGAGGGGGAGACCGGAGGACACCTGCCCGGCCTGCTCAGCCTCCCAGCACCTCTGCAGGGAGGAGCATTCGGCCTTGGGAGCGTGGCTCCCGCCCCTCGGCCAGACGCTCGCACCCTTGCTAGCAGCTGCTACCTAGGAGCTGCCTTGACCAAAACAATTCCCGCTTCTTCATTTTTCTTCTCTCCATTCTGCCTCCACCAGCTGGGGTGGCTGGGGCGTGTGAGAAAAGCGGGTCTCCAGGCCAATTTCTACCTCTCTCCTGGGGCCACCTCCCAGCACAGAGGGGAGGGGGGGGAAGTGGGGGAGAACAAAACATACTCCTCCGGACAGGGAAGGGCACCCACCTCCACACCAGGGATACCACACCTCCCGTAGGCCCCCACCCCCCGCCGCAGGCCCTCCGTGACGACTGGGACAGTTCCCCTCACCTGCCACCGAGAAGCCTGAAGGAGGGAACAGAACCACCCAAGTGGAGGGATGAAGCTGAGGCCAGGGGTGCTTACGGGACCTGCCTGCCTCCAGGGAGCTGGAAAGACCCACGGCAAAGGGGTCTTCTGAATGGTACAATCTGTGACTTCAGCCACGTGCCTGAACAATCCTGACTGTGACTCAAAGCCGACGATTACTTCACGGCCAAGATCAAGGAGGCGTATTTGCAGGGGCTGGCGTGGCGATAACAGGCTCCCCTGGCCCCAATCTTTTGAAAATGTGCCATCTTATGAGGAATGAAGTTATGGGGGGGGAGGGGGGTGAACTGATGGAGGCTTTAAATATCATCTGTGTGCTGATGGCTTCCAAATTTATATCCCAGCCCAGACTTTGCCCCTGAGCTCTGGACTCGTAGATCTATCTGCTTGACATCTCACGGGGAGCCCTAATAGGTATCTCAAACCCTGTGTCCGGGCCTTGCCTCCACACCGCCGCTTCCCAGCCTCTCAGCCTCCCGCGGCACCACCATCCTCTGAGTGGTTTAGAGCAAAGGGCTCTGTCCCTGCCTCAGTTTCCCTCCGGACTTCCAGGAGCAAGTCTGCTGGCTCTACCTCCATCACAGTGCTCAATCCACCTGTTTCCTCCCACCCTCGTCTCTGCCCAGGCCACCCCCTCGCTTGCTGGGATGACTACCGTGGGCCCCTCCCTGCATTCTCGTCCCCCCACAATGCATGCTCCACACAGCAGTGAGGATGAGGGCCGGCAGTAAGTCAAGCACACATACCCCTCCTTCAATCTTCGAGGGACTCCCCCTGTATCTTGAGTAAAAGCCAGGCTCCCCACCACACCCACAGGCCCCACAAGGGAGCCCTGCTTGTTACATCCGCTCCCCACTCTGGCCACAAGGTCCTGCTAGGAACATGCTCCTGCCCCAGGGCCTTTGCACCTGCAGGACTGCCGCCTGGACCGTCTTCCCCCAGATCTTTGGCTGGCTGGCTCCTGCGCATCAGGTGAGGACGCTGACCCCTCAGGCAGACTTTTCCCAACCACCGTACTGGACGGCTCCTCCCAGCCCGCACCGAGGGCACAGTATGCTATCCTTCCTGACTCCCTCCCACGGCTTGCTATCCACAGGACTGTGTTGTTATTAACTTTTCCCTTTTATCATCTGTCTCTCCCACTCAAATAGCCCCATGTTCGCTGTTCTGTTCCCCGTGCAGGGAGGGCCTGATAATCGGTGACAGGAAAGAACTGAGTGAAGGAAGGAATGGAAATGGAGGGAGAAGCAAGCGACGGGGCCTCCTTCCCAGGAAAGCAGAGCAATCCATGGGGGGGTGGGGGGCGAAGGTGTGGTTACGGGGCCTTCAGAATTGTCCGCTCTCTGGGAAAAGGCGGGTTGTGGTGGAGGAATTAGCCGCTGGCAGCTTTTGGCTAAAATAAAAGCAGCCGTTGCACGAGGCTTAGGGGCTGTAGATTTTTTCTGGAAAGAGTGAGACAGTATTTTAGGTTTTGGGGCCACAACTCTGCTCTGCCTTGCAGCGTGAGAACGCAGCCAAAGACACATGCATGTGCATGGACATGGCTGCGCACCAAAAAACTTGACTTACAAACAGGCTGCGGCTGCATTTGGCTGTGGCTGTGGTCTGCAACCACTGCCCGACCTGGACTGGGAGCCTGGGGCAGATAAGCGGGCCCGTTAGGGACTGGGAACCCCAGGGCTGGAGGGAGGAGAGAGAGGGTTATAGGTTCTGTAGTGCAGGGCGGTGTGCCCGCAGGCAACTCACTAGACCTCTCTGGGCCTCCGTGTGCACCTCAGACAAATGGGAGCAGCACCCCCTCCAGGGAGCTGTGAGGCCACAAGGAAACCACGTGGCACTGCCCCCCGCACATGGTAGGTCCCCGACAAAGCTCTCTCCCCCGTTCTCTTTCGCCTGACTTGATCTTCAATAAGAAGTCACATGATTGCTCTTTGCAGACAGGTGGTGTTCCCAGGCTCAAGGTTAGGCATATCGGGCTTCTGACCAACAGGCTCCAGTGCTGGCGCTCACCTGGCTAACCGTGGGGCCCAGAGCACACGGTCCAGCCTTTCTGAGCCCCGGGAACCCCTACCTGTGGGGTCGGCGGAGCTGAACTGAGCTGGCAGCGGCACTGTCCCTCGTCTGTATTCTATGCTCAACTAGAACAGGCCATTCTGATGACTAGGTTCTTATTTATGCTCGTTTATTCACAAACAGTGACACCAATCACGCATGTGAGCACAGAGCAGCAGGAAGAGGAGGTGAGGGTGTGATGGGGCCGAGAGGAAAAGGGGTGTCAGGGACGTGTAGAAGCTGACCCTCTGGCTGAGCCCTGAAGGCATGGGGCTGGGGGCTGGGCTGACGGGACAGGGCTCCGGGCTGGGAGGGCAGCTGTGTGCTAGAGGCCAGTGACTGACGGGACAGCACCCCATCTGGGCCTGGCCTGGCTCGGGCGGGTGGGGACGGGCTGCTGCCAGCCACTTGCCATGCGGGTCATGTCTGCACTCACGGCTCCGGAGGTGAAAGGTGCGGCGCTAACCACAGCCCATCAGTCCTCCCAGCGGGAATAAGACAACGCGGGAAGCGGAGCCGTGCTCCCGGCCAAATAAAAGCCTGCTTTGCCTGCGCCTCCCTGGCTGTGCCCGTTTGAAAACAGAGGGTTCTGCGGGCGGATTGCTTCTGTGCCATTATATTCTCGGCGCGCGCGCAGGTACCGCGGCCTGCCAGGCCCTGAAAGCCCCTCAATGCTGCGACCCTGCTGGTTCGTAACACACTCGGGAAGAAAAGGACACAGCAGCGGCCTCTTTCCTTTCTTCCCTCCCCTGCTCGCTCTTTCCACCCTCCCACACGCCAGGCTCCGAACTGCACTTCACCTTCACCTGCCGGGGCCGAGCGAGAAAGGAGAAGGCGGATGCTGGGCTGGGAAGGGAGGCGGGGCAGGACCGGGAGAGGGAGGACGATCCCGTGCAGAGCGGCCGTCTTACTACTCTGGTCCATTCCCGAAAGCACCTGCCTGATGTCCAGGTCTTTGCCTGGTCAGGGCAACTTTCCAAATGACTTTCAAAGACCTGCTCTTTGCTGTTCAATTTCATGGGTATTTTGTAAGCATCAACTGGTAAGGGAAAAGATGACCCCGCCCTTGTCCAGGGACAATGGATAGAATGAAGGTGTCCACCTGGAGGGTGTGGGGAGTCCAGGGGGGCCTAAAACCAAACTAGCTTCTTTCTGCTGGCAGCAGGGGACCCCAGAGAGACAGCGAGCACCAGATCCAGCATGTTTATTTCCCACAACTGCGCTGAAAGCCAAGATGTTGGGAACACTCCTCTTCGTCACTACTGTACACTAACAGCGCCTACTACATGCCACACTCAGGGCTATGCTACTGTGTACTAACAGCGCCTACTACATGCCACACTCAGGGCTATGCTACTGTGTACTAACAGCGCCTACTATGTGCCACACTCAGGCTATGCTACCGTATACTAACAGAGCATTCCTCCTTGGCCTGGACCAACCAGAGTGCAAGAATGAGGGAACTGTTTTTGAGCCCAGAGGAGGAGGAGGCAGGATGCATAGTGTCTGTGGCACGTGGGTGGCCGTGCACCGGGAGCTTCACAGGCCTGTCTCCTTCACAGCCCACGATTCCCCTAATGAGGACGGCACCTGGTCCCATTGTACAGATGACAGAGCTGAGGCTGAGTGACGTAAGGGACAGCTACACACCCACTGATATGAAGACATGGTCCAGCAGGATGGCTAAGAGCCCAGGTCTGACTTCCGCCTCGGCTGGCCTCTAGTAGCTGGGTGGCCTTGGCCGAGTTATCTGCCCTCTCTGTGCCTGTTTCCTCATCTTTGAAGCCGAGGGTAATGACTGTACTTACCTCCTAGGATTCTGCAGAATTAAGACCCATGAAAGGCTGTAGGTAGGATCTCACACGGAATAAGGCTTAACACATGAAGGTTATCATAGCAATAATAATAATGATAACAACAACAACAATGTGTTATCGGGCCTGATGCACACTGAGCTGTCTGCCCACCGTGACGTAGGCTCATCACGGACCTGAGGGAGGAGAAAGGCTGCTCACGGGGCCGGGCCCCAGGTCACCAGTTAGTGGCTGGTCTGCTGGGGAAGCTGAGCCCCAGGCGCAGGGTGAACGTGGGGTAACGACGCTGACTGTGGCCACAAGGAGGGCTGTGGCGGGGACCAGCGCTGACCCAGAGGGCAGCGAGGAGGCTGCGGTGTCTCCAGCTAGCTTCCTGCCGGCCCTCCCGAATGGCTAAGATGACGGCCTTTCATTCCAAGGCCCACATTCCACAGGGAGCCCTTTGTGTGGCTGAGCTGCTCAGGCCGGCAAATGGGGCTCAGGGCCCCCCACCCGAGACCTGAGTGCCTTCCTGGCACAGCTCGGGCCGGGGCGGGACTGGGCACAGCTCCCATTGCCCCGAGTCTGCCAGGGCCTGGGAAGCTCTGAACAATGTGGATTTCGACACAAATGAGCCGGGCACTTTTCGCCACAGGGGAGGGCAGAGCAGGGGGAAAGGTCCAGCCAGGAGGGCAGAAGGCCAGCAGCCCTGTTTTGAACATTCGAGGCCGCTGCAGGCACCTCCTGTTGCCTGAAGAGATCAGACAGACAAAGGGGTGGGGGGTGAGGGGGGCTGTTTCCAGAGCACCTGGACCCCTCCCCGCAGCATCCTGCTGGGAACTGTCACCTGCGTGTGGGGCACCACAGCCAGCTGCGGCCACTGCTTGCTTGGGTCACCCTGGCCAGTGACTGCGTCTCTGTCCCTTCCCCTGTCCAATGGGAAGATTAAGGGCGCCCACCTCCTAGGGCGGGAGGGGAGGAGGGGATGGCCTGGGGTGCAGCGCCTCACTACTCTCACCTCCCCCCGCACGCCCCCCACGCAGCTTCTGCATCAGGGCTCTTCCTGCCACCACCCACCACCGGGGGATTCCCGTGGGGACGCTGTCCTCCCTCACTGCTGGGAGGGGCTCAGAGCTCTGGGGAGCGCTCGCCTTTGGCACAACTGGCCGGCTCAAAGCCGGCGGCCCTTCCAGCACCCAGGAGGGCAATGGCTCCGACACTCAGCACTGACCTCGGGGTGGCCCCACTCTGAGCTGTCTCCGCCTGCACATGCACCGCAGGGCTTCTGCAAGGACACGTCAACGCTGAGGGCCACACGACACTTTCTGTTGTCACTTGTCACTCATTCTCTCCATTTCTGGAGGGAGCCTGCAGATTCTAGGGACGGGGCCCTGGTGATTGAGGAGGAAGGAAGCCACGCAGGAGACACACCCGCCCAGATCTAATGAAGGCCAAGACCTCTGAAATGGCGTTGGCTGGCACAGGCAGGGTGTGCGGCGGGAGGGGGCTGATGGGGAGAGGTAGGGGCTCTCATTGGCCTGGACCTCAAATCTCAGCTCCACCACTTTCCACCTGAGTCACGGCGGGCACATCGCTGAGCCTGTGTCTCTGGCCCCAGGAGGGAGGCAGCAGTGCCCACAGCTGTCGACGAGATGAGACGAGCGGCCCCATGCTGAGAGCGGCCCTGGCACAGAGCAAGCCGCTCACAAACGACACTGTCACTGTTACTCCAACGCCCATGAAACGGGGCTGACCGTGTCGTCTCACGGGGCTGCTGGGGGGTTATGGGCAGAGCACACATACACGTCGGCCTTTGTTCCTGTATCACTGCATCTGCCCCGCCGGGTCTCAGCGGCGGGCGATGGGGCCGTGGAGACAGCCAATCCCACAGAAGCCTTCCGAGCGGGGAGGCAGTGGAGCTCGATTTATTGAAGGGGCTTCTCCCGGCCGCGGGGGAAGTGCTGAGCCTGCAGGGGTGGCGCGGGCCGGCAGAGCCCTTACACAAACATTTGCGAGGGGCACTGGGCCTGTCAATGCTGTCGATAGGATGGCTCTCTCTGCGGGGCGGGACGCGGGGGCTTATGAGTTGTGAGCCAGTGACTGTGCGTAACCCCGATTTCTCTGGTTTCTTGTTCACTTCGGACAGACGGCCCAGCCTGTGCCTGACACCGTGCCAGGCCCGGGGGCCCAGAGAGGAACTGATTGGTGATGAGATGAGCATGACAGTCCCACTCGGGACAGAGGTGGGAGAGCAGAAGACGGAGCAATCTCTGATACCTGGGAGGGGCGGGGAGAGGGGCGGCTTTCTGGAGGAAGTGCCATTCGAGTGGGCCGTAAAGGCTGCATAGGCACTTGCCAGGTTACAAACAAAAATCCTGAGGGGCAAAGCATTCTCAGTAGAGGGAACAGCATGTGCAAAGACCCTGAGTCCTACCCGGCTGGGCCCCGTGAACTCTGGGAGGTGTAGTGGGAGGCAATAGGCTACAGAGGCGCTGGGTCAGCAGAGGGGTTTTGTGCGGGGGACGCAGTCCTGCATCGCTGTGACCTGCTCAGGTCTGCCCGCTGCCCCCACAGGACCAGCGAGGCCACCTGGAAAGCTCACGGCTCCACAGAGCGACCTCCCCCAACCTGCCCCTAAGCTGTCTGATCTGGGAGGCCAAGTGTCACTGCTGGGACAGGAAACCATCACGTCCCCAGTGACACAGTGGGCCCAGCTGCCGATGGGGGTGGGGATGGGGACGGGGACGGGACAGCTAAGGGGAGCAGTGCAGGGGCAGGAGTAATGGCTCGTCCAGGAAAACATTATGAACCGGGGCACCACTGTCGGTGCTGGAACTCACTGTGGACAAAGGCAGCAGCCACGTCGGAGCACCATGGGGTGGGGGGAGCTGCAGGCAGACCACCCAGCCCCTTCACAAGGCCAGCCCCCTGCCTTCCCTGCCACCCCCCAACCCCCAACCCTGTGTGTCAGGCTCACACCACCTTGGGTCCCTCTGCTCAGGCAGCCCTTTCATGGGTACAAACATCCCCTGTGGGGAGGCCTTTCTGGACCTCTCACTCAAACAACGTGCCTAGCCTCTTCCACCTGAGCCCACAGCCCTGAGGTCACTGCTGCACCCCAGCCTCTTCCACCTGAGCCCACAGCCCTGAGGTCACTGCTGCACCCCAGCCTCTTCCACCTGAGCCCACAGCCCTGAGGTCACTGCTGCACCCCAACCTCTTCCACCTGAGCCCACAGCCCCGAGGTCACTGCTGCACCCCAACCTCTTCCACCTGAGCCCACAGCCCTGAGGTCACTGCTGCACCCCAGCCTCTTCCACCCGGGCCCACAGCCCTGAGGTCACTGCTGCACCCCAGCCTCTTCCACCTGAGCCCACAGCCCTGAGGTCACTGCTGCACCCCAGCCTCTTTCCACCTGAGCCCACAGCCCTGAGGTCACTGCTGCACCCCAGCCTCTTCCACCTGAGCCCACAGCCCCAAGGTCACGGCTGCACCCCAACCCAAGGACAGGGCAGGTGCCCACTAAGCCTCTCTGGGGAGGGACTGAACAATCGCGAGGCCACGTGACACCACGTGGGTAAGAGGTGAAATGCGGTGCTGCCACCGTAGGCCCCGCAGGAAGCGGATGGTCCTAAGATCGGGTAACGGCGCAGGGTCCCGCACAGGGGGCAGGGTGTAGGGAAATTGGCCTGAGAGGCCCCTGGAGGGGAGCCTTTGTTGGGAGCCAGCCCACAAGCCCGGCAGGAAGGGAGGCAGGGTACACACCCTGACCCCACTCCTCTCCCTGACTTCCCGCCACATCTCCCAGTGACCCAACAGAAGCCAAAAGGGCATGGCGATGCCGTCCACACCGGCTGCCTCCCGGTGCCCGACCCCAGGCCCATGGGCCAGGCAGCTATCCCGCAGCCCCGCCACTCACCGTGGAAGTGCTCAGCCGTCTTCCGCCGCAGGGCCTGCAGGGTCACCTCGGAGTCCGCCCACTCCAGCACCAGCCTCCGGCCGTACAAGTGGGTGCTGTGACACAGGGCATTGAAGGCTCTCTGGGGACAGGACGAGAAATAAAATACAGCGCGTCAGCTAAGCCCTGACCTGGAGCACTGCTTTCTGTCCTGCCGGCACTGCAGACCCAAAGGCCACCTTTGGGGCCTATAACACCTCCCGGGAGAGGCGTACCAGCCGATGGCACGTCTATTTCCTTAGTGGGTGACGTTCCCAGGCAGCGAGCTGCAAGGGCCCTGCAGTCAATGCTGCCGCCCGGGCCTGTCGTTGGGTCTGGCCAGGCGCGACGTCTTTCCCAGGGCACATCCGTTAACCTGCTCCCCCCGCCCGGCTGCCAGGGGCAGCGCCGGGGAAGAAAGCCGAGTGCTGCCTGCACTCGATGGCGACCAGGCAGGCCCCTCATTTTCACGTGGGGCTCTGTCCCTCGCTGGTCCTGGCGATTCTGGCCATCTCTCTGCTGCCCGCCGCCTCCTCACTGCCCCCTCCTTCCCAGCCACCAGCTCCTACCTCAGCGGCTTGGGTCCAGCCCCGCGCTCTGCCCTCTCACTGTCTTCGCTCTTAGGACCCCCACACTCTGCCCACTTCCCTCTTTTTGGTTTTTGTTTTGTGGCAGCTTTGAGATCTAGGTCACATGCCATTCAATGGTCTCTACTAGTCACAGAGCTGCATGACCTCAAGCACCACAACCAACCTTAGGGCTTTTCATCATCATCACCCCCATGGAAGCCCCATGCTCACCAGCAGTCACCCCCACCCCCCACGCTCCCCGGAGCAGCAATCTACTTTCTGTCCCTGATTTGCCTATTCTGGACATCACACAAAAGGAATCACACAGAACTGGCGAGTTTCTGTCAAACATCGCTGTGCTTCAAGCTAAATGGCGTGGGCAGGGGCTCTCCCTGAAGCATCCCAGGGTACAGAGGCCACTGTTTCGTGGTCAGGAGCCCAGAGTCCGGAGCCACCCTGCCTGGGCCCCGCACGCCCTAACTTCTAGACCTTGACAGAATGAATCTTCCTGGTCTCCGTTTCCTCATCTATAAAATGGGGATGTTAATGGTTCTCCAGTCCCAGGGTGCTAGGAAAGATGAAAAAGACGTGACAGGCCCAGAAAGTGTGGGTGCAAACAGTCGGCGCTCATTAGGTGCTGTTCTCGCCGTGGCGTTGCTAGTGCGGACGTGTGGCCTGCGCACTCTCTCTGCAGAGGCCAGGCAGGCGCTGAGCTGGAGAGGCTGGCTCCCCAGCTCGGCTCATCAGCACAGGAGACCCACAGTGGCCGCGGGGAGTCGCTGGGTGGCAGGACGCAGCATCTGCCTCGGAAGGAGCGCGGTGGGTGTGTCCTTCTTGCTTCTTAGATGCTTCGAGGAGGCAGCGTATAACCAGGGTTTTGGCCCTCGACAGCAGCATGACCGGGAGGGGTGGGCCTGTGTCTCCCAAAGGGAGATCCGTGGAAACCCTAACCCCTCAGGCTGCGGGCCTGTTTGGAAACAGGGTTTTTGCAGGTACAGTTCGTTCAGTTAAGAGGACATACTGGAACGGGGTGGGCCCCAAATCCAAGGACTGGTGTCCTCCTAGGAGCCGGCCTGTGAGGATAGAGGCTGGAATGCCGAGCCTCCACGCCGAGGAGCTGGCTGGCGAGAGGCGAGGAGCGAGCATGGCACAGTCTCTCCCTCAGAGCCTCCAGGGGGAGCCGGCCCAGGACACCTTGACTGTGGGCCTCTGGCCTCTGGAGCTGTGAGAGCAGACCATTCTGTTGCTCTACACCACCCAGGCTGTGGGGCTTTGTTACAGCCCCTACGACAATGACACAGGGGCCTGGGGAAGCCAGCTGCCCTCTGAGCCCGTGTCCTCGTCCGTAAACAGGCTATGGTGGCCCACAGCTATTCAGTAACAGCGTGTGCAAAGCTCGAGTGGAAGGCGGGTGGGACCCGCGTCTTTCTCAAACCAGACATGTGGCCGGTGGAAGGAATGCTTTGTTCTCCGCCATGCTTTTCCGAGAAGGGCCAGGTGCAGGAAACTTTCTCTCTCCCTTTTTTTTTAACTTTAATTTAAAAAACTCTCTGTGACTGCCAGCAGAGCCTCTGCGTTCCTTTCCACGAGGATATAAACGTGCATCTGGACTCCGAGCCGAAATGGCCCATTCAGAGCTTTACAACACATGCGCTCTCAGCTGGCGAGGCAGGGAAACAGCCTGATGGGAGCTGGGGTTTGAGACGGGGGAGAGCTTGGTCGGGAGCTGGCGCGGCGGGTACTCCATCCTGGCGCCAGGGTCCCTGAGGAGCTGCAGTTCCAGGTTCGCAGGCGGGCGGGCGGCCGAGTGTATCTGGTGGAAGCTGAGTTGGAACTTGGAAGGATAAAATAGCAGAGCCTGGGAGGGCCCGGCAAATGCCCAGACGCGACCTCTGACCCCAGCCGTCAGACGTCTGATCCCCTCTCACCCTTGGAAACCCAGTCTCCGTCCCCGTGTCATACAGACCCTGGAGAGGTCTCATTCGCTGAATGAGTTGCTGAAAATTCCCTCTTGGCCTCCCTCTGACAGAACCCCTCTCCAATTTTCACCTCCTTTTCTTCGTTAGGGCTTTTCACAGCAGGTAAGATTGGGGGCTTGGGACCTGAGCCACTTTGGTTCAAATCCCGGCTCTACCACTTATGAACTGTGTGGTCGTGGGTAAGCTGCTTACCCTCTCTGAGCCTCAGTTTCCTCAGTGCAGAAGAGAGGAGGCAGCGAAGGATGGTTGGGAGGATTTGATGCGCTAACACCTGCAAGGCCGCCTGGCACAGTGTAAGCCACTGAGCACTGGCTGTTATTGTTACTATGCTGCATGCCCGCCACTTCCCATCACCACCTACAGAGCAGGAACAATGGCAGGCAGGACACAAAAGCCCTTTTGTATGTGAGGTCTGAGCACAGTACGTGGGTCTCTAGGAACAGCCGAGTTACCTCTCCTAGCAGGAGTCAGATTAACACGAAATCAGGCTGCAGTCCTACATGCCCACTGCCCGGTGGCGGGAATGTGGTGGCCTCAGTGTCACAGGCGGCGAGGACAGTGACTCAGGCTAAAATCGGGTAATCAAAGTCACTGCATTTTATTAAAAGAGCCTGGTGAGTGTTTGTCCTATGTGAGGCATTCGAGGAGGGGTGTGTGTGTGTGTGTGTGTGTGTGTGTGTGTGTGTATGAGGAGACACAGACATGGGCAGGTGCGAGGATGCACGGCGGTACCTGGGGGGTCCTGGGCACAGCGGAGGCGAAGTGCAGCCCCAGCCTCTGGCCTGAGGTCCAGCAGCACCTTCCTCTCGGCCTCTGGGCTACACCTGATGCACTGAGACCCACGCCACCTTCTCCCCGGAGACAGAGGTCTGACCTCGGTTCCGGCACAGCGCACCTCTGCCGAGTCGGCCAGTACCTCGGAGGCTCGGTGGGTACCGCGGGGCTGCGTGTCCCAACAGAGGAAGTGGAGTCAGGCGACTTGGCCCTGGTGTCTCTCCAAACCCTGCTTCCGCTGCCTGGTTTCCTCCCTTGCAGCCCAAGGGCCTTCGCTGGCTGTGGGCCATGGATGTCCTGGGTTCCAGAGCCCTAAGCACATGGCCTCCCCTATGCACGAGGACTGACACAATTCCCCATGTCAGCAAAGGAGACACTGAGGCACTGGCCCCGTCTGCGCAGGTCAGCCTCCTGCTTCCTTCCCCTTCCCGCTCCATGCACTCGTCTCCCGGCTTCTCAGTGCTCTTCCTCTGGACCATCTGGGGGCAGGTTCTGCTTCCTGACCCAGATGGCGGCCTGAAGTGCCTGCCTCGGCCCAGGGCAGATGGCCTCCCACCTTGGATAGCAGGCCTCGTGCCCCGGCCCCGCTCAGAGGTGTGAGGCCGGCAGGGACTGCTCTGCGCTTCCAGCTGGCGTCGAGCTGCCCATCCGGTTCTCTGGCTCGGTGGTCCCGGAATCACACCTCTGTGATCTCCTCTGACCTGAGCCACCAACTAAGGACCCCCCCGAGCCCTCGCCTCAGCTGCCTTTCCCGCGTTCCCGGGAGGAGACCTGCCGGGGCGGAGGGGGATGATGGCGTGGGCTCGGCTGTGCCCAGCCTGGCAGCGTCTCTCCAGAACAGGGAGGGCCCTGGACGGCTGCCAGCGTGGCGCAGTCCGACCTTTCCATAGCTCTCCCTGGAGACAGACCTCCTCCCTGGCAACAAAGGCCCATTGGATGCCCTTGGCAGGACTCCCATCCCAGGGCCGTGGCTCTGGGCAGAGCCGAGGACGGGCCTTCTGTCTTTCCAAGTCCAGGGCGCCCTCTCGGCCCCTCCTGCTCTGTGTCTTGCAGACGCCAAAGCCACCTGAACACGGACACTGCCAACCTGTCCCAAGCCATCTGTGTCCTCATCGCCTGGAGGAAACGTGACCTAAGCCGGCCAATGACCACGTGCGCCCAGGATCCCAGGGAGCAGGGCGCCGGGCTGGGCTGGAGCTGCTGGCCTCCTTCCCTGCCCAGCGGGCAAAGAACCGGGGCCTGTGACTGCTGGGAGGAGCCTGCTGCCTCGGGATGCTGGGTCCTGTGCTCTCAGGGACCGTCCTTCTCCTCCTGCCCCCACGCTCCCGGAGTCCTGTACACAGGCCCTGGGCCCTCCTGCCGCTGTTTCTGGCCCCACAGGGCTGGAGCTGGGAAGAGGCGGGTCCTGGAACCCGTGGGGCTCTTTGCACAATACTGGGTGACTGACCGTGCACCCCCACTTGGCACCCTGTTCCACTCCAAGGTATGATCTCGTGGAGCTGAGGGCAAGCTTCTGAGAGAAACACCCAGGGCCCCACTTCCAGGCTGTTGTGCCTAAAATCTTCAGATAAACAGCGGTCTCTTCCATTCAGTTATCCCTCCATCCCCTCAGCTCAATCAATTCAATTCAACATCCTGAAGCCCTGCTGTGAGCCAAAGACCAAAAGAGGGGATGTGAAGGGGACATCACCTCTGACCTCTGGGAGATAAACGAGGACCAGTCCCGGGTAGCCCAGGTCAGAAGCGACAAGGCATGAGGCGCGTGGCCTGGTAATGGCCGTGGGCTCCACAGAGGGGCACAGGGGGGGCTCGCTGCCTTTCCGAGGCACCTACAGGAGGACATCGAACCCCCGTCCTCTCAGGCTGTGCAGCCCCATCTCTCCACCCTGGTCTCACGGGCTCGTGCACCAGGGAGTCGGGTGTGCCCTGCTCCCGCTGAGGAAGGAGGGGGGCTTGTCCTGTTCCGGGTTCCCAGCCACAGAGGTGCTGGCTGAGCCCGAGCCTCTGCCCTGAAATCCAAGGCTCAGATTCCAGCACATTCTCTGTTCACCCCAAGGCTCCGGCGCCTGCACAAAACCTGGGTGAGGCGCACACCCAGCACCCGTTCAGAGAAGCGGGACAAAACCCCACGCCCTGACTTTGCTTCCAGTTACCGTTTGGGGAACAAAGAACTACTGATACCCGGGCTTCAGCCACCACCTCCAACCCTCGGGGCCCCAGCACCCGCTGCCTCCACTTCCCTGGTGCGGCCTGCGTGAGGCCCTTCACGCGCAGCTCTGCTTCTATCTTCTCGATCGCCACAAGGGGCAGCGTGACCATTTCCTGTTGTGCGGAGGAGTGACCTGGGCTTGGGACATGGAGTCCCCTGTCCATGGTCACCCAGCTGGAAGGAGGCAGCTGACTCCATAGGCCACACTGCTAACCACTGCGCGGCTGCCCAGGGATGACACACCCCACAGGTCCCTCATTTCCACCGGCCGTGTCCCCATCAGACCCCGGCTGCCTCCCCACAGCCCCATGGAGACCGCGCTCTGTTCCCTCCTTGCAGTCAACTAAGCAAACGCGTGTGCTGCACGCTCGCCACTGACCATCTGGTGGCGATCACCGTTCACTGCGCCTTTACTCGGCCAGCACTGCTTAAGCAGCCATGTCTGGCTCGCTTATCCCAATCACGCCTGGTCCATGGACTCTACAAGGTGAAGGCCACAGGCCTAGAGAGCCTAACGGGGCCCCCAGCAGGGTGCCCAGCATCACCCCCACCGGGATGGGCCCGGCCCTGTGTCCGCACCCTCCCTAGCAGCATCCAAAAGTGAGACATGAGGAAGGCGACTTTCACTGTGCGACCTGCAATTAAAGCTGTGGTTGTTTACCACGGTGAGAATAGCTCTGGCTGCCAACGCCGACCGCCATCACGTCTCCCTACTGCCGGCTCCCCCCAAGTGTTTATTTAAGCCAACACATTGCTCTGCTAATTGGATAACATTCCATGTGAAAATAGACCTTTTAAAGCAACAGCGGCGGCGGCAAATAAAAACAGCTGCAACTGCAAAGTACACAGCGTGGTGGGCTGGGGAGGAAGAATTAAAGGCGCGTGCATGGGAAGAGGATCTTCTGGTGTCCGGCTGCTAGCCTGCTCTCTGCGTTCCTTCCCTTCCCTGTCGCCCTTCCCTCTTTCCTCCACGACCAGCCTGCTCTGTGAGAAGAAAGGAGGCGGTGGCTTCTAAATGGAATCCCAGTGGCTATTGGTGGCTTCTCGGCCAATGGGAATGGGCACACCGGGCTGGGAACCCCAGTCACCTGCCCAGGTAGGATCCTGCTGCAGGAATGCCCACTCCTCCTCTGGGGGCCGGGATGAGCTGCCACTCCGGGCCTGATCCCAAGGGATGTTTTAAGGGACAATTCTGGGTTTTCTTCCAAACTGTCAGCAAGTCCTTTTCTTTGGGAAACGGTGGGGCTGGGTGAGAGGTGATGGGGGTGCTGGAATGAGGAGGGGGTGGTCCACAAGCTCAGTGGATAAATGGACGAAGGGAGGAAGCCCTGCATTCTGTCATATGGCTCCCCACCTCCCATCTCCTAGACTCCCTGGAGGGTTAAAAATTACACATGCAGATCAGGCTTTTAGGAGTTGATAGCTTTTATCAAAGCCAAGATGCTGCCCTTCCAGAAACATCATCCGCACCCAGAGACCACGTGGCTGGCGCCTTAGACACTGCGGACAGCCACGCATGTACACGCAGACCAGGGCACCCGGGAAGGTTCGAGTCCTTGACTTCCTGTCTGTCCTCGTCTACCTTTGCCCACCCCCGCTTCTCTCCACCATGCGGGGGAAGGTTCTTTGAAAAATGCTGGACCATCACACCTGGGGGATGACACGTACCGCGTGGGACATCGGGCTGAGCCTGTGCCCAGGGCAGGTTCACAGGGCGTGGTGCACAGACGCAGCTTAGCAAAGGCTCAGAGAATCGCGGAGGGACTTCTGCAAACCTCCCGCCCAAGCCCACGGCTGCTGCTGGCTGGGGCAAGACACTGCGTGTGTGGTATCCATGCCGGGTACAAAGCCATGCCGTCGGCCGTGGGAGCCTCTGGCTATTGTAGTCAGTTGCCTGGTTACTCTGAGCTGGGCCCCAGCAGCCTCTTGGGGCCTGTGCTAGAATCCTCTTCCTGTTTCCAAGTGTGTCTCGACCCGAGGGGCTTCCCAGATAACAGAGTTCCCCACGAGGTGTGGGTGGAACACGGGTCATGGAGCAGGGTCGGAAGACTCAGACTCCCTGAGGGCAGGGGGCACGCAGATGACACCTGCTTGGGGCCCAGCAGAGGCGGTGGGGCCAGGGGACTGACAGGTGCAGGGAGAGAGCACTGTGCTGGGAGCCCACATCTGGGTTCAGGCTCCGGCCCGGCCCTGCCCAGAAACCACTGCTTTCCAGACTTGAGGTTCCACAATCAGCTTTACTCCTTCCCTACGTCTCCCCCGGAACATCTGCTCATCCATCCTTCTCATCCTTTCTTTCCCTCCTCCCTCCCTCCCATCTGAGGACTGCGTGGGGCCCCCACAGGAGGCTCATAGCTCCAAGTTCAAGTAGGTGCTGAAGCCAAGAGTGACCGATCGCCTATCTTCCCGTGATGGGAAATGGGGGTGAGGCCTGGGGGAGGGGGGGCATCGAGGCCCGGGGAGGTTTCTAAAGGTCGCTTTCCTGGAATGCTTCCAAGAGAGGAAGGCCACCCCAAGGACCCGGGGCTCAGGGCCCACAGAACCGCCTTTGCCAGCCCCGCGAGTCCCAGCATTCCTCCTGCGAAGGCAGAAAAGATCCTCGGGGTTTCTGCTCAACATCTCCTCTGCTCAACATCTCCTCGCAGCATTGCTCACCCTCTTGTAACTCGCGCCCACTCTCGAGCTAACTAGATATTTACCATATTCACAACTCCATTCACCAGGAGGCAGTGCGCGCCTCCGGGTCAGTGGAGAGCCCTACGTGTTCCACTCGGAAGACAATCAGGTCCTTCAGGCAGACGGGAGAGCCAGGCGGCTTCCCAGGAAGCAAAAAGAGCACAGGGAGCTTCGCAGGAGAGACGCGCTCTGTGGGCCGGGCTTCGCGGAAGGCCGCTTGCTTGGTGGCGGCACAATGGGTGCCCGCACAGTGGTGACAGGGAAGAGCCTCTGCCGGGCTGGCCGGGCCTGAAACTGCCTCCCAGCCAGGCTGCCACCTGCTGGAGGCGAGGGGCTGTGGGGTGAGTCCTCACTCCCCTGGGTGCCCTTCCTCCTGGAGCCCAGAGTGGGTGGCAGGGGAGGACGGAGGGAGGAGCCTGTCCACACATCACCAGATGCTGGGATGGGCTTTGGCAATCACATCCGCAGCCTGGCCACCCGGGCACGCGCCCTGCCCTGCCCACCTGAGAGCTCCCCGCTTTCTGTTCTGATGACGACCGCGACCTGGCCGTGGGCCCACGAAATTTCAAGACAGGGAGCCTGTGCCGGGTCTGACCCGCTAGGCCTGCGAGCCACGCCCATCCCGGAGAGGCCGAGTGCGGAGGATGGCTCCCTCCCGCCCCCTTTTCAGATCATCACCGTCCGCACCGTCCCCCTCCGCCTCACAGCTAACAGGCAGAGCTGCTGGGGCCAGCCCTGTCCTAAGAAAGTCACCTCACCCAAAGCTCACGACACCTCGAGGAGGAAAACCCTACCACCGCTTCAGAAGGGGAAAGCGAGGCACACGCCAAATAAGCCACCTGCCCAAGCTCACAGGGCAGGCGAGCGGCAGCACGAGGATCCGAACTCGGGCAGCCTGGCTTCAAGGTCTGCGCTCCAGCAGGGCCCTGGCACTGGCCCACACACGAAGGGCCGGCCAGCTCTGAAGGGACCTGGCTGGCGGAAACGAGGAGGAAATAGCGCGCCTGTGTGCCAGGCCCAGTGCCAGGTTTCATGGGCACCGTCTGCCTTCACCCTGTGAGGAGGCACCTGTTATCACTGCTGTTTGACAGATGAGGAAACTGAGGCGCGGGGCTAAGAAAGCTGAGCGGCCGGTGCTCCGGACGGCTGTGCCGGCTCCTGAGCCGAGGCCGGGCTGGTGCACGCGGCAGTGCTGCCGTCCCTGCGGCCACTGCGGGAGGCGAGGGAAAGGCTGCCAGCAGAGAAGAAAGAGGAGCAGATGTCTGGACAAACGTGGCCACGTGTCGACAAAACAGGCACTTGAGCTCACGACACGGAGACAAAGGTGGCTGGCAGCCTCCCTGAGGTCCCGCGGCGCCCTCTCTGCCTGTGCGTGTTCCCAGGGCCCACAAAGGCCGCAGCTGTGTCTGAGGCATCACCTTCGCTCCACCCACTGGGCCGCTGGCAACACCAACTTGCTAAAGGCCGCGGGGTGCAAGCCCAGCAAACACCCGGCTATTCTTGGAGGTGGGGGGTTCGCAGCCATTAGTGAGACCTGGGCGAGGCTTTATCGGCCGGGAGAGGAGAGATGCCGCCCGAGGCACAGCCTCCGGGAGAGGACAGAGGACAGAGGACAGCGTCACCGCCACCTCCCAGGGACTTTGACCTGGTCTGGCCAGGGCAGTGACCACTGACACAGCTGGAACCCCTGGCCCAGCCTCTGCCCCCATCTGCTGGGCCAGGCAGCACCAGTCAGTTCCCACCCGAGAATGAAGCCCGAGGCTGTGCCACACCCCAATCCAGAGGCTGCCTTGCTTAGAGCGGAGGGTGTTTTGTGTCTCCAGGGAGCCTGGAGGGAGGCTGGGCTGCAACCAGCTCAAAGCCGAAGGCCCAGCCACCAGGAGGGAGGAGGGAAGAGGGAGGAGGAAGAAGGAAGAAGGGAGGAGGGAGGAGGAAGGAGGGAGGAGGAAAGAGGAAGAAGGGAGGAGGGAGGAGGGAGGAGGGAGGAGAATGGGAGAGATGAGTCCCCCAGGTCCCACTCGGTGCCTTGGAGTCTCCTTGTCAAGAGCTGCCCCTGGGGCCCTCTGCACAGCATCTCTGCGCTGCCCACTTGGGAGCACGACCAGGTGCTTTCTGTCTGACCTGGGAGGCCTAGGAGGCCCACTCACAGGCCCACTTTGTATCCCAGGTCCCTGCATGGAGACGTGGGGGAGGGAGGAAGGGGACACAGAACTGTGCCTTTCTCCAAACACAAAACCCAGGGCCTTTTCTCCCCAGACACCGTGCAAATTAGCAGGGTAGGGGGGGAGCAACAAAGAGAGAAACCACAGACCTCTACTGCTCCTCCTACAAAAGGCCCAGAAAGGAGAGGCGGTGGGCGGGGCCCCCTCACCTTGGCGTCCTGCTTGGTGAGGAAGTCCACGAAGCCGAACCCCCGGTGCGCGCCCGTCCCGGTCATCTTCTTGGGCAAGCGGACGGTCTTCAACTCCCCGAAAGTGCTAGAAAGGAAGGCACACAGGCAGTTTCAGAATGGAGGTCTGCCCAGGGGGAGGGGCAGGCTGATGCTCACAGGCTCGGTGCCTCCCTGCAGGAGAGGGAAGCGCGGGCGGACACACACAAGCACGCGCACACGCCTCGCGCCAGTTCAGGGCACCAGCGGCCTTCTCCTCCAGGCCCGCCACCACGCTGGGCACAGGGGGAATGAGCAGGCTGAAGATGCTAACGGACAACACTCGGCTCCTCTCTGATAGGCCGGCACACCCCTCCTCCCCTGGCCCACGGGGTGTCCAGCCCTGTACACACGTGGCCAGACGTCGGAGGCGAGGGCTGCTCGTGTGTGCCAGCCGAGGCTCCACACGGGGTTGGCATCGTCTCCCGCCCTGAACCCACCCCACGGCGGAGCTCTGCAGTGAACAAGGCCGGGCCTGGGATGTATCCTCAGTGCAAGATGCCGGAGTGACACACAGCGACTCCCTCTAAGCCCGTCCCCTCCCTCTGCACGTCCTTCTGATGTCTGCTAAGCCGGTCAGGCAGCGCTCTGGGGGAGGAGGCGGCTCGGCTCCCAGAGAGGATCAAACAGGTAAACAGGCTGGGACCACCCCCGGCCCGCCTGTCCTCCCGCATAAACCTCTGAGAAATTCCCAGACAAAAGCATCGGGCCTCCGTTCCTCCCCCTCCCGCACGCCCCACCCCGCCCTAATGTCCATTTATCAAATGTACATGTGCAAACTGCTGCCGGTAAATATTTAATGTGCCCGGCATCTGAGGAGAGGAATTATTTTGTATTTGAAAATCTCTGCACACTTGATGGCGCCTGGGCACATGGCGGTCGAGGAGGCTTTGGGGCCAAAGACCGAGCGGGTAAAAAACACGGTAAAGGCCGTTTGCTCTGGCGAAACGATGTAAGCTGAATCCGAGCGTTAACCCGTGGCCCTGCCAGCATGACCAGGCATCTGCCAGCCCAATTTCCCAAGTCAGGACACTGTGTAAATGCGGCATGATGAGTCCTCAGGATGAATCTGCACGTCTCCGCGGAGCTGTGCCGGCCGCGCCGCTCCCCCCGCCTGGCGCCTCTGTGAACAGGCGACAGAACCCAGAACCAGGGCTGCTGGTGCCGAGGCCAGCCTCCCGGGAGGGGAGGGCTGGCGCGCTCGGGCAGTGGAGCCCTGTCAGTCTTCCTGGCCCATGTGGAGGGGGTGGGTTGGGGCTCAGAAGCCGGGCAGGTGGGGACAGGCAAGAAGATGATGTGACAGCTGAGGAGCCAGGCCGCAAACCCTGCTTTATTCTGCCACCTAAAGGCAGCCGGGGCCCACGACAGACAGGCTGCCTCTTCCTCCGTGGAGCCCGGCCTCCGGGCCTCTGCCGGCTGGCCTTGGGGGTAGGGGTGGCTGAGGTTCTGTCCGAGCCTTCAGATAGAGGGGCCTGGGCTCCAGTTCTTCAGAGAGCCATAGAGAAGCAGGCACGGAGGGTCTGATGGCTAGGAGAGCGGAGTCTGCGAGCATTCACACCTGGTGTGAGGAGGCTGACGGGCACAGGGAGGCCTCGGAGAGACCGCCTATGTGCCCAGGCCACGCTAGGTCCAGTATAGACACGTCCCGGACATCCTGTAGTTGTGCTGGTCTCTCCACCCACTTCCCACCCCAGCCCAGGCTCCGGGCTCTTTCAGGCCCCGCTTTCCCACCACCCGCCCGCCAGGAGCAGCCTGTGCTGATGGGCTGTGGACGCCTGTGCAGCTCTCTGCCTTCCCCTGGGGCTGGGACCCGCTCTGCCATAGTAAAAATCACACCGTCTTGTTTCTCACGGGGCCTGCAGCAGGGAGACCAGTGCCTGGATCAGCGTGGACGCCTGGCGGTATTTTTGAACTGAACCAACATGTGAATGGTAGCCCAAGGGCAGACACGACCCCTGGTACATTACGCCTGTGCTCACTCAGAGCGCTGTGATGCGGTTTACCTGAAACAGGCCACGGGCTCCGTAGGACAGCACGAATGCTAATGATCAGAGTTACCATCCCATTTTACAGATAAAGAAACTGAGGCTCAGGGAGGCAGCAGTTCTTGTTAGTAAGTGGCAGGGCCAGAAGGTGAATTCGGGGGTGTCTGATGCTGAGCTCCCTTTCTGCTGCGCCCGCTTCACCCCTCAGTTACCTGGAGGGGACCTGGAGGGGACTGGCCCCTTTCAGGAATGGGGAGGCTAGGAATGCCCTGAGGGCTCTCTGAGGGGTCCAGTGACTTGTCCGAGACCCCAGGACAAGGGAGGCTGACCAAGCCCAGTTCCCCCCACCTGCACCGTGGACAAACCTCCTGCCTCTGCCCACGGCCATAGTCCTGACCTTTGATGGTCTCACAGCCTCTGCCCAGATCTCCTCTCAGCCCTCTCTCATTTCTGGCGAGCAGCCTGTGTGTGTGCATGTGAGAGAGAGAGAGAGAGGGACAGGGGGAGAGGGGAGAGGAGGAGAGAGAGGGAGAGAGACTGAGAGGTTAATTCCTCCCTCTCTGCAGCACACGGCAAGCTGTGGATGCTCCGTGCATGGTAAGCAGCTCGGGGTCCGGAGAAAGGCGAGGGAAATAATTAAAAGGTGGAGAACAGAGCTGATGAGGAGAGGCTGGAGGAGCCATGCTTACGTGGCCTGGGGAAGTGGCACTGAGAGCTCGGCGCGGGGTGGGGGGGCAAGACAGAGGGGTACCCTGGATCCAGGGGGGATGGTGGGCAGGGATCAGAAGTGAGGGGGCCGGGTGGGGGAGGATCACAGCCCGTCGGGGGTTTGCAGGCAGATATCTGCCGGGCAAACGAAAGGCTGTGTCCCATTATTCTTCAGGGGCTCAGGGAGGGTGATGGGAGCTTGCCCCCTCTGTCTGGGAAGAGGACAGGAGAGGGCTGGGGCCCATGGAGCAGCAGGAGATCAGGGCTAGATCTCGGAAGGAACCTCCCGAGGCTGTGAAACCACCACCATTGCTGTCATCACCCCGGGGCCCAGTGATTGGGGGCCTGTGAGGGGCTGGGGCTTTTCAATGTACTGTTTCCAGGCACGATGACTGGGGGCAGTAGTGATACCCTCTAATTTTACAGGTGAGAAAACCAAGGCCCCACCAGGCCCCGGGCTCAAACCTGCCGTGGCTTCCCTCCGGGAGCCAGAACCAGGCCGGCGTGGAAGGCTTTGGCTCCTGTATGAGCATGTGGGGTAATATTAGGGTGCTGCTAGTGATCTGAGAGCGAGAGAATTAAAATGGGGAGAAAGAAAGGGTTGGGGGAGACAAAAAAATCGATGAAGTAACTTTAGCTCCTTGGAGATGAGCGATATATAAATCTACCAGCCACTATTAAGGCTCTTATCTGACAGCCAAGCCCGCAGAGCCATTTTAAGTGGCTCTGGGAGGAAGTTGTGTGTGGACTTCGTGTCCTGGGAGCCGAGGCCGCCACGGGTGAGGCCCGCAGGGCCCGGAGAGGGAGGAAACCGCAGGCACCCAGGACTCCTCCCCCGAGCCCAGACGCCGCCGCTTGGGGAAGGAGACACGAGACACGCACACTCCCCACTGTGTAGATAATAGAAACCACAAAATAGCAATTACTGTATCAGAAGCTGTGAATAAAAGGGACACACCGGGCTTTTAAACATGGCCCTCCTTCCCTCCCCCACCACGCTCACACTTCAGTAACGAACTCACACCTCACTTTTCCAATTATTTCATTCACCTCGGGTTCACCAATTACTCCCCCACGCCGCGGCCCGCCCCCTCCGCCACGCCGAGCGCGCATGACTGGTGGCGGATTCGTGGGTTTCCAACAACTGGCGTTTGTGGTCACGTTTCTAATTTCTTCCGAGGTGTGTGCAGATGGTGGGGGTGAGGGGCAGGAGGGAGTGGGAGGGGGCGCCGAGGTGCTGCGCCGGGCAAGCCAATTACGCCAGCCTCATAAACAAGTCTGGGCGTGCAAATCGTGTTTGCACACAGCCCGAGTGCAGGCACGTCCGCGTGAGAGCCCTGCGTGCAGGCGGGCCTCCTCCCCGGGTGTGCTGTGCACCTGACCCGGCCTGCAGCCCTGGATGGCAACGGCTCTGCTACCAAACAAGGGACGACTCGTCCTCTCTCCTGGATGGAAATGATGGGTCAGGGGCAGGCAGCGAGGGGGGAGGGGCCCGGGAGGCAGAGAGAACCCTCGGGGGATGCCGAGTCCAGGCTGGGAGGCGCCCTACCCCCGTGGTCCGCACGCTGACACCAAGTGGGGGTCGGGCACACGGAGGAGCCCTGGCTGTGCTGCTCCCGGGACATCGTCCTTATCACTCTCCCGTCGGGATCCGTGAGAGCACCCGGTCCCAGCAGGAGTGCGGGGTCCTGTGGGGAAGTCTGGGCACGACTTCCTCCCACCCGCGCTCAAGGATGGCTGAGGGGAAGCAGCTTCCGCCGGGACCGGAGTCAGATGACAGTGTGGTCTGCGCAAGGCAAAGGGGAGGTTTTCTAAGAATCAACTACGGCTCCTTTCTGTTCCTTCCCCAGGTAAGAAAAAGGAGCCAAATCTCTTGGCATGAAAATGCCTTTCACATATGCTGGGAGTTTCTAACACACATCACACACATGTAACATAAAACCAAGGCCCAAAGCAGTCATGTGCTTCCTCCAAGGTCACCCGAGAGGCAGCACCTGCCACAGGGGTGACCTGTCCAAGGTCCCACAGGTGATAATGAGCCGAGCGGGGCCCCAAGTGGGTGCCAGACGTCAGCCTTGTGCTCAGGCGACCCTCACCTCGGGAAGAGCAGACAGTGGGCCCCCCTCAGCCTCAGAGACACAAGAGGACTTCGGGATAAAGCCCCTCATCTCAACTGCGAACGGCTGCGGCCAGGGCTTCAGATCTCTGCACACTTCCGCCCCCCCATGCTCACCACCCTCAGGGGCGTCCCCCCCTGAACCCACAGGCATGGAGTACTCCCACTGGGTGAATGAACGTGGCAGGTGCAGAGGCTTTGCCCAGTGTCCTGTCCCAGGTCCCCTTTCTTTACAGAGTGGCCATGCGGCCAAGGGCCCCAGTGGAGTGGACAAACCTCTGCCTCCCTCGGTGACAGGTGAGTGGGGGAGGCTGGGGGACAGGACCCGCTGTCCAACTCCCCCACTTCTGCGATGCGGACACACAGGAAGGCAGCCTCGCCCAACCCTCCAGCCTCGTTGGCTTTCCTCCCGTCCCGAAGCTGCCTCAGGACCTTTGACCTTGCTCTTCCATAACCTGGAAACCTCCTTCCCTAGATATTCCCACGACCAACTCCCAAACACACAATCTCAGCTCCAACGCCACCTCTCAGAGACCTCCAGGGGGCACTCTGCTCGGTGATGCTCTGGACCCGACCCCCCGGCCACTGTCGAGTTGGTCTGAGATGGTGTGTTTACTTTTTGTCTTTCCCTCCCTGTTCTAGAAACAGGAGGAACAATCGAGATGACAGGCTCCCAGTGTCCGCAGAACCTAGGACGGTGCCTGGCACATAAACGACACTACGTGCTCATTCAATCGCGCAGCCAGCGCTAACCGCCCCGAGTGCCGGGCCCTGCTCTCCCGGGAATCCCCACACACGATGCCCAGGCGATGGTGGCAGCACCGTCACGCCGGGGCAGACACTCCGTCTGTCTCTGCCCCTGTCCTGAGGACAGCCTTGCATGCACGACAATCACAAATTACCCCAGGAGAGTGTGGCGGGGGGGTGGGGGTGGGGGGTGGGGGTCCATGCTCCTTTCAAAGGCTCACATTGTCTCTTCAATGGCAGGAAATCAATCACAGTCAGCACAACGGGCAACTAGATGTTAACCGAGGGCCTGTGGCTGGAGGATGAGTCCACCATCAGGTCCTGTCGTTGGAGAAAAGACAGGGTTCCTTCCAGACAACCCTGGCCCGGGCACGGGCAGGGGGCACGGGCAGGGGTCTCAGCGTGGTCCGACTCCCCCAAAAGGTCATGCAGGTGAGCGTGTATCAACCCCACGGAGCCGACGCTGAGCAAGGAGCGCTGGCACTGGGAGCCACTGAATGGAGGTGGTTACGCGCGGGCCCCTTCCCCCTTTTGTCCCCCCCCCCCCCCTTTTTAAAGGGGGGCCTTTTTAAAAGGAACTTTTTCCAATTACTCGCCCCCCCTTTACGGGAAAGGCCCAGAGAAAAAAAAGTTTCCTTTATCACCATCAGGCGCGGGGGTTCCTTTTTATGTCTGCCTCTCGAGGGTGAAAAAAGGGCCGTGGTTTCCAAAAAAAGGGGAAAAGGAAAGTGCGGAGAAGGGCCCCTAGTTTCTCCTAAAAAGCTTTTCGGGGGGCCCTTTTCCGGG
>NW_005871274.1:2036682-2038651 GCF_000147115.1 Myotis lucifugus | reverse complement strand
GACCGAGATGGAGGCTCGGTAGGAAAGTCAATGCCTCGCCATCCAGGCCTGTGGACCAAGCACGTCCTGTGTGAGGCCCTGGGCTCTGTGCTGGGAAGGACAGCGGACCCGACATGTTCTGGCCTCCATGGGCACCGCCTCTTTCCCGCTGATCGTAAGCTGGTGGTTTTCAGTGCCCCCGCCCCAGGGTTGGTGCACACCTTCAGTAAAACAGTTTGGAGTGTTTATCCCCAGTATATGCACACTTGTAACTTATGAACAATGGCTGTATGTGCTGCTCTTTTATGTTCATCGTTAGATATTTAAACATCAGACAAAATTTAAAGGATGAGAGAAAACATAAATAGAAATGGAATCTCCAACATTTTCCTCCTGTTCCCCCAAATGACGGTACCGGGCCCTTTCTGGAGGCCCACGATTTGAAGGCACAACACAGGCCAGGCCCTGCAGCAAGCACATCCCAGGTATAACCTTATGCAACCTTGTGAGGCAGGGATTATGCATCCATTTTCCAAATGGAGAAAGCGAGGCTCAGGCTGCTTTTAGGGATTTGCCAAAACTCGAGAGGCTAGTACATGGCAGAGCCAGGACTCCCTCAGGCCGGATGGTATGTTGAAGCCGTGCTCTTAAACCCTGCTCTGCGTGAGGGGCCCATCTGGCACGGCTGAAGGATTGAAGAAGCAACTTAAGATTGGACGCTGTCTGCTGAACCTGAGTAGAGTCCTTAGGCAGAAATGTCATCAAAATAGTTTTTAAAATCAGAGATAACTTTTAAAAAACAGTACTTCTCAAACTTACCCTGAGTGGTGTTAATAGGTATTTTGTATAAAAGGGCTTGTGGGATTAAATAAGTTTGGGAAACATCTAGTTAAAGTTCCTCTACTGCAGACCTTGAAAGTTCCTCTACTGCAGACCTTGCCAGTACCTTAAAGATATTAGAGTGTGGGCCCCGCACACTAAGGGTCGTGGGTTCAATTCCAGGTCAAGGGCACGTAACCTGGGTTGTGGGCTCTGTGGGAGGCAACCAGTTGATGTGCCTCTCTCTCTCTCGTCTCTCCTTCCCTTCCACACTCTCTGAAAAGCAATGAAAAAATATCCTCAGGTGAGGATTAACAACAACTAATATCCAGGATTAACAACAACTAATATCCATATATATTAGGTGCATGGAAGAGTGAGAGAGAAGATTGTTTCTCAAAGTCACCCTCCCCCGAAACAAGAAAACCTATTAGCATATCTCAGGACCCTGGTATTCCATGAAACGCAGCTGGGAAACACAGCTTGGGAAATAAAAAGGAATGAGGCGGTCATCGCGGACGGTCTGAGCACACACAGTGAGGTGGGAGGCCTCTGCCCTAACACTCAGCGAAACCTAATTCTCCGGGGACCGTGCGAGGGGACCTGCTACAGAAGACGCCTGGTTTTGACAGAGAGGGGCCAGGTCATAGCTTCACTGGAAGAACCTAAGTTTGGCATCAGACCTGGGTTCAGACCCATCCCTGCACCCCATGTCACCTTTTTGTCACCTGTAAAGTGGGCCCCCTCCCCCCCACATGGCTGCTGACTCCACAGTTCCAGCCTCTCTCAGGGATGAAGAAGCGGAAGTTGTTGGCAATGCCCATGTCCACTAAAAGGATCTGTACGGCGCCAAGCAAGGGACGCCCCCCAAGCCCTTGGGATATTTCGGATGGAAGCGGAGACGGAGCAGCTGGGCCAGGCAGGCCCCTCCCGGGGGACCCCAGGGGTCCCAGCAAAGAGCCGACCTAAGAGGGCAGGGTGTGGCTTTGTGATTCCTGGAGCCCTGAGAACAGACGCAGTTCTCCATCTCATCCACATGTCCTGCTCGCTTTATAAGATAACTGAAAGCAATTGTCCCCGAGGAGGCCTCCGTCAGCCAGACCCAGGCACCAAGTCCTTCCTGGGCAGAGCAAGCCCATTGGAGCAGCCGTGTCCCCTTCCTCTGCCCGGG
>NW_005871274.1:1984207-2035616 GCF_000147115.1 Myotis lucifugus | reverse complement strand
TAACTCCTCCGCCCAGTCTCCACCATGATTCTGGAATCTCCTGACTTGGGGAACACAGAAGCCAGCTGAGTGTGAGCAAGCCGGGCGGAGAAGCATGGTCTTTCGACCAGAGAAAGACCCTCTGCAGAGCCTGCAGGGCTTTGTAGGGACCTTAAGGGGCATATGGGAGTAGGTGAAAGTTCCCGGTCATGGGAGAATTAGAAATTCTCCATCAATGCTGCCCCCCCCCACTCCACCCCCAGAGTGCCAAGCGCAGCCCTCGATCACCAACACCCTCCACTCTGGTCCAGAGGAACACATCCTGGGAGGTTTGAGGCCAGAAGACGCAACGCTGGCGGACGGTGCCCCAGGGCAGCCTGGGCGCAGCCCCCTTTGCACAGGCAGGGAAGGCCCCGAGCACTTCAGAAAGGCGCCCATGCACAGCAGCACTTTCAGGGGTCTGGTGCTTGGAGGCCAGGCAGCCAGCGGGCGCTGCCGGGGAAGCCCTCATTCCTCAGAGACGGGAGAAGTGACAGGCATCGTGCGGGTGACAGGCTGAGTTATGGTGTGTTTGCACCTAGCGGTGAGTGCCAGGTCCCACAGAGCCAAGAACCATACGTCTTGCCAGCAGCCTAGAGACCTACTCAGCACGAGACAAAAGTAAGGGACCATAAACCTAGCAGCTGCCCCGCTCAGCGGCGAGACGGGCAGAGAACGCCGGGAGGAGGACGCGCCTCGAAGGCTCTCCCACCCAGCCCGCCACCTGCAGAGACGTGTGTTTGCTGCTCCCTGCCTCCCTCCACCTCCTGGTCGGCAGACTTTTCACTCTACTGTGTGTTCTGTCCTCTATTTGCTCCAGTCTGTCTCCCAGCTGGACACTGACGGTCAGCACCCCGGACAGCGCCCACAGCACCTACAGGCCACTCAGCACAAGCCGACTGCTGAGTGACTGAGTTAGGAACGGATGCTTGCCCCTTCTTCACTGTTCTGGGCCCTCTCAGCACCCAGGTCCTCAAAACCAGAAACAAGAAACGGTGGGGAGGGGCCCACATTTGCCGAGCGCCTCCCCGTGCCCGACCCTGCACCGGACACTCTTATGTTCACGGTCTAGAGCAGGGGTGGGGAACCTTTTTCCTGCCAAGGACCCCTTGGATATTTATAACATCATTCGCTTAATATAATTCACTTACTACAAATTTATGTTGCTATGAGAAAAGCTCCTAGATTTATTGAATTTCGAGTCCTGCCTACGGTTGCCTTGGCAGGGCCAGACCAATTGACTTGACCAGCCTTCTATGGCCTGCGGGCCAGATGGTCCCCACCCCTGGTCTAGAGCAATCCCGAGGTGGCAGCATCTCAGGGCACACGTGACACCAAGGGGAGGCCTGTCTAAGCTCGCAGGGCGCTCACCCAGGACTGTGGAGTTGGCAGACTTCCTACTTGGCTGCGCTACGCCCGCTCTGGGCAGAGTCGCCGCGTCTGCCCTTGAACTCGCTCCTCAGGTCCTTGCACCCATCTGACTTTACGGTTGGGAAGAGGCAGAATATGGTCACTCTGTCTCCCTGGGGGCCCCCAGACCAACAAGTCACAGTGAGAGGTGACCCCTTTTCTGGTGCCGTAGGGTTCAGGCTGGGGTGTGCCTCAGGCAACTGAGCGGTCTCAACACCTGAGCATCACTGAGAGCCAGGACGATTGTCATCGGGGATGACAGCTGAGACACCCTGCAGGATGCAAGATGCAAACACGGCACAGGCCTGGCCTTCGATGGGAGGCCCTGGAGGCCCTCCCGGAGCAGGAGGGAGACAGGGAGCAGCGGAGGTGATTCATGGTGCTGAGCCCGCCAGCGCGGAGGGCGGGGAGGGACACTCACCCGGCCGGGACAAGTATTATTTTTAAAAGTCTGGGAAGGAAAACAACAATAAAATAGCTCGAGCTCAGGACGGCTGGCGAGGTTTAAGATGCAGTGAGAGGTGGAAATGGATCTGTGAGGGGGACCATTTGTTCGGGGCCAAATAAACCAACACAGCATGTGATTCGGTCACAGAAGGAGAAGAGGACGCTTAGAATCGGATGGTCCATTGGAAGCAGAGACCCAGGGGGGGTCGGGAGGAGGGGCAGAGAGAAATAGGCCATGGAGGGCAGGTTCCCGGGGAGCTGTGTGCGTGTGAGAGCCGGTCGTCCCACCAGGGGGATCTGGGTGTGCGTGGGTGGGGAGGGCTCTGGCCACGATAAGAAACCCAAGGCACCCAGCAGAGGTGGAGAGAAGAGGCAAAATCTACAGTCAGAGGGGAGGCAGGCCTCACAACAAGCACTGTTGATCTCACAAGCCAGTTAAAGAGCATCGTTTGCAAAGTTCGAGAGGAGGGAAGGTAAATTATCTGTCTCTGGCGATGCACAAAGCCCTAGCGGCGCTTTATCTCTGCTCGCTCACACACGGGCTCGCTCACTCGCATAGGTGAGGGGCTGTTTGCAAGCATCTTGCTGTGCCGCCCGCTCTGTTCCACGTGGAAGACAGGAAGTGTGGCCGAAGCTTGTTCGGAGGCAGCAGGCCCGCGTGACGTGTGCCGAGGGGCGGCGTGGGAGTTCACGTTGGAGGAAAATAATCAAGAGGTTTCCCACCCTCGCGGGGCTGGTGGGAGTAAATCAAGCCTGAGGTGGGTTCCCTGCAGGGGTCCATGCTCCCAGGGGGACAGAACGCCCACCTGGATCTGAGGGGTGTCCCCACCCTGGTGGGGGCTGCTCCTCCACAGCAAGGACGAGCTAGCACCCCGTGTTCAGACTGGGGGAGATGGAAGTCGGGGGCATTGATGATGTAGAGGCTGTCAGCACAAGTGTGGGGTGAGCTGGCTCGTCCACGCTGGGCCTCGGCTTCCAGAAACCATGCCTTCCCAGGTGTCGGCACTTGGTGGCCTGTCAAGCTGGCACACAAAGTTAACCAGCACAGGCTCTTTACAGGAGTCCGACGACCCCAACTCTCGCCAATCCCACGCCCTGGCCCAACCCACTCCACACGGAGGCACCACCCTCACTGTCCCCCAGTGCGGGTCTCATCCCTGCACCACGCTGCTCCGTCACCCCGACACCAGGTGTCCTTGCCTCCGGCTCCCCGAGCTGTTTGTTTTCTTAATCAGGGACTTATTAGATCGGGGCACTCATTAGAGGCCCAGAGAAAACCCAAGTCTGCGGTAATGAGGGAGGCTTGAGAGAGTCATTAGGCCTCTTCACCTCGCCCTCCTGACGTGCCGTTACCTGCGGGGCCCTCACGAGGGACTGATTCCTGGGAGCTGCCGTCACAGAGGCTGAGCCTGGCAGGCCCCGCAGCCCCACCCAGCTTCTCCCTGCAGGGAGGGGTAAGGGAACCCCCTCACCCTGCCACGGTCGTGACAAAACGCAGTGCTCAGTGCTCAGTGCTGGGAGGGAACAGGGCGCCCCGTCCTGCTCCCTGCCTGGCACACACCCTCACTCACCAACACACCACAGCACAGACCTGAGATAGGAGGAAGGCAGTCCAAGGCCACCTATGTGGGGGGCCACGTTAGGAAACTGCTCCCTAAACTAGAGCCTCACCAAGATGTGTGACTCAGTGGAAGAAAAAAAAGCCAAGTGCCAAAGAGTTGAAAAAAAAAGGGTGGCACGGGGAGGGGTGTGTTAACAATGTGCACAGAAAACAATTTCTGGACGGAAACACAAGACACTGCTGCAGGGGCTGCCTGTGGGGAGCAGCACGAGGGGCCAGACTTCGCCCCCCCACCCCCCTGCTGGAGGTTGGCGCGGGCTGCGGTGGTCAGTCTCGCGAGCATTCACACGCCCTCCGCCCTGCCAACCCCCCCCGCCCCCCCCTCCCGCTTGGACTCTGGGTTAGCTGCGCTGACTCAGGGCTGGGGTGAAGACTAGAGCTTTCTCATCATCGGGGTCTCAGGTCACAGCCACCTCTTCAGGGAAGCCTTCCCTGACCTACACTCCCAGGCACCGCCGACCGCAGCACCCACAAGTCCGCACGGTGCATTTCGTCTCTGACGTCACCCCTTTACTGTCCACTCCCCACGTGTCTCTTCCAGCTCTGCCAGGACCAGACCCCCATGGCCCTAACACGCACTCGATAACCCAGGAAAGAAACGAACAAAGGGGAAACGAGGTCTGCAGAAAGAAGGGGGCCCTCTCTGCCGCCCCCACTCCTGGAAAACAGGCCGTCATTGAAGTTGACTTCGTCTGTGGACACCCTGGAGTCCGGGCCTGTCAACACGAGCACCCATATCACATACAAATGCCCCCGCCCCAATCTGCTTCCTTACACAGGCAAGGCGCTTGCACTCCCTCGCCCCCCGGGCGCTGCTAGCAGGGCAGGGGCAGGGACAGGGAGGGAGCCCTGGGACCCTCTTGTCCTGGATTCCCCACCTGGCCCCATAATGACTTTTCTCGACCAAGTTTCCTGGCGGCTCGGGCTGCAGAAGGAAGTGACAGGACGGGAGACGGTACAGTTGCCATGACATCGCTGCCGCGTGACTCAGCCTCAGAGCTCTGGCTCCCTTGGAATACTTTAACGATCTGTCGTGGGGAGGCAGGAAGGAGGACAAGTGCCCTGTGGCTTGATGTCCCCACCTCCCCAAATACTCTCGTTCCGTAGCCAGGGCAGCCCGAAGCTGCAGAGAGGGAGGGAGAGGACACTGTGTACGGGACCCAGGTGGGAAGCCTTCCCGATCTGCCTTGGGGGAGGGAAACAAGCGAATCAGAGAGACCGTAGGGATGTCTACTTCAAGCGTCCTCCTCCGGCCGCCAGCTACATTCCTTCCATAACCAGAGCCTGGAGCGTCTCCCTTTAAAGCGACTGCTTGTCAAAGCCTGTGACTGGCCCCCTCTCTCCTTCAGGGCGGAGGATGAAGCTGAGGGCAGGACAGGGTGGCCAGTGGCCTCCTCTGCAGTTTGGACGGTGGGTGTGGACAAGAAAGGGAGCGCTGTTCCGCCCCGTGACCTCCGGTGCCTTCAGAGGCGGCTTCCGCAGGCTGGGGAGGACCCTTCGTTCTGCGAACACCCTCGCTTCCCTGGACCACCGACTTGTGGGTGTCTCGTTAGGAGGCTCCATAGCTCTGCTGGGTGGAAGCAAGGACAGGAAGGTGCACACACCTTCCTCTCCTGGGTGCGTGTCCATGGACCACACGTCACTGACTGTGCACCTGGACAGCACACTAGGTTGCAGGTTCGATCCCCGGTTGGGGCGCATACAAGAGGCAACCAAAGGACATTCCTCTCTCTCCCTTCTTCTCTCTAAAATCAATGGCTGAAGGGTATTCTTTAAGAAGAGGAAGAAGAAGAAAAAGGTAAAGATAAAAATTATGAACAACGAAGTAACAACAAATACATATGTATCAACAAGTGAATCTAAAAATCAAGTGAATAAAAAATCTGACCAACAGAATAAACTGGTGAATAGAATCGAATCAGGGGCATAGAAAGGGAGTGGACTGACAATTCTCGGGGGGAAGGGGGTGTGGGGGGTGCAGGAAGAGACTGGACAAAAATCGTACACCTATGGATGAGGACAGTGGGGGCGGGGCGGGGGGTGGGTGGGAACCGGGTGGAGGGAAGCTATGGGGGGGAAAAAGGAACAACTGTAATAATCTGAACAATAAAGATTTAAAAAAAAATAAAATCAATGAAAGAATATCCTGGGTGAGGATTAAAAAAGAAATAAAAAAGATCCGCAAAAAAAAAGACGAGGTGGGAGGATGGGTACCATTTGCTCCCACTTAGCAGATGAGGAAACTGAGGCTCTGTGAGGACCAAAGATGAACAGAGTGGCTAGGACTGTGGCCCGACAGTAGGGGTTTTAACCCCGTCTTCCCTGCTTCTGGGCTGCAGGCAGGGGATGCCGCCTCTCTAACCTCACTGCCCTTCCTGCCTCTCACACGCACGTGAAAACAGCGGCCTCCTGCGACTGCATGGAGACTAAACATGGAAAGAGAGGGTGAGAACTCAGCCTGGCACTGCGCACATGGTCACCACGAAAAGCAAACGAACGGCAGTGGTTCGCCGGGGGCACTGCCCCCCGAGGGCCTCTGGGAAGCTGTGGGGCTGTTTCTGGTTGTCACAGGGATGGGAGCGCTGGGTGGCCAGGCACAGCCGCCATGCCTGCAGCGCTCCTCCCGAGGGACACTCGCAGCCCCGGCTCCTCTGCAGAGGCCCTGCCCTGCAGTCTAGCCCAGGGCGTCTCACCTGGGCACTGCCAACACCTGGGGTGGGCTTCCTCGTCCTCGGCTGTCCTGTGCCCTGGAGGGTGCTTGGCAGCAGCCCAGCTCCCACCCACCAGGTACCAGTAGCTCCCCCCACGTTGTGACATCCCTACACGACCTCAGACACGACCCAATGTCCCCTGATGGGCACAAGCTGAACACGAAGAGAACCTATGTTTTCAGCTCTCCGGTCCCAGCGGGCAAGGGAGATCCGTGGGGATGCAGTGAGCGCGCACCTGTACACCCCGTCAGCCCGCGTCTCGTCTGATGGCAGCAGCTGACACCCACAGTGAGAGAAGTGGAAGTCCGCGTGGGTGTGGGGGGTAGCAAACAGGAATGACACGTGGTCTCCCCTGTCCGACATGCAAAGCTGACATTCTCCTGCAGTCCCCATGCCTGAGACTACCCTCACGGACCCTCAATTTAAGGTAGAAGCACGCTTCCCGACCACAAAACATCTGCTTTCTGGTGCCGCTAACATTTTTTTATACTTAAAAAAAGAAAGAAAGAAGGGAATGAATTTTAAACTGCTTGGGTAAAAGGCAGTGAATACTAAGCATTATTTATCCCAGGCCTCCATGCCCACGCTCAGAAGGACACATGCGGAACGATGTATACTGTGGAGAGAAGACTCTTCGAGGCAGAGGGAACACGTGCGCTCCCTGCTCTCCAGCTGAGCGGAGGGAGCAGCCTGCACCGAGCCAAGTGCCTGGGCTCCGCTCTCCATCGCTGCCCTCCCGGCTCCCGCTCTGGCTTCCGCTCTGGCTTCCGGGCTGGCAGCTGGGGGCCGGGAGCAGTAACCTCGCTAATTCAGTAAATGAACTCTGACAAGACTAAATGGTTGTTTGGATGGGTCCTCTCTCATCCCCCCTCCCCTCGCTGCCCCAAACCTCAATTAAAACAAATAAAACACGAGACACTGTCTGAGTCTTTTACGGCCGGTTCTCCAGCAGGAGTCAGAAAAATGCTAACGACGCGGAGGCTGCGGTGAGCCGGCCGGCTTTGGGCCTGGAGTGGCCGGGGGTCACCCTGCCTTTGCTCTTCCTCCCTGGGCTCCCCGCCCGGGCCTCCTGCTCCCGTTTCGGGCAGGGCTGGGTAGGCTTGGGCATTACTCAGCTGCCATAGGCGTCTTCAGCCAATCGGAGGCGATGGCAGCCGCTTGCACCTTGCTGACAGCTGCTGTCAAAATACTCTCACAACCGGCGGCTCGATAATAACTCGAAAATGAGATACAAATGAGGGACTCTTCGTGAGCGGGACCGGCCACATACTCCCCACCCCTGGCTCCCGAGCGTGGCGGGCAATGCGTGGGGATGCTGGAGATAAGCTCAGGCCACCGTGGAGAGATCAGTTAAAAAATAAACCCACTAAAAAACCCAACCAAACCAGCTAGACGTGCAAGGCTGTCCTGATCCCCTCGGCTCCCAGGGGTCCCGCAGGGCCTCAGAGCAGGGCCGCGGAGCGGGTCCAGAATCCTCCCCGGGAGGGATGCTGCACAGGCGGAGCTGCACTGGATGTGCGGACGGAACCTGAGTGGGAACGACCCGTGGGGAGTTTTCTGTCCATCAATCAGGCAGCTCCCTCCCAGGCCACACCACGTGGGCCTGGCCCCCCTCCCGCAGTCCACAGCAGGCCGCTGGGCTGTTTTTTCTGCTTTTATTCATCAAGCCAACTCTTTCCCTAGGACGTGGGCTGCTTCTCCCTGGGGACGGGGATGCCAGCACACACAGCGTGTTCAGAAAAGCACAAACCAGCCCCAGGGAGGGCAAACTGTGTGGTCAGCACTTCCCGGCTCCCAGGGCGGAGGGGCTCCGAGTGGGGAGAGGCGGCGGATATGAACTCCTCTACACTTGCCTGGGTTGGGCCTTGCTGGGTCTCTCTCTGCCGGTCAAGGCAGGGTCTGGGCTGTCCAGGTGGGCAGGGCTGTTAACATTCACTTACTCGAGGCTTCAGAATGTCTGGGAAAATTCCACATTCACCCAAGAGGTTCAGGGGCCCTTAGAAAACCCACTGAATTTTTTATTATTTTTTGTTCTTTTGCTGTTCTGGGTTAAGCTTGGCTATATTAAGAGAAGCGGAGGCGAAGGCTCAGGCTGAGGTAAAAAAAAAAAAAAAGCGCCTTTGCGAACAAGCCATTAAGAATCTTTATTTAAACTCAAGGTAGGCTGAGTCTAATTGTTTAATCCAGGCGCATGGATTAAAACCTTCTCCACACGCCTCTCTCTGCCCACGCCTTCCCTCACAGACGCCTCTATTCCTCCGTCCACGCGTCGGGTAAACACGGAGCTTTTCCGGCTCATGTGTGACAATGTGCGACCTGAATAACCCCGTCGGTGCCAGCGGAGGCCACTTTAAATATAAACTCCCTCCCAGGAAGCGCCAGCCTCGTCACTTACTCAGAGCTGGGCTTTTACGCGCCACACTCGGAAGGACAAGAGGCTCTCGGCACCCCATGAAAAGGTGGGGTGCCAATCCAGGGTTACGTCAAACCTCACCTCCAGGGCCCAGGAAAGGAGGCAGAGACTAGAACTCAGGCTCGGGCCGGTGCGGCCTTTAAGCAGCTACGAGACCTCCGGCGAGGCCCTTAGCCTCTCTGACCGCCAGCTCCTCAGCTGTGAGATGGCGATATTAGTACCTGCCCGCCTACCAAGGCGTGCGAAGAGGAGGGATGCGGGAAAGCCTGTCAAAGCGATCGCTGTCATCTGGTGGGAATGTGGGCGGGTGGCTTTGGCTTTTGTTCAATTTCCCAAACTCTCTGCAATGGGTTGCTTTTCTCATCGGAAGAAAGACTTTTAAAGGACTAAAGGTCTGACTTGCTAATAACAGAGAAAGATTCCAAAGAGTTTTGTGTATGAAAGAGTTTTGAAATGACATAAAACGCTGGTCAAAACAACACCTCACCAAAGTGGCACTGTCCTATCTTCATTTAATGCAATTGGAGGCTGTTGTTTTTTGTTAATCCTCACTTGAGGATAGTCTCCCATTGATATTCAACAAGAGAGAGTGGAAGGGAGAGACACAAGAGAGAGAAATTAGAGAGAGTGGAAGGGAGAGACACAGAGAGAAACATTGATGTGAGAGACTGATGTGATCAATTGGTTGCCTCCTGCATGTGTCCCAACCAGGGCCAGGGATCAAGTACCAAGGGGTACTCTTGACCAGAATTGGACCGGGACCCTTCAGTCCATGGGCCGACTCTCTAACCACGCTCAGTATTTTGCTCAAAAACTGGCTAGGGTGCAATTCACGTTTTAAAAGGGTTGGCTTTGGAGTTAAAGAGCATACAATGGACAGAGAGGGGGCAGAGACGGTGCTAAGCGCCACCAGAAGGCACTCTGCGTTGGTGTTACTGACGGGAGAGTATCGAGGCGGATTATAGATCTGGACCCGCGGCACATCTTCCTAATACCAAAACCCACATTCCGGATCTCGTTCCTGCAAAACAATGCCATCCATCACACTAAACTAACATTCTTAATTTGAATTTCATTGATTTTAAATTTTGTTTGTGTTTAATTTGAAAATGTGTTCTGGTTTTATAGTCCTAAGAGAACCATGAGCATAAGTTGTCAGTTTGTTCGGAATTTTACATTTGTACACACTTAAGTCGCATATTAATAACAATATTTACATGATTGCCATGGGGGAAGGGCCACGAGATGTTTCCTTGTCTTTAAGAGGACTCCTTAGGCATTACTCGGGTTTGAGAAACACGGGGCACGGCCCCCGATTTTATGAAATGTTCCGTTAGAACAGAACACCCTTTCACAGACGATCATGCACTTGAGCTCCCTCGCCCAGTGTCCTCGGGAGGACCAAAAGGTCAGGTAACGTTCCTGAGAGCACACAGCTAACTAGCAGCAGGGCTGGGCGTAGGAGCCCCGTCCCTTGGCTCTCAGGGCTGCCCTGCGCATTGCAGGAGCTGTCGGTGTGAGCCACACTAGATGACAGCTACCCCTGGGCCGGGCCGAAGGCCAAGTCCTTGCCAGCATCACTGACCTTGTCCTTACAGCAAACCAGACAGTGTTACCCTGGCCCTTCTATAGGGATGGACTCTGAGTCCTGGATTGTCACCAGGCCGACGATGTAGAAGACCTGCCCTCTCCGGACGGGCTTCAGTGGGTGGACCTGGGGTGCACGGCCCCCTGGGCCAAGGCAGTCCCTTCCCGGAGTTCCCGTTTGCTTCTGTAACCCAGCACCTGCCGCGTCCCTGCCTCACTAGAGATGCTTAGTAAATATTTGCTAAATGGACAAGCTCTTTCTTAACTAGAAAGCAGTGTGTGGAGACCTCCGTTTTCCAGGGGAAGCTCCGAGACAGGAGGAAACGGAAGCCTCCCGAGACGGCCGGGGCTCCCGCTGCCGCTCAGCACCCGGGACTCGGAGACAGGAGCACAATTATCAGCCGCAACAATGAGCCGACGGCGTCCTCCCCACAAGCCCAGACAAAGCGCAGAGACCTTGTAGCTGGCAAGGAAGTGAATGGAGAGAGAGGAGGTGTGAAGGCAAGGTGAGCGCAGGCTGCGGTGACGGCGTCCGACTGCAGGGAATCAGGGCGCCCAGTGCCACGCTGCCTGCCCCCCAAGGACCCACAAGGTCTCCCCAGGGTGCTCCCTGGGCCTCTGTCACCGGGTCTGGAGTGGCCGGTTGTGGAGAGAAAGAAAACATCAGCTGCAATGGAAGACCAAGCCTCCGGAATCGCAAAGGAAGGGAGAAAGCTGCAACCCCACGCTCTCCAGCCCTCAGAGGCCTGTGGCTTTTTAGAGGAAAACTCCGTGGCTTCCCATGGGCCCTTGTTTGGGATGCGCTGCCAGTCGGACAGAATCGGAAAAGCCCTCGCCACATGCCACGAACACCATGTTCTTAGGCCAACGCCTGCGGCGGTGGTGTACCTACTGTGGACGGTCCGTGGCGGACATCACTCACCAGTTGCCATGCCATTTCCCAGGAGCCCAGGTGGCCTCGCCATCCTCCAACCCAATTCTAGGCCGCCGTGGCCAGCAAGGCTGGGTGTTGGCTTGCAAGGCGGCAGCTACCCACCCTGCCTGGCCTCGCCCAACCCCGTCAGCGATTCACTCAACAAACGGAAGCTCTGAGAAGTCACGCCACGTCCAAGGTCACACAGGGCAGAGCTGGGCGAGAATTCAGGTCTCCTGACCCCCCCCCGCCCGTGTTCTCTCACTTGGAAAATCACACAGTCTCCTTTCCAAGCCAACTGCTGACGATGAGGACGAGGAGGCACGAGAAGGGAGAACCCGGGTAACATGACATCTTGTCTGAGCAAGCGCTGCTGCGTCCTGGCCCCGGGGTCAGCGGCAGTAACTTTTTAAAAATAACATTTAAAAAGTATTTTATTTTATTAATCTTAGAGAGAGTAAGGGCTGCGCAACTGCCCGGAGGCACATCAACACAGCCTCGACCCCAGGTCAGCGATACAGCGATGCTGGTGCAGCCGCTGACATCCAGGAGCTAGGAGGCGACCCTGAACCAGGTGTTCCCCACAGGAGTGTTCACCAGAACCCACGAACACATGCACCCATGGACAGGCCAGCGGAGACCCGAGACCCAGGCACCACCATTGCGGACAGTGGTTGTGAGTGACACATCACAGAGAGGAAGGGGTGGCGTGCGGAGTGGGGCTGAGGCCTCGCTCAGGCTATTCCACCCGAATGTGCCGTCTCCCAGCCGCTGTCCTCTCTGCATCCCAGTCCTCACTGAAGCCAACAGGCTCTCTGCAAATGCATCCCCAAATCGACCCGGCAGCTCCCCCTTTTCACCCGACACTGGGTCCAGAAGGTCAGCTCTGGCCCAGGTGACCACAAAAACCTCCCAGGGTGCCTCCTCAAACCCACACTGACCCCTCTGCTCCCCACAAGATCTCTGACAATATAAGCAAAGACCCCCCCCCGCCTCCCGCCCTCTGCTCAGAACCTGCAGTTGCTGTGGTTTTATAAAAGCCCAGAGGCCTGACATGCAAAGAGCTGACCGGGCCCAGGCGATCTTGAGGAACAAAGACACTAGACACCACGCGATAACAAAGCCGTGGTAATTAGGACCGCAGGTATTGGCACAGGGTAGACAGATAGACCCGTGGAACGGATCACAGCGTCCAGAGCGGACCCTCACACACAGTCACCTGATTTATGACAAAATCAATACTGCAGAGCAGAGGAAAGAATGGTCTCGGCGATAAATGATGCTGGACCCACTGAATATCCATGTGGGGGAAAATGTCCCTCGATCGCTACCTCACACCATACACAAAAATCAATTCAGACGGACTGCATGACTAAAGGTGAAAGGTCAAAGCTTGCAGAGGAAAACTCGGCAGACTTCCTTCATGAGCCTGGAGGAGGCAAAGGTTTCTTAAACAGGACACAGAAATCCTCACCATGAGGGAAAAAATGACAAACTGACAATATTAAGAGCCTCTATTCTCCAAAGGACACCATTAAGACGACACCATTAAGCTAACGACAAAATGGGAGAGAGAGGGACTCCAATCATATAGCCACCAAAGAACTAGGATTCAGAATATTTAAAGAAATAATACAAAAAGTGACTAGAAAGTTAGTAAGAAAAATTGGCAAGGAAAAAAACCAAATGACCCAATTTTTAATAAATGGGCAAAAGACTTGAACAGGCATTCCACAACACAGTGTGTCCAAACACTCATAAATATATGAAAAGACATCTGATTTCCTTAGCCATCAGGAAAGTGCAAGATAAAACCACAACATGATGATATCATTGTTTATCCACCAAAATGGCTAAAAAGAGACAGAGAGACAATACCAAGTGTTGGCGAGGACAAGGGGCAACCAGAACACCCAAACTGATGGTGGCAGTGCCACCTGATACAAGTGCCCTGGGAACGAGTCAGTATCTAGTGATCTGAGCTGTGTACACCCCATGACCAGCAATGCCCCTCCTCCATGGACACCCTACAGAAACCAGGCACACGGTCACCAAGACACACACGGGAATGTTCACAGGAACATTTATTCGTGAACTAGCTAAAGAACTGCAAACTGCCCACATGCTCCCAGCAAAGTGGATATACTTTAGGGCAGTGAAACTACTCTGACACCGTAATGATAGTGTCATTATCTATCCGAACCCACAGGTTGTACACCCCAAGGGGGAACCATCTGTGATTACTGTGTGTCAGTGTAGGTTCACTGATGTAACCCATGCCCCACCCTGGTGGGGGATGTGGATAATGAGGGAGGGGCTAAGTGGGCGGGGACAAGGGACATGTGAGAACTCTCTGCACCTTCCTCTCAATGTAAACCTAACCTGCTCTGAAAAACAGTCTTAAAACAAGACAAACCTCAGCACAGTGGGAGGGGCAGGGGCCCCTGATGAGGAAACGGGTCAGAGTGGGGAGTGGCTGGAGAAGGGAACCCAGAGATGGCGCTGGGACCTCACCTCTTGTCCTTAGCGGGGGTCAATGGCTACAGCCTTGCCTGTAATGTTTGTACGTTTTATAAAAGGGGGAGAAAAAACACCTTAGTTGTGTAACTAAAACTAGAAACAAAACCAAAACCCTTACCTAGGGTGTGCCCATCTCCACGAGGCCATGTTTACCTTTGTTTGGGGATCAGCACCCTGTCCCCATAAAGGGCCAGAGAGCCAATCATTTATAGGCTTGAGGGTCATTTGGTCTCTGACACTAATACTCAATGCTGCCACTGGTGTGACGCACCACCTACAACACGAAAACGAGTGATGGGATGGGGTACCCTCTGCCCTGGGTCTCTCTGCAGGGGTGGGGGAGGGGCACCTGGGGAAGCCTCGCCCTCCCCACCCCACCTCTCAGAGAACTCGGCTGAGGGTTTCCTCTCCCCACCCCACACCCCTTCTCCAAGGCGCTGGGGAGCTGCTCAAGGCTGTTTTCTTTTCTTTTCTTTCTTTTGCAGAGCCTCTTCCCTAAGAAGCCTGGTAAACAGGAAGTGGCCCCCTCTGCTCAGGGCAGATGACAGTGCTGGCGGCTCACGGCTTTGGAAAAGTATTGCTGACAAACCAGGAGTTAATCAGGCAATGACCCCACACCTGGGCGAGGGAGGACTCAGCAGGCGAGCTGTCCTCAGCCCTCCCTCCACGGTCATGGTCATGGTCACTGAGAGAGGAAATGAGGAGAAGAGATCAGGGACGGACAGCGCTGTCCACAAAGCCGACACAACAGGTGCACCGGGCACAGGAGATGCAAGCGTGTAATTAAGGCCTCCAGACACCTGTTGTGAGCTCGCCCATTCACACCCCTAGCAGGTGGTTCACACCTCCAAGAAAGAAACTAACTAACAACAAAAAAAGAGGCTCAGATGAAAAGCTCTCCCTCTGCAGCCTGCAGCCACCTGACCAGCCAGCAGCTCTCACTGACATCACTGACCCTTGGGGACAACTGGGGGAGGGCCTCTAGACCAGGGGTCCTCAAACTACGGCCCGTGGGCCACATGCAAATACAAATATTGTATTTGTTCCCGTTTTGTTTTTTTACTTCAAAATAAGGTATGTGCAGTGTGCATAGGAATTTGTTCATAGTTTTTTTTAAACTGTAGTCCGGCCCTCCAACGGTCTGAGGGACAGTGAACTGGCCCCCTGTTTAAAAAGTTTGAGGACCCCTGCTCTAGACTGAGAGTCACCTGGCCATGCTGCTGCAGAGCTGTGTGACCCTGCGCAACTCCTTAGCCTCTCTGTGCCTCACGAGCTCCGTCTTTATCAGGATTCCATGGAGCAAGGCTCTGCACAGTGGCTGTGTGTGCTCAGCAAACATTTACTGAGCACCGGCTCTGTATCAGGGAGCTGTGGACACAGCAGAGAGGCAGACAGTGTGTCTGAGATTGTAGTCTGGGGCAGGGGTAAGGTGGACACTAAACCACCACGTGGACAGCACTCCCAGGGCAGCGGTGGGACGGGCTGGCAGACAGTAATGCGGGCTGCGGGAGAACAGGCCGGCCAGCTAACCTGGTGGGCGTTGGGAGTGAGCCAGTGGGAGGGGAGCTGAAGGCCTCACTTTTAGCAGCTATAACTCGGTGCTCTGGGAGACGACGGTGCCCTCTCTAGACCTGGGAGACAGGAGTGGTCCGAGCCCAGGCTCTGAGTCAGACACTGACAGTCAACTCCGGGCTCAGCTGAGTGGTCTCAGCAGGATGGTTCGTGTCCTGGTCTCCAGTTCCCTTCGGGGTGCAGAAGAGGCAACAGCATCCCGCCCCCCTTTTTGCAGGCTGCTGTGCAGCTAAAGGGGAAGACACTGCCTGGGAAGGAGCGCAGCCAGGCGCCCACAGCAGTGAGAGCTCCGTAAGACGGAGCTGGGATCTTGATTACACCTGATAGGGCAAGTCCACAAAACGTGCCTGGCAAAATGGATCAGACTGGTTCCCCCAAACCCTGTTGGCCACTGGCTTTGTCTGAAATCGGTCTCTGGTTTCCTGGACAAGCTGGTCTCCCCGAGAAGGCTCACAGCGACCCCTGCTGGCCGCCCCTCGGAACAGCCTCAAACTCCAAGCTCACAGGCACAACAAAGCAAGGTGAGCCCTGGCAGAGGCCTTCCCGTCTCCAGGGGTTGATGCAAATCCCAACAGAACAATGGCAGGGGGAAGGCACCGCATGTAATTACGCTCAGTGGACACTAATTCCCTGTCTTCTCAAAATAAATGATAAAACACAAGACCAAACAAAGTGCTGTTCCCTTGCCGTGTGGTCTTTTGTTCCCTGGGTAAGTGTCATCCTAAACAGACTGCGAACCAAGTGAAACTGTCATTTCGACGGGATACTATTTCCTGATCCACACGCGCCGTTTGGAGCAATCCCGTTTGGAGCTGGCAGGTCTTAAATTGGATTCTTTTTAAAGAGAGGAGGCATGTTAACCAAGCAGACACCATAGGCTAGGACCCGTACGCGCTGTAGCGACGCCCTCGCGCACACTCCTCTCCACTGCTATCCAGGCTGCAGGAAAACATCCCCCAGAGTGAGACCCCATCTCACCAGGCTGCCCCCACACAGGGGACCTGGCCCACAGTGAAGGCCCTGCTACTCAGAACCCGGTGGGGCCGGTGTCTTTGCTTCAACCCCGGCCAACCACGCCTGCAGGGACCCAGGCCTGCGGGAATCGTGCGCCAGCATGTGACTTAGGACGGCAGGGAGGACGGAGATTTTTAAAGCAGATCCTCTAACCAGCTTCCCTTTCTTTAAACCACCGAGTGAGAGCAAAGGGGTAGATTTCACACCAGGAAACTTCCCTCTAGTGTCTGGAACACAGAACTTAACTTTGCATCCACCGCTGACCTTGTAAAATGCTAACTGGCAATTCTAATACACCCAGCTCTTCATGCTGGAACTAGACACACACAGGCTGCATGGCCGAGGCCTGGTATGCAGAATCCTTCATTATTCACCCGTGTAGGTTTCCAGAACTCTCTTAGGTCCCATTCAAGCCTGGATGAGCTGCCTGGCTGGGGCTAATGTCACCTGCCCTTCCATTCTGAGGGTCAGAAAGGCTGCCCAGCACACTCCTGGGCATGCCTGGGCTTAAACATCCCCCTTATTCCCTCTCATAGCATCCGGGACTTGGTGCTGGGGGGCAGCTAACCAACCTGAGAAAGCGGACAGTGTGAGGTACGAGCGCAGGGCTGCAGCCCAGTGGCCCCTGCGCTGTAGCCCGTCCACACAGACTTTGTCCTGCACGGTGTTTCATTTTAAAAAGCGAATGACTTGCCAACATATTCCCCTAAAAATTCGGATTGCCAGTTTCTCTTTCCAAACGTGGGAAGAACTGGATGATCAAACCTGCATTTCTGCACATCACCGCGTCAGTCCCCGCCCGGCCTGCTCCTGCAGGTCCCCTCCTCTGCCCGGCCCGAGAGGTCTCTGCAGGGTGGCATTACTTATGTAGGGGATGCACCTTCATTTTAAAAGGTGCTCTCCACACACAGCCATGCGGCCCAGTGGTCCCCACCCTGGCTGGACTTTCCAAGGGAATCCAACGCTGTGGGTTGGGCCTGACAGGGGTAAGCCTGTAAGTCACCAGGTGATTCGAAGGGGCTGCCAAGGTGAGGAACCACTGGCTTAAACCAAAGGAGGGCCCTGAGTGGTAGAAACATCAGCAAGACCAAGGGGAGAGCTGATGGGGGAGAAGACCGCCCTTTCTACTACTTTCTGCCCCACGCTCTGGAGAGCAGAGCTGGGACTCAGAGATAAATCACAGGCAGCCACAGACGACCTTTAGAGACTACGGCGCTGGCCTCCAGGGGGGACCACCGCGGCCCCAAGGCCGCCTCCCCGAACCTCTGGCAGGTTCCCACATATGCCGTCCCCCGGACCAAACCGGGACCGAGCTGGCGCTGCTCACCTGAAGAGCTCTCGGATCTCCCGGCTGTTGGCCTGGAAGGGGATGTTCCGCACCAGGATCTTGGAGGTGGTCTGCTTTCTGGGAACTTGCTTCTTCCGAGCGGATGTCAGGGCTGGCCTGGAGTGGGGGAGGGGCCGGTCACTTGGGGGTCGGTAGCTGCTGCCTTACACTGACTTGACCACCCTCCCCCCAAACCAAGGCTGGTCTTGCCTTCAGGCGAGGGAGTTAGGGAGTGAGTGTGCACGAGGCTGCGGGCACAGGGCAGGAGGCAGCCTCCCCGGGGAATAGACCATAATCATCTTCTCCGGTCACACATCCCACCCTTGGGTGTCTCCTGCCCTTCATCCAAGAGACTTAGAGGCCACTGGGACTGAAGACAGAGCCCTGGTGAGGAGAGGCCTATCTCTCCCCAAACCCAGTCTCCTCTGTCTCGTTCCAGACGCAGGAAGACCCCAGCTGGTCCGAAGGTCTTGATGGTGAGCTTTCATCACTCACCAAGAGCACATCCAGCTTCTGCTCAGGGAGCTGGACCGGAGGGGAGGGAAGAAACTCCAACACAGCACTGCCTTTCCTGCCCCTGCTCCCGGGGACCTCCCGCTCCATGGAAGGGCCAAGGCTCACTGTGAGTTAACATCCGGGCGCAAATGCCAACTCAGCTGCTTGGGATCTGTGTGGCTGGGGCAAGTCACTTGGCCCCTAAGGCCTCAGTTTCCTTAACCATAGGGGTCTAGTAATGGTGCCGACCTCAAAATGCCTGAGGACTTAACGAGAGAGGTCATGTCAAACACTGTGCAGCGCCCACGTGTGATAAACACCCCTCTGATGACTGTTGCTACGGCCGCTTCCTGTAAGTCCGCCCCACGCCACCTCCACAGAGGCCCTCCCTACCATCTCCGCTGAAACAGGAACCCCAGCTTCACTTCTCTTCCTGGGGCCTATCGCTGTCTCACAGCCAAGGACATTCAACCACATTTCTATTCACTGTCTGTCTAGGGCTGTGCTGGCCAACAGCCCGACTCCCTAGGAACAGGGACTGAAGAAAGGTCGCCAGATCTCCACCCCTGGCCGAGTTCTCGTGTGCCCCGCGCGTGTTAGACGCTCCGCACAACCTCCGGCCATTGCGTTTCAATTCCAGGCACAGTCACCCCCAAGGTCACACGGCCCTGGACTGGAACTCACAGCTGTGGGGCTCAGGAGCCTGGACCCCGAGCTCACACCGCAGCTCGGGAACCCATCGGGTTTCCAAGGGCTCCTGTACCGAGCCTTCTTCTCGCTAAGGATGCTCTGCGCAGCACAGACCGGGAGGGGAGCACCCGGGCGGCCTGGGCTGGAATGTTAGCAGCATCAGCAGACGAAGAGGGAGGAGGCAGCAGGTGAGCTCACTGAGAGCTAGTTTGCTCCAGGACCACACAAGGACCGAGTGGCTGAAAAGTACCAAGTAAGTATCTGATACCGGTCCTAGGGCCGTTAGATGTGGTCGCTTCACCGCCTGAGGCCGGTGGATGGTAATGGCAATGGTGACGATGGCGTACACTGCGCATTCTGTGCTGGGCGCCGTGCGAAGCCCCTCACATATACTAGCCCATTTAGACCTACGGACAGTGGATATGTCGGGGCAAAACTAAAGCTCAAAAAAGCTCACTGCTTCAGGAAGCTGGGCCCTGGGCATTGGTCTGTCGCTGGTCACCACCTCTAACACCTACTGAATCTCAAGTTAACGGAGGCCGTGTGGGCACTGTTGTCTGGCTCCATAATAAAAAGCCCCATGAAGGGATGCGTCTAGGTTTCACACTTCTGGTTCGGCCCACGTGGTAGTCAGTGGCACGCCTTCCCTGGTTTACGGGCCCGGCCAAGGTAGTGGGATGTGCTTGTTTCTCCTGCCTGCGCCCCTGCCTTCCGCTGCGTGTATTAAACATTTACCCAAGGACTGGCCGGCCCCGGCCCTCAGGGAAACGGTGACAGAGCTGGCAAGCACGCCACCACCTTAATCAGGAAGGGTCGGGGAGAGGATGTAAGGGCCGTGAGACGCCCTCGGGGCACCAGCAGCGGCACCGAGAGGATGAACCCGGATGGCAGGGAAGGGAAGGCCCCGGGGACTCACTTAGTGGCTCGTTCCGAGATCCTCACTTCCAGCTTGTGGTCGTCCACGACGTGACCCTACAAGGTAAGACGACACGCTTGTCTCTCTTCCTCTTAGAAACACCCGCCCGCCCCCTGCCCTGCCCCAGGCCTGGCTTCGGCTGAGCGAGGGGACGGGAACCTTCGGGGGGACTGACCGGTCCTGGGAGGAGGGACCAGCTGGAGCCCAGGACAGAGCAGGGCTTTTCCTGGAAACGCCCGCGCTGAGCCGGCAGCAGCTGGTGGTCAGAGACCTGGTGCTCCAATGTCCTCTCGAGCCACGAGGGACTGGGACCATTCTGCCACGCGAGGGCACAGGATTTTCCCCGGCTGCGTTTTCAGCCCAGCGAGCCCCTTCGGCCCGGCTGGCGGAGTTCAGTCTGGTTTGTATGCTCTTCCAAAAAAGGTCTAAGCCCAGTGGAGCTGCATCTAAGCAAGGCTCTGAGGTCGGTCCCTCGAGGCAAAACTGGCCTATTAGGAAAATCACCCTCAAAAATCCCTTAAATCACCCATAAGACACAGCACGCACGGCTCCGTGCGAACGACTCTCTGCACAATGTGCACACGTGCGCGCACCGCGAGGACAGATGACGCTGTGCCCAGCAGAGCCCCGCGGATCCGGGTTCACACGGGCGGGGAGGAGGGCCGTGGAGCGCGCAGAGCTGACTCCCGGTGCCGCTCAGAAAACAGCAGGAACAAAACACCACGGACCCGGGTCGCCGGGCCCACCTTCCTCTGAGGCCAAGGAGCGGGCGGGAGTGTGGGGTTTGTTCTGGGTCATGCCTGCCCCTTCACTGACCGCTTGGCCCCCGTGGGCACCTGCGTGTGCGAGCCCTGCTGGAAAGAGCCTTTCAAACGGAAGGCGGAGGGAGGCCCCCAGGCCATCACGTCCCCATCATCCTACCCAAACCCAACTCAGCCCTCCGTGCAGCTGCCTTGAGTCAAGGGGAAGGTCAAGTTCTACTAGAACAACTGTACTGGCCACGTGCCCAGTTATGACCCGCAAGGCCGTTCCGTGACCAGGGAGCTCTCCTGGGACAGTCAGTCACCTGGACCGTTCCTCCAAATGAGCGAAGCTGCCCAGGGCGGTGACCCTGTAGGGCGCCTTTCCACTGTGCCCGGGCCATGCGCACCTCTGGGAGAGGAAGGAGAGCTGGGTGGTGAGCACACCCGGGCCCTTGATAACGAGCTTTGGATGGATGAATGAATGCACCACAGTGACTACAGACCCTGAGGAAGGCTCTTGGCTGCTCTTGGGCCACAGTCCCTGGAGAACTGGAGACAGCGTGGGCGATCCGAGCTCCCACTCAGTATGGAGGGCTGACGGGACCCCGCCCCCCGCCTGCCTGTGACTCGGCCCTCTCCCGAGAAACCCTTTACCTGGAGCTGCTTGAGCGCCTTCTGGGCCTGCTCCGGCTTCCTGTACTCCACGAAGCCGAACCCCATGGACAGCAGCGCCCCTGGAAGAGAGAGGCGGGAATCACGCTGCGTGGCTGGTGGGGAGGAACACAAAGAGGGAACACAAGGCCAAGTGCAAGGGCCCCTGGCCCTCGGCTTCGTATCCTCTTCCTCACACCCTCCTTCATTCCCCCTAATGTTTCAGCTCCTGGCTCGCCATTCATTACTAGTCATCTCGTAGAGTCATCCAGGGAAGCGATACAGCCACCACCCGAGGCAGGCTGCCTGGAATTAACAGATGACTGGCGTGATAATTAGCTTCGGAATAGAATTCCGCCTTTGGGAGGGAGAGGGAGCTGACGGGGACAACCATGGCAGTGACCAGCAGCAAAGCCTCTCCCGGGCAGTCTCCTGCCCTCCTGCAGGTAATGCTGAGGTGGACGTGGGCGGGACAGTCCCACACGCCCAAGGCTCACTCTAACAGTGCTTCTGACCATCGGGCATGAAGCTGGGAGAGGGAGGGAGGCGGCCTCAGGCCGTCAGACAGGACGGGGAGCTCAAACTGTATGAGCTCTGGCTTCCTGACCTCGGATGCATAGCACTAGGCGGGGTTTAGAGGACACACACACAACGTAAGACCTCTAATTGCATCTTGCCCTTTCGACAAAAAATGTGATGCGTGCCTCCCCCAGCATTTCACACACATTTCCTGAGCCTATTCTGCTTCCCCCCAAGGTGAACTCCAGGACTGGCTGGGGTCTGATGGAGGCCTCTGTCTTTTGGAACCAGCCTGTCTCTCCCGTCTCCCGCCACTGCCTTTGCCTTGCGCACTCCCGCCGGCGCTCGGCTGCTCCCACCTCCAGCCTCTGTCCCCTGCCTGCTGCCTGCTGCTTGCTGCCTCCACCTCCCAGCCTCGGGCTGACGTAAAACCTTGTGCTGGGCTGCCCCACCTGGCCCCCTCTCACTGTGCTGCAGCTACCAGCTCGTGTGTCCGTCAGGACACAGCTGTAGGCGGACTTGTGGCATCCCTGCAAATGCCACCAAACTGAAGGGAGGGGGGCTGCATGGCTGTGGAAACAAGGGGTGTTTACAGGACACACAAAACAAGATCTCTAAGAGCATCCTGCAGGAGGCCAGGGCTGGAGAGGAGACACAGCAGAGGCCGAGCAACTCGGAAAAACACCCGAGGCCGAATGGAGAGACCACAGTGGCCTCTGCATGGCCCTGGCACCCACCAACCAGTGAGGTGCGTGGCTAATGCCTCGGTGGAACCTTCCAGATGTTCTCCGTCTGGGCTAATTCTCAGAGGGGAAGGGGAGAGCCCTGGATCGGCATTTCCTGCGTTTCCCTAGCAAGTTCCCAGGACAGAGTTTCTGGGAGGGGTGGGGGGGGGGGAGTGTCTGCCACTGAACGGCGCCACCCTACCGGCCTGTGCCTGCTCCCAAACCGTCCGACAGTCCAGGGGCTGGAGTCCAGGTTCTCAGACCCTGACGTGCGAGGCTGCCCCGCTGGGCACCAGGGTCTCCGGGACACAGGAGCCAGGGCCGCTCTGCCAAGCAGGTTCGGCAGTGACAATATTTCAGAACAAGAGGACTCTCAAAACAACCCGGTGCGAGTCGCCCTTACCCCCCACCCAAAGCTCCGTTTCTTCCGGAACCATTTGGTTCCGGCTGAGGCTCTGCAGGAAGTACCTGCTTTGTTCTTCTTCCTGGAAATGGAGCAGCTCTTCACCGCGCCCACCTTGGAAAACACCTGGAAGAGAGTTAACAGGTGTCACCGCCGTTCCCGGCTGATTCTGCAACCGTCCCAGGCGGGGCCTTAAACACAGGGGTGCCCAGGCTGTCCCCTAAGTCTGTGCCGCTGACACTGACTGCGTGTCCCTTGGGTGTTGTGGGTGCCCTCCCTCCCCAGCCCCAGGCTAGTCTGGCTGCTGCTGCTGGGGTCTTGGGCGACACGTCCGCTGGACGGCCCGGCAGAGATGTCAGGCGGTGGGCTTTGGCTGCTCAACTAGATCAACACGAGCACCTGCTGACAGGCAGGCCAGGCAGCGACTACGTGAGCCGGGGGGTTCCCAGCCCGCACCCCGGAGCCATCACTCACCCCCTTCAGCGTCTCCTCAGTTGTGTCGAAGTTGAGATTTTTAATAAACAGGGTACACCCAGGAAGGCTCTCTTCCTCCTCCTCCTCCTCCTCCTCCTCCTCCTCTTCCTCCATCTTCAACGAAGAGTTGGCTGCTCCTCCCTCTGTTGGCTCTTCACCTTCGTGGGTCTCGCTGTCTGGCACTGGATCCCCATCAAAACAACAGAAACAAAAAAAGCACCCAAAATCCATTAAATGACGCCTACTCTGCCTCAGGCTCAGAACCTGCTGGATCCAGGGTGTTCTGCTGGGGGGGCGGCGCCAGGAGGGGCACCACTCCCAGCCTGGGCTAGGTTAGCAAGTCCTGATGGACAGGGAGAGCGGTCCCGCCCCTTCCTCTGTTTTGAAGAGAAAGGAACATGAAACACAGACCCCAAACGATGACCCTTCGAAGGCTCGGACTCCCCACACTCATTTGAACTTCCAAGTAAACTGCTGTGTGAACGGTTTTATTGACCCCCAAACCCTCAGCAAGTTTTATTTTTTCTAAAAGAAAAAATACTTAGTGAACTTTCAAACTAAAACTCACCTTTAAAACTTTTCGGAAATTACAGAACACGAACAATAGCCCTGAGGCTAAGGGATGTTCCTTTCAATTACAACTCCCAACACGCACAGCTTCAGGGAGCACTGACAAAGGAGTGTTTTCACCCACACGTGACATGTTCGATTCAGTCAGGCATCGCGTGGGAACGCGGGACACACACACCAAACGCTCCCGAGCAGGAGAGGGGAGTTACAGGGCCACAACGCCTGGGATAAGGGGTGTGGTCACTGACAACGATGCTTCCGAAGGACGTGCGACCACACGGACGAGTTCATGGGCAGCTCGAGGTGCTAAATAGAACGTGATGCTCATGATAAAAAATTAGGAGGAAAGTAAGACAGGAAACAATACACAAGGTCACTCAGTGCCCTCACATTCTGTACACTGGGGACAGAGCAGAGCTCCCGGGACTGTCCTGAGGGCTCACAGGCCTGGAAGGAAGCAGGACAATTGGTTTTGTTTGTTTTTAAGCCTCACCAGAGAACATTTTTTCCACTGATTTTTAGAGAGTGGAAGGGAGGGAGGAAGAGACCGAGAGAAACATCGGTGTAAGAGAGACATCGGTTGGTGCCCCAACCGGGGCTGGGGATCGAATCTGCAACTCAGAATGTGCCTTTGACCCGGAATCGAACCAGCGACCCTTCAGTGCGTGGGTCAATGCTCTAACCATTCAGGTAGTGGCCAGGGTGGGACAGTTTTTCTTTCAGAAAAGAAAAATAGTGTTTCGGTCGGTTCTGTGTTTGAGTGCCCTCATTCATACTTCAAGTTGTTCAAACAAGCGTTCTCACCCCTCCTTAAGTATGTCCTGTGAACCAGCTGTGACTGCAGACACTTTAAGGTTGTACTTACTCGCCCATTGTGCAGGCTGGGCTTATTTCACGTACGCCCAATGTTCTGGAGTTTAGTAACTTCCATCCTATCACACACACACACACACACACGCACACGCACACGCACGCGCACACGCGGCAGGAAAGCAATGCTTAGGGTGCTCCTGGTTATTTCTGGAGACGGGGTGACAGAGGCTGTGGCTTCATCTGCCCCCCCCGCTCCTGCTGTGAAGGAACAGCGTTGCGGGAAGAGGGCACAGCAGATGTGACACGGGGAGCTAGCAGGCGGGTGTGTGGCTGCGACACAGGCGGCAGCCCTGGTGCTGAGTGTGAATTCCACCCGAGGTGACGGGAGCCTCACAGGGATGCCCCGGAAACGTGTTCAGTTTCCATCAACCTCCCCCATTTCCCCCCAAGTCACATGGTCGGGGCTGGAGACAAGTCCGTCCCCCGCCACATCCAAGCTTCTGATGCCCCTCCCACAGCCTCTAGGAAATAAACCATCTCAGCAAAGGCAGCCATCAGCTGGGCCCTCACCCCTCGGCCTCAGGGCTCTGAGCCGGGGGCCCACCCCTCCCTGCAGATGCAGAGACCCTGCTTGACTGGCTGGCACGGGGCGAGGCAACTCAGCGTGCCACCCAGAGCTGACAGAGACATCCCTGCCCTGCCTCTCGCACACACCGGCACTCAAATGGTTCAGACTTCTGAGACCCGCGGGGGCTGCTTGGGGTTCAGGTCTGTCCCCACACCTGTGCTGAGCACCAAAGCCTCTCCATCCCGCCCCCTTTCTGCTGCAGGCCAGAAGTCGGTATTTTGTGGAAGAGCCACACTCAAGGGGCCAAAGAGCCGCATGTGGCTCTCGAGCCGCAGTTTGCCGACCACTGCCCTAAGGGAATGGGTGACAGCTGAAGAGCAGTGGGACAGGCGTCCTCCCTCCCTCGGAGGTGAAGCTAGAACCCAGTGTCTCTCCAGGACAAAAAGAATCATCTAGATAAAGGCTCCTGCCCACACAATTTACCCAACAAGGGACTCCACCGTGTGGCCATTTGCACTCGATCTCCACTTGCAAAGCAAAGCGGGGTGCACACTGTATCACTGATGATGGGGAAGCAGAGCTATGCAAAGCAGCTAAGACTTCGGTTCCGAATGAGAACTTCAATGGAAACGAAGGCCACGGCCTTCAGCTGGGAGGACAGCTCCACCCTGGCTCTCCTCGCATTTGCGTCGGAGATGAGAGGAGAAAGGAAGGGACTGAGGCCCACGCCGCACGCGGCTCCAGGCCTCAGTGTGCTGTCTCGTTAGGGACCTCAGCAGCCACATTCCCAGGAAAAATTCTGGGGCTGCCGGAATTTTAAGTCTCAGGTGCCTGCAGGTTGGAGAGAGGTTTATGGAAGACTAAAAAAGATTAAAAAAAAGAGCAGTGGGGATGATGGAGACCAAGAGGGCTCACGGCAGTTTAAGGGGCAGCCCCCTCTTGACACTGGCCAACAGCTGCCACGTAGAAGGGCAGCCCAGGGTGTCAGACGTTCAGATGTTTCCAAAGAAGCTGAAAGTCCAGCTCGTACGGGAAAACCCATGGTTTAAAAGCCTCGGCAACCCTAACCGGTTTGGCTCAGTGGATGGAGCGTCGGCCTGCGGACTGAAGGGTCCCGGGTTCGATTCCGGTCAAGGGCATGTACCTTGGTTGCGGGCACATCCCCAGTAGGGGGTGTGCAGGAGGCAGCTGATCGATGTTTCTCTCTCATCGATGTTTCTGACTCTCTATCCCTCTCCCTTCCTCTCTGTAAAAAATCAATAAAATATATTAAAAAGAAAAAGCCTCGGCAACGAGCTCAAAGGCACGTCGCAGCTCTGCACCAGGCAGTGGTCAGCTCGTGGCTGCCAGCGGTCAGCCGGGGCTCTGTGCTCCGCCCCCCCTGCCTGGACAGACTCCTGGCAAAGCCCACTGGCCCCTCCCTCGGCCTTTCCCGGGGTCGGGACTCCAGCCAGGCCCAGTGTGGCTTCCAGGCGTCGCAGCCTCACAAACCCAACAGCTCGGGGGTCCAGCAGCTCTGAGCGTGGCCAGAGTCCCCCCACGCCAGGGGCAGGGGCTGGTCTGTGTCTGTTTAAAGCCCTGGGTACCTGCCCAGAAGGGGTGACGTCAGGGCTGTGACAGAGCTGAGTCGAGAGGCAGCACAGCACCCCAGAACCAGACGGAGCCTCCTTCCCTGGCGAGTGAGCTGCCCTCAGGCCCGGCCCAGGATGAATGAGGGGACTGTGAGGACAGCCAGGACCTGCTACCTGCCTGCTCATCTGTCCCTCCCACTTCTAATGAGCCAACCAGCACTCCTGACCCCACACCTGGGAGGAGCATCCAACTGAAATACAAGGCGATCGAATGGGCCTGGCCTTCCTCCAACAGCACAGCGCCACTGCCGTTTCCCTAAACCTGTGTCCCAGCGCCCGCCTCCTGCCCCTGCAACCCCCGAGCTGCGGGAAGAACTAAGGAGACAAGGGCACCGCAGCCCTGAGATCTGCTGAGAAAAGGGGGCCTGAGAAAAACGAAGGGGGCCCCAGACCACAGTCAGGAGGCAGCGCAGAGCTGGGAGAGCATGCGGCCTGGGAAATGAGAGTGATGCCGATACTGGCGTGGCCCCGGGCAACTGTCTTACTCACGGAGCCGCAGCTCCTGACCGAGAAAATGGAGTTAGACCCACACTTACAGACCCTCTGCTCCTGGCCCGCGTGGAGAGGCAGTAGAAAGACTAGAAAGCATACACGAGGAACTGTGAAACTCAAACAGATGTTTGCCAACGAAATCACCAGGAACCAGAAGAGGGAAGAAGTAAGAAAGGAGGCAGGGCTGGGCCCAGGGTGGGCAGAGGGGGCAGGAGATAAAAGCACAGGGGCTGGAGGGAGCTGGGGAGGCCTGGGAGGACGCGCTGCCACCGGGTTAGCACAACAAAATCCAGTCACACACCGCCGCATGGGGCCTCATTGTAATCAGGCGGCAGAATTTAGCCGCTCCCTCCCCTCCGCTCTGGGCGAAGGCCGCCAGCACAGACTGTTATCAGCGGCGAGCAGCTTTTCGGGGCCCCCTCCCCCTCGGAGGCCTTTATCTGGAGGTGAGGGTCTTGGTTGTGGGGAGATAAAACACACAGCCCCCCTCCCTCAGGACTGGTACAGAGAGCGGAGGGCTGCGCAGAGGGGGGTGAACAGAGAGGCGCGTCCACGCCCCTCCTGCCCGCCTCCCTGGGGAGCCGAGGACACGCAGGGCTGGGCTGCTGAGCCCCGTGCAGCGCGGTCGGGCCTGGGGAAGCCGCGGGAACAATGCGAGAGGCCGGCCGTCAGGGAGGAGCGGGTGACAAGGAACAGCGCAGGGGACAGAGGGGACTGTGTACGTGACAGGTGTTAGAAAGGAACAAAAAGGGCAAAAAGAGGCCCCGGGTGAGCTCTGGGGATTCACCTGACAACAGGGCTGGCAACCAGCACAGACATGGCCTCAACCTGCACTTTTGCTTTTTGCTGTTAACACTTTAAAAATAGGAACAATGGATACGGTAGGTAGCAGATTTATTTTTTCAATAAACTGGTAACCCCAAAGGGGTAGAGGGGAAGGGGGAGAAATATTACTGATGGGCAAGATCATGGCCCCTGGCTAAAGGACCATCACAGTCCTTCTAAACACTTTTCTAAAGGCCTTTAATTCTAGGATGCGGACACCGTCTCCAGACTAAGTGGTTCTCAACTGGGGGCCGCACTGGCCTAGGGGGCACTGGGAATACAGGGGGGTTCAGGTGACCCATCACTGGGGCACCCCTGACCCTTCTGGTGGTTCCCGTGCAGTGTCTCCCCATCCTCAGGACAGTCTCCACCAGAGAACTGCGAGGTCCCCACTGCCAATGGCACCGCCACCTCCCTTCCCTGCCTTTGCAGCCCCTGGACGCCAGAGGGCGCTGCGCCATGCCCGGACCCTCCACCCTTCAGACTGACTCCTCCCCCAGCCACCCTGGCCCAGGAGGCATCAGGACGGGTGGGTGAAGTAAGGCTGTTTTCACTGGCTGTGTTCTGAGTCCCTAGGAATAGATCCTAAGTAGTTTATTTTCCTCGCAACCTCTAATTGACAAGCCAAAAAGCTGACGGCCTTGCGCTGCACCCATTATGTTTATGCTCTATTTTTCTAAGAATGCGCCTATGAAATCCAAGAGTCTGAGACCCACTGGTTTCTGGGATGAATAATGAACTTTAAACCTAATAAATGGTGCCGCCCACCCGTTTCCCTCACCGCTGTCCCGGGACTCAGCTCTCACCAGGTTCTGGCTCCGCCCCATCCTTTTCCGCAGGCTCCGCCGGTGTGTCTTGGGGTTCCTCCCTCTGTGGGGCTGAGCTGGAGAAGACGCCCACGGGAGCCCATTCCAGATACAGGGGGACGTGGTGGAACTGCAGACAGAGGTGAGGAGGGACTCAGTGTCTTACACAGACGAAGAGCCCGAGGGTCAGAGAGTACGAGTGACTCGCCCCGGAAAGAGCCAGGAGGGGCACACAGCCCAGAGCCCTCCGCCGCCTGATCCCTGAGAACCACGGGGCCTGCTGCAGCTCAGGGCTGGGGGAGGGGCCGAGCACGTGTGTCCCCTGGGCTGCTCTGGCTGGGGTAGGAGTGGGCAGGGGGCGGGGGACAGAACCAGGATGAGAAGCAGCTCTCGTGCAGGAAGTGCAGTGGGGACGCTGGAGACCACGCTTCTCTCCCTGCAACAGACTCTCGGCCACGCATGAGCGTGCGGCTCTTCTTCGAAACGACAAACCAGACAAGGACAGAGGCTGCACATGGCTAACGTGCCTGAGAGAGAAGCTACTTGCAGTGGCTGTAAGGTGGCCCCAGAAGAGCCGTCCACGTCCTGACCCCCAGCACCTGTGTGACCGATTTGGGAAAAGGGTCTGCAAATGTCACTGAGTGAAGGATCTGGAAGTGAGGTCGCCCTGGATCTAGCCAGAAATGGAGGGAAGGAGAAGGCACGTGAGGAGGCAAAGGCCAGTGCAGCAGCACAGCCATGGGCACTGGCGCCACCAGGCGCTGCAGGGGCGAGGGGGGCCTCCCTGGAGCCTCAGAGGGAGCACGGCCCTGCAGCACCCCCATTTCCCACCTCCGGCCTCAGAACTGTGAGAGGACACATTGCTGTTTTAAGCCACGGAGTTGGTGGTAACCTGTTATGGCGGCCACAGGAGACTATCACACTCATTACTATCTGTGTGAGTGTATGTTCGTTTCTACCAAGGACAGGAGACAGCCCGCCTGCAGAACTGACTGCTAAGCTATTGTAGGTACGAGACCCCACAAGCAGAAGAATGAGGGTCAAGTCCGAGGGAGCAGAACGCCGAGGAGCCCGAGGCCGAGACCTCTTTCTGGAGGTTCCAGCTTCGCACCTGTGATCTTAGTGGGGACCAAGCTCACAGTGAGCAGCACAGAGCAGGTGCTTTAGAGGGGCTCCCACGGGCCAGGCCCCTGCTCAGACCGTCGCTGCGTCCGCTCCCTTCACCCCCCGGAATCAGGCCGGCGCCCTACCTTGGAATAGGCCAGGTGGCGGAAGGCCTTGCGGGCCTCCAGCGGCTCCAGGAACTCCACGATGGCGGTGACGCCGCCCTCGGGCAGCAGCACTCGGCCCAGGCTGCCGAAGCGGCCGAAGGTCTCCTGCAGCTCGGCTGCCAAGGTGCCTGCCGGCAGGTTCTTCACCAGAATCACGGTTTTGCTTCGCTCCGCAGCGGGCTGCGAGGGAGGAGATGGACACATTAGGGACAACAGGAGGGCAGGCCCTGCCACCAGCACTGATCTGTGGTCGACTCCAGACCAGGTGCCCCCTGGGACCTCAGTCACCAGGCACTTCAAAGGCCGGCCCAGGAGACGGCACCATCTCAGGCACGTGGCTCCCTGGATAAGAGGAGGCTCCGTGGAGTGGATAAGGGTGAGGGCACCAGAGTGGACCCCCAGGGTCAAATCCCTGTCCCTCCACTGTGGAGCCGCGGCAGCTCCCGCCACTGCCCACCGCAGCCCTGCGAACATCCGGGCGCTCCAGCCCAGGCAGCATCTGCATCCACAGCCCAGGCCCAGGCCCTTCTCCTGCAACTGCAGGCGCCTGCTGTCACATCAGGGCAGGCGACAGGGGCTGGGAGCAGCCCGGGCTCTGCCGGTGCCCCAGATCCAGCTCGGCCCTGCCGGACGAGGTGCTGTCATAAGCACGCTCTGCTCCGGGCTCCTGCCTCCCCTTGGCCTTTCTCACTGTGTCTGCTGCCCAAAACCATACTTGCCCTTGACTCTTGAGTCTGCTTTTGGAAGAACCCAAACCTAGACACTAGACCAGGGGTGGGCAAACTTTTTGACTCGAGGGCCACAATGGGTTCTTAAACTGGACCGGAGGGCCGGAACAAAAGCATGGATGGAGTGTTTGTGTGAACTAATATAAATTCAAAGTAAACAACATTACATAAAAGGGTACAGTCTTTTTTTTTTTTTTTTATTAGTTTTATTCATTTCAAATGGGCCGGATCCGGCCCACGGGGCGTAGTTTGCCCACGGCTGCACTAGACACTAGAGACGCACTGACCTGCGCTCGGCCCCTCACTAACATAAGGACACGGGCTATCTCCAGGACCGCTCCGGGAGAGGCTGCAACAGCTGTGCTAACACAGGCAAAGGGCGCATGGAGCATAAGCGCTGTGTGAACATCAGCAACTGTTTCATGAAAAACAATGTTGGAGGGGGGCAGAGAGCCAAAAACATGTAATGGGAAAGTTCCAGGTCTGGGATCATCTGAGCATGAGTCTCAGCTCAGCCACTGACCTGGCCTTAAACCCCGGTCTGCTTTCCCTGTGGGCCTCAGTGTTCTCATCTGTGAAATGGGCTAATGGTTAACACCCATCCTGTAGGCCTCACAGGGTCTCCTCATAGGGGAGGGCACATCTGCAGGTGGGAAAGGCAGGGCACCCATGGGCTTTGTAGGTGCAACTCAGATTGCAAGTGTAACGATTAGGGATGTGGACTCTGGGGCCACGTTCAAATCTGGCTCCACCGTGAATAGCTGCATGACCTGGAAGCAGGGACTGCACCTGTGACGGTCCCTTCTGTGTGACCGGGGACAGCAGTGCTGCTTTCCACGAGGGTTAGGAAAGTGAAACTCGGAAGGGTGCTTTGATAGCTAGCTAGTGATAGTTACTTATCCATCCACCCACCTCCCTACCCCCCTCATCCATCACCCCCACTTTCCACCCACTCAGCTATCCGCCCATCCTTCCATCCTAACCACCCTGCTCAGGTCAAGTCTAAGGCAGGTAAACCTCAGGAAGCTGCTGTTTGGGAGGCAGAAGCTGAGACTGAGCCCAGGCTCCTGCCACAGTCTCTTTGTTGGACCTTTAAGACAGCCCCCACCCTCAGGGCCTCAATTTCCTTGTCTGTAGAATGAAAGGGGGGATAAGGATGTTAGGTGCTCACTGGACCCCCGAGACCTAATCAGCCATAACCCCGAGAACCCCACCTGGTGGAGGGAGCACGTGGAGGTGACCGCTCCCCTACTTGGTTCAAGGATGGCCTACCACTCAGATAGACAGCAGTGCTCTTAGAAAGGAGCTGGGGGGACAGGATGTTTGGGCCCCCTGGTCTGCATGAAGGTTACGAGGTAGCCCTCCTGCATAGGCCTCTGAGAGACACCATCCGGTCAGATAGGCGCCTTGTCTGAACCCCTGTGATTTTCTTCCTCTTTGGAGACTAAAAATTAATGGCAAACATCACCCTCGACAGGCGGGGTCCTCAAACCCATTGCCACGCCGCCAACCTGAACCCAGCCCAGCTCCCAGCTCCCCGTGGCCGGCAGCCGCGCCGAGCTGGTGTGCACCCACCTGGCTGAAGGAGTCCAAGCTGACCCCGTTGTCCAGGAGGAAGCGCCGCACTTCCTGCACGAGCTGGGTCTCCCCGAGGGCCACGCGCACGGCCACGCTGCCCTTGGTCTCCTGTGGGAGGGAAGGAAGAGGCCTGTTGGCTGTTGGGCAGGTGACGAGCAGCCTCCCGTGTCCCACAGCCGAGAGGAAGGCCTGGATGGAGAGGACCCCCCGATGCCCTCCCTGACCCCACTGACCGGTTGGCTCTGGCTATCACCTCTCAGGGTGGCTCCACACAACCCCGCAGGAGCCAGGGTCGAGGGGCGACTGGGACGTGCCAGGGCCCAGGATGCCCATAATGCGGCAGCAAAGGCCCACTCCCAGGCGACCCAGCACGCTGCCCCCTCCTTGCCCTTGGCCCCTCACATCTGGCCCACAGCCGGTACATCAGACGGGCCGCTCACTCACGTGGTCAAACACTTGGCTCTTGGTGGCGCTGTACTTCTGTGCGATGGCGTCGGCCACTGCATTCGGGCCCATGAACAGCGTGTTCCAGTTGTGAGAGCTGAGAGGCAGGAGAGGGACGTCAGACCGCAGAGCAGTGACGGGAATATTGTTTCAGATGCGAAACCTTTAAGAAATGAGCCCTCGGCCTGCCGTTCTGAACCCCAAAGCCTCTCTCTCCCCCAGCTTCCCTGGTGTGGGCCACCTCGCAGGGCCTGCAGACGAGGACAGCGATGATGACATGAACAACCCTCACTCGTGTCAGGCAGCCACTCTGTGCCAGGGACTAAGCTCTGCCTGTCAACCTGTTTAACCCCTAGGACTCCGCATAGCTAAGCACCACTACAATTCTCCCATTTTGCAGAGGAGAAACGGGCTCAGCAAGGTTATGGCGAGGCTGGACCCACCCCAAGGAGCCAGAGCCCCGCGGCGGCTGGGGAAGAGGGGGCGAGGGAGCAGGAGCCTGGTCAGGGCCCGAGGCCGCGCGTGTAAGAACCTGGAGCTGTTGGCTTTGTCTTTGGCCTCTTTCTTCTTCTTGTAAGAGGATGATCCCGGGGCGCTGGCGTCCTCGCTGGCTTCCTTCTTGATGGTGGATGGTAAGACATGGAGCATCCTGCCCTAGAGGGGGGGAGGGGGCAGGGGTTAGGGGGGGAGGGGGAAGGTGCCTCCACATCCTCCCCAGGATAGCGGCCTCTCCGAGCAGGCAGCAGCACGCGGTGCTGAAACCCTCTCAGACGTGGCCTCAGGTTGAACGACCATGTGGTTACCCTCAACCCAGAATGGGGACGTGGCCACAGGACCAGGGGGCCTGACACTGGGACAGAGGCCATGTGACAGCCTCACGAGGGAGACTGGTCAGCTTGTAAGTGCCACCCACCCCCCACCCCGAGGCCAGGGCCCATCCTGCCCCTGCACACGTAGGGCCTGCACAGGAGGTCTGGTCCGGAGGCCACAGAGATCACTGCACTATGCAGGCACGAATGGAAAGAAGGGAAGAGGGGGACAAGAGCCTGGGCTGGGGGTGCACACTGAGCACCTTACTTATAGGCGCTGGGAAAAAAGACAAGAGCACCTTACACTCCACTGTGGCCATTTAACATGACCGCGCCCAACTCCTTCCTTCCTTCTTCCTCTTCCAAGTGCTATTTCTCCAGAAGGAGAGCATATTCATTCATTCAGCAAACCCTCTGGGAGTTCCCACTAGGTGCTAGGGGGTGGGCAAACTTTTTGACTCGAGGGCCACAATGGGTTCTTAAACTGGACCGGAGGGCCGGAACAAAAGCATGGATGGAGTGTTTGTGTGAACTAATATAAATTCAAAGTAAACATCATTACATAAAAGGGTACAGTCTTTTTTTTTTTTTAGTTTTATTCATTTCAAACGGGCCGGATACGGGCCCGCGGGCCGTAGTTTGCCCACGGCTGTGCTAGGCGCTGTCCCAGGTGCTGACGGATCAGTGGAACCAGAGCCGACTGGCCCTCAGGGCACTGCCTTCTGGGCGGGTGCGAGGACAGCTCCCCAGGCCACTAATGTGCTTCCTTAGAAATGGAGGTGTGTGTACATGCACGCACACACCTACACGCACGCATGCACACACACGGCCTCCCCAGGCCACTAGCACTGCCTTCTGGGTGGGTGTGTGTGTGCACACACACGCACACATGCACTCACACGGCCTCTCCATGGGGGGTGTGCACACGTATGCACGCACACACACACACGCACGCACGCACACACACAGCCTCTCCCGGCCACCTGGGCCCTGGGCAGTCACCTGGAACACCTGCCCGTCCACCTCCGCGTAGGCCTTCACCGCGTGCTCAGGGAACATGAAGGAGACGAAGGCAAAGCCCTTGGGTTTCTTGGTCAGGCTGTCGATGGGGTAATGCAGCTCGGACAGGGGGCCTGCGGACAGGAGAGGGGTCAGTGTCTGGGGCCGGAATGGGCCTGCACGCTCGGCACTGAGCAGGTGACGGTCTTCACTGGCAAGAGCATCGGGCTGCCGCTCTGGGTCGGCCCGTGATCAGAGGCAGCAGTGAGACCACCTCAAAGGTCAAGGGTGTCCCTGACACAACCCTTTATGCGTCTCTCCTGACAGTACAGATGCTGGGCTGGGTCCTGCCTCCACCACCTGTAGGTGTGGTCTTCAGGTGCCTCAGTCTTCTCATCTGTAAAGTGGCATCATCAGAGCACCAACTCATGGGTGCTGGGAGGGTTAAAGGCATAGACACGTGACGTGTCCTAACAGCGCCTGCTCAGTGCCCTGGAAGTGCCTGCAGTCTACTGACTCCCTCTCGTGTGCAGCCAGCCCTGCTATCAACTAGGGTGCTGGCCTGGGGGGAAGGATCCGTGCTCAGGACAGCAGGAACCGCAGGCTGGAAGGTTACACCAATGGCAGAGTCCTGCTCAGGGCCACCCTGCCCCCACACCAGGCACTCAACCACGCCCCAACCCCCACCACCCAGAGACGGCCTCCGAATAAAAGTGGGAGGCCCTCCAGGGGATCTCAGCGGCATCGAGACCTCACCGTCACTTTAAACCCTAACTTCCTTCCCTTCACAGCCGTGACCTTACAACCAAATACAGCCCAGGGTGACCCAGCTAAACTACAGGTCTTCGAGTTCATGTCCTGTGAAATAGCAACAATGACGACAGCAAAAACACCCTTGCTGTCAAACACAGCGTGTGTGAATTCTCACAGCAGCTCAGGGATCATCAGCCCATTTCATGGATGAGGAAACTGAGATGGGAGGGGATGTCATGAGCCCAAGGTCAAGAGCTGAGGGGCAGCCTGGGACTGGAAGCCGGGCCTGCCTGCCCTCAGCCGCCTGCTCCGGGGGAGCTGCACCCACCGTATTTGGAGAAGATCTTCTCCAGGTCCTCCTCGGTGCTGGTGTAAGGCAGGTTGCGCACGAAGAGCCTCCCCGAGTCGGCCAGGTCCTCCTCCTCCTCGTCCTCCCCGAGCGTCCGGCCCTGCCAGGGTTTGCTGCTGCTCTTCGGGGGCCCCTTGGCCACGGGGACAGTCTTTTCCCTGAACACCTCGATGTAGCGGCCACCTGCACAAGGAGAGGAGTCAGGGCCCGGGGGAGGCCTGGAACTTAACAGTGACTCCCGACTGACGATTCCAAACTCATCACCGCCATCGCCTCCTTCCAGATGCCAAGGCCCAGGCTCAGGCTGCAGCTGGCCTGACCCGAAGGCCCTTTCCCCATGTCATCCACCCTGCAAGTCAGTGTCAACCCGGGGGGAGCCTGCCTGGGCCGCCTCCGTCCAGATCTGCATCCTGAGCTCAGGGCATGTGTCCTGGCACCGACGGCTACTCTGCCTCAGGACACAACACATGACGTGTGCACCCAACGCCGAGGAGCCCGTCACCCTGCACTAGTGAACTCTACATGCATCACCCGGGGCCTGATTAGACCGTGACCACCACTATCTCCTCCACGTGCACACAGTAGGTGCTCAATAAACACCTACTGCCTGACTGGCTGACAAGACTGCTTGGTTTCTCTCCTTCCCCGACAGAACTTGTGTCTTCACTAGGGGCCGGCGGCTGGATCTGAGTCACTTGTCCATGCCAGGGTCAGGTCAACAATCACGTCTCGCAGACCATTCCGGCGACCTCCCAATTCAGGGACCTGCACATGCTGCCTGCACTGCTCCCTGCATGGAACGCCTGCCCCCCCAAGCCAGGGCTTGCTCCCTCTGCTCCTCTGGGTTTTCTCACCTTCTCGGGGAGGCCCAAGGGGACACACTCCTGTTCATAAACGTGCCTCCTCCAATCCTGACTCTCCTGCTCTGCATTTCCCCACAGCACAGCCCATCGGATGCCACCCCCTCTCCCCACTTATGTCCATTTACTCTACAGCAGCTGCTCAAGCTCTTCTGCTTGCCGCTGTCTCACCAGTGCCCAGAGCAGTGCCTGGCACAGAGCAGACCCTTGGCTAAACGTGGTGGAGTAAAGGAATGAACGCACCCTGCTTCCACGCGGAGCCGGGCCTGTCCCCGTGTCCTTACCCATGTATTCTCTGTTGCACTTCAAAGCTTTCTTCACTTCCTCTTCGCTGCTGAAATCCACAAAGACGTACCCTGAGGAAGGACAATGACAAAGGTCAAGTCCACAGACACGTGCAGGAGTCCCCCACACTGTGCTAGGTGTTCAGGAGAAGCTGGGCAGAATGGGGAAGAACTTCCAGTTTTGCCAGTTCTCCAAAATGCAAAGATTCCCTCCCACTGTGGCCAAATCTCCCTTCACAGAATTTTTAGGCCGGGGGGGAGGCGGGGAGGATGTCCAGTCCATGGGCCGTCCAAGGCCTGCAACATCATTTGGTCTGGCCCTGCCAAGGCATCAGGGGTGAGTTAACGAAATGTCTGACCACATATAGCAGGCTAATTTTTAAGTTGGTAATTTTGTATGGCCCGTGAATGGTTATAAATACCCAAATGGCCCTTGGCAGGAAAAAGGTTCCCCACCCCTGGTTCAGACCCTGGGGCCTGGCTCTACACTGATGACACTGGGATGACAATGCTGGGATGCCCAAGCTGGGATGTCGGAGTCAGAACACAGGAGCCCTCTGTCCCCCCCCCCGCCCCCCCCCCCCCCGTGATCCATCCTGAGGGGCCATCTCCACAGCCACTCTGCCAGAGCCCAAGGCCCGAAGAGCCAGCGTGGGGGTCTTTTCCATCCTCGGCCTGCACCCGGGGCTGAAGTCCAGTCATTACTGAGCCCTCAGCGAGGTCCAGTCATTACTGAGCCCTCAGCACGGGGCCAGCCTGCCTCCTCGGCAGTCACGCTCACAGGCCAGCTCTCTCCAGCTCCAAGGCCTCCAATATGGCTCCTCGTCCTGACACCTCAAGTGTGCCCCTCCCTGCCCCTCCGGCTGGTCTCTGAAGAGCCGTGCGAGCGGGGCACCGCCACAGTCCTAACGCTGGCTCGCAGGGAGCCTGGATGGGCGCTCAGCACTGTTGTAAACGCTGTGCGCACTAACTCACTGAGTCCTCACAACTAAACGAGACACGACCACCCCATTGCTCAGATGAGGAAACTGACCACGTCCTGGTCCAAGGCCCCAGGGCTGGCAGGTGGCCGAGCTGGGATCTGAAGCTGGGCAGGCTCTCCCCTGCCCTGGATTGTACCCGAACAGGTGGGCAGGGAGAGAGGGACGCTGGCCACTGGGCCTGCCTGGAGAGCAGGGCTGCGTGCTCAGAGGGCCGGGGAGGGGACACAGAAACTTGAAGGCAACAAGACCACCCCGAAAGCAGGTGGCCTTTCTTCCCCGGACTCTGGCCCCAGCAGCTCCTGCTGCTCAGCCCGTGCCCACAGCTTCTTGCCAAGAGCAGCCTGCATGCCCAGCGTGGCCGAGGCCTCGCCGTGGTTCCTGGGAGCACAGCTCTGCTGCTGCGTGTCCTGCAGCCCCGGCCGGGGCAGTAAGGGGGCGCCCACCTCTCCAAGCTCAGACCCTTCCTTCCAGCATGTTCGCTGCCCAGAGGGGAAGCCTGGCAGAGGACAGTGAGGGGCAACAGCACACATTCTTAGCAGCTCAGAGTGCTGCCTGTCGGCACAGCAAACCCTGGACCGGGGACATATGTTTAAAGCAACAGGCGAGCCCACTGGCAAGAGTGGAGACAAGAGAAACAGTGACAACCACGCACCAGGCTGCCAGGCGGGGACAAGAGGAGACCCTGGCCCAAGCAGTCTAGCCCATTGGTCGGCAAACCGCGGCTCGCGAGCCACATGCGGCTCTTTGGCCCCTTGACTGTGGCTCTTCCACAAAATACCGACTTCTGCGCATGGGCCACGAAGTTTCAATCGCACTGTACGTGCGCGCCTGCACGACGTTTTTTTGTGGGAGAGCCACAGTCAAGGGGCCAACGAGCCACATGTGGCTCGCGAGCCGCAGTTTGCCGGCCACGGGTCTAGCCAATCCACAGAGCCGGGGACCACAAGCAGAAACAAGAACAGCTGCCCCTCAAGTGTCCCCCAACTCCACTGCCCCGACCTTCCACCTTCCCCAGCTGCCTCTGGACACCCAGACCTCACCTGTCTTGTTCCCGTGAGCATTCCTCACGATGCGAATAGCCACCGGTTTCAGGGGCGCCAGGAACTCCGTAACGTTTTTCTAGATGAAGGAAAGGTTCCCCCTGTATCAACTGGTAATAAAAGCGCAGCCCAAACAAAGAAACCTGGGCCGAAGTTCTGAACGCAGAAAGGTTACCAGTGTTTCGCCCTTTCTTGTTTCTCTCTTTCCCTTAAATATACACATCTTTTCTCCATCATTAAAGGAAACTAACTTGGAAAAAATCTGAAGAAGAGCTGGAGATGAAGGATGTAAATATAAAATAGCAACGCCACCATCGGCACTTTAAGGCACTGTGTCTGATATCCCTCCCCGCAAGTACCTTATATATTTGGGGTTAAGTCTGGGCTTTCCCGCTTCTCCTCAGCGCTGGACTATCTGTCCCCGTCCCCTCATGGTGATGGCTCGCAGTCACTTACGGTGCTGCTGCAGGCCGTCCCCAATACTCTCCAGTCTCTCTCTTCTGAACATGAGGGCGATTCAAACACATTTTTTAAAATGCACTAACACAGGGTATGGATCCCAAAGCCTTAAATATTGACCAGCTGACCCTCTCCTTCTCCCAGCAGGAGAAGCATGCGCAGCCCTAGCGTGCACCATGGGTGAGGGCAGCTGGTCCTCAGCTGGTCAGCCACCGTCCCGTGAAAGGCAAGGCCTGGGATCACACTCAGCGGCCTTTTAGCCCCAATTCTTCCCAGCTCCAGTCCTCCGCTAACCCTGAACCCCCTAAGCAGGGGTTCCCAGCACCCACCCTCAGCTCTGGCCCTTGTCCCAGTTAGCGGCACGCACCTCTGTGACGTTGAACGGGGCTCCCCGCAGCTTCACGGTGTGGGGGGTGCTGGGTTCCCACGGGACGGCTGGCTTCTCTTTCTGAGTGACGGCAGAGAGCAGAGTGGGAGTGAGTCCCCGGCCCAGTGGCACTGAATGTGCAGAGGCGCGGACAGCAAGCCGGGGATGCCGCGAGCATCCTGAGGTCACGTGATGCTCGCTGCCACCGACTCGGAGCTCAGTCTGTGCCCACTGTGCAGAGCACCATCGGGCACTGCTGTCTGGTTGGGTCAAAACAATCCCTCCCCTGGACTTCAGCGCCCTCCCCTGTGAAACCGGACATGAAGAACGCCTGCCCCTCAAGACTGTCTTAAGAGTCAATGACAAAGGATACGGCCGGCACTGGACCCAGCACGTAGTAAGTGCTCACTTAATCATTGTCGTCGACTGCGGGCTGACATCTGCGTACACTGCCACTAAATACAAAGTATAACAGGCTGCATCCATCAGCAGCTCACTCTCCAGTGACAGGAAACAGATTCAGAAAGAAGTGCATGCACAGGTCACAGAGCAAGTGGCAGAGCTGAGATGTGTAGCCAGGTCTGGGGCCTGCAGGGTACGTGGGCGAGGACATGGTGAACCACCAACCGGCTCCCGGACCCCCAGACCCACCCCGATCCACACACCTGGGCGCTGGCCTCCTGGGGTTTCTTGGTCCCAGACAGGGTGCCTTGCTCTGGGCCTGGCCCTGTCCTCTCCTGGCCCTGCCGGGCGGGGGCAGTGCAGGGATCCTCTTCCTCGGCCTCACTGCCTTCATCACAGTTCACGGCCTCATCTTCACTTTCCTCCTCCTCCTCCTCCTCCTCCTCCGAGGAAGACGGCGACTCGGCCCGCACCACCTTGGATTTCAGGTAATCCATGTCCGACAGCTCCTTCCGCACGGCTGCCTTCGGTTCGAGGCCGCCCTCCTCTGGGAAAACAGGGAGGCTGGGAGTCGGGGACAGTCCCTGGCACCGAGGGACTGTGTTTGTGCAGCCTACAAGGGGCCTGGGATGGCAGGGGGCACAAGGTGCCAAGCCCACCATCACCAGGGGCCCTGTGCCGCGCAGCCCTGGTGAGTCCTGATAGTCACATGGTGAGATGCTGCCGTGTTGAGGTGCCACGTGCCACACGTCGGGAGCTGCGTGTTCCCCGCAGCAGCCCTGCCCTCGTCATCCACTCTTTCAACTGCGACCTGGAGGACCTTTTGGCCACTCCTGGACTAAACCCTCCAGTGACTACCAGCTGCTCGCAGGGAGAAACCCGAGCTCCTGCCCCTCGAACAGCTGACTGCCTTCAGCTCCCACGGCTGCAGCCACCCTGAGCCACGCAGAACGCTGTTCCCTCCACCTGCACCCCCGCCTGTCCCCTCCATGACCGTGTCCCACCAACTCGCAGCGAGTCCTTCGGACCCCAGCTTTGCACGGAAACTTTACCGTATGTAACATCCACATTGAAGCCATTCTGTGCTTTAAGCCACAATGGATTCCCGACCCTCACCCGCCACGTGCCATCCTGGGCTGCAACTGCTCACACACCCGCCGTCCCCACAGTACACCGTGGGCCCCTTCCGAGGACGGGGCTTCCCCTCACCTCCTTCCGACCTTTGTTCTCGGGAACTCTCCTATCCCCCTCCCCGCTTTCTCTCTGTCTTCACGTAACACACTAACTAGTGAGTGATTTCTTTACGGTGTCTTCCCCCCCACCGGGGTGACAGCTCCGTGGGGGCAGGATTCTTCGTCGTTTGCTCACTGCTGTATCCCCAATGCCTAAAGCAGTGCCTGGCACATAGTAGGTACTCAATATTGAGTGGCTGAATAAGTGACCAAGATCAGTCAAGGCCGAGGTACTTGTGGTTGGGATAGCCACCCCACTAGAGGGCAGTGTCTGGCACCGAGGGACCCACATTTGTACAAGCCCGCGAGAGCACAGGCCCCTAGGCGTGCAGGGACCCCAGGGGGCGTGTCCATGTCTTACCTTCTGAGTCCTCCCCGGCTCCCTCCTCACTCTCCTGGCCCGAATCAGAGTCAAAGTTCAGGTAGTCACTGGCCTGCTTGCTCTTCCCTTGCGAGGGCTCCGTGTCCACTGCATCGTTAGCCCAAGTGGCTGCCTGTGTCCGCCTCTGGTGAACCGACAGGAACTCCCGGAACTCGGTGCTTTCCTTCAGCTGGTGGCACCGCAGCGGGAAGAGGGAAACACAGGCCAGGACGACTCAGTCAGCTCACCCCTCCTGACTCCCGGCGGGTCAGAGCACCCTCCAAGTTCATTTCCCCTGGGGCCAGCCGGGTCAGCCCTAGGAGGGCGGAGTGGACGCTTCACTGGACAAGAAGCCTAAGAAACCAGACTCGGCTCCAGCGCTCCCAGGACCCCTCCCAGCGCCCACCTTCTTGGGCACCAGGACAGACTCACCTCCTCCAGCTCACTCGCTGCCTTTTTCTTCTTCTTGTCCTACAAACAGAAGGCGCAGATGGTGAGGACCATCTGGCCTGAGAAGTGGGGGGCTTGGGCGAGGGGAGATGAAACTGAATTGTCTTGGGAGGGCCCTCCTGCAGGAACCATCCGAGAGGGAGTCGCAGGTCACCCCTGCTCCCCTGCCCGAGCCCCCAGCGGTGACCACCCTGCTGACCCTGGGTTCGAGGGCAGGAGTGACCGTGTACGCACTTTCTTAGTTTCTGGGGGCACCGAGTCCTTGTCTTTCGGAGGCTGCTTGGTCTGGCTTGGTTTCTGGGCATGCTTGCTCCAGGCCCGCGGCTTTGTCGGGTCCCCAAATGACTTGCAGAACTCCACCTGCACGGGCGAGGGAGGGTGGTCAGAGGGGACCTGCCACTGCCCCAGCCCCGCCACACTCACACCCAGGAGCTCGGGCTTTTAAAAAGGCCGCTGCCACAGCCTAGCTGAGCTGGCTGAAGCAAATTCCGCATCCTCCCCTCGCCTGGCTTTGCTCTCTTCACAGCACTGTGGGCGTGAACGTTTACCAGGCAGTCTGCTGTTCTGCAAGTAGAAATACACTGAGCCTCCCCCAGTGCGAGGAAGGAGCCATGACTCCCCCACTTCTCAGGCCAGGAACCAAAGCACAGGGAAGTGAGTGACTTGCCCCAGATCACCCAGGCCAGAGCGGGTCAGAGAGGGCTGGAACTCGATGTCTTTACCGAGTCATTAAATGCACGTGAGTGACAGAGTAGGACCTCCTCCTCCAGGAAGCTTTCCTGACTCCCCATCCACCCCCAGCAAGGAAGGCACCTCCTTTGTTCCTCAGCACTGACCACAGTGACTGAAAGCAGCCATGTCTCCCGTGGGCTGCTGGCTCCATGAGGACGGGCCAGGGGGCCACATCCGCTCCAAATCCCCTGCATCACGTAAGCGCTCGAGTGCTGGCTGAACAGTTTGTGAATGAATGACGTAGACCAGTGGTTCTCATGTGGGGACCGCAGCATCACATCACCTGTGAGCTTGTTAGACGTGCATTCCTGGGCCCCCTCCCCCACACACTGAATGAGAAACTCCGTGAACGGGCCCAGGAAACCAGTTTAACAAACTCTCCGGGGATCTCTAGGCAGGAAAGACTGAGAAGCAGTGAGACGCTGAGGATATCACAGCCTGAAAGGGGACAGGGGTAGGAGGGAAAGAGCGTTTTCCACAGGCAGGCAGTGGCGAGATTCCCATCAACTCACCGTGATCCGGGATGTGTCGACAAAACTCTTGTTGAAATGGTTCAGTGCCCTTTGGGCCTCTTCCTCGGACTTGAAGCCGATGAAGCCGAACTTGCGGAACTTGCCATCCTTGGTGAACTTGAGGCTGCAGTCCGTCAGCGTGCCAAAGGCGGCGAACAGCTGCCGGAAACGCTCCTCCTTCATCTAGAACAGAGGGGCACCGTGAGGGAGAGCGGGGAGGTCAGAGCCCAGGGACAGATGGAAGCTGGGATGGGAAGGAGAGCCACCCTCATTCATCACAGTGAGGCATCAAGAGACACTGCCTAGCCCTGGCCAGGCGGCTCAGCTGGTTGGAGCGTCGTCCCATACACCAAAGGTTTCGGGTTCGCTTCCCAGTCAGGACGTACAGGAGGCCACCAAATGATTGATGTTTCCCTCTCACACCAATGTTTCTCTCTCTCTCCCTAAATCAATAAAAATATATCCTTGAAGATTAAAAAAAAAAAGACACTGCCTAAAGCTGATGGATATGATGGATAGATCAATAATAGATATTTTAAAAGTATACCATTTACGGTAAATGATGGATGGATTAAAAATAACAAATAACACTCCCGGCCAGTGTGGCTCAGTGTTGAGCATCGGCCTATGAACCAGGAGAGGAGGTCAAGGCTCAGTTCCCGGTTAGGGTACACACCTGAGTTTCGGGCTCCATTCCCAGGGTGGGGCGTGCAGGCGGCAGCTGACTGATGATTCTCTCTCATCAATGATGTTGCCATCTCTCTCTCCCTTCCTCTCTCTGAAGTCAATAAAAACACTTTTAAAAATAAAAAATAACCAATGGAGGAATAGATGATCTAGGTTCCTCATCTTTCACAGTGGATAGTCATTGGGTAAACAGGCCAAGAAATGGGCGCACATATTTGGGCAGAGGAAGAAACCTATGGGGAGTCCTAAAATAAGCCAGAGAAGATGGTTACTCCTGGAGAAAGATGGAGGATAAGAGAGAACAAAATCTGCTTCTCAGCTTATACACTACTGTGCTGTCCAAATTTTTAAAATTGTGTCATAGCTGCCCTAGCCTGTTCAGCTCAGTGGATAGAGCGTCATCCACAGGGTCCCCGGTTCGATTCGATCAAGGGCACATGCCCCGGTTGCAGGCTGGATCCCCAGTAGGGGGCATGCAGGAGGCAGCCAATCAGTGATTCTCTCTCATCACTGATGTTTCTATCTCTCTCCCCCTCTCCCTTCCTCTCTGAAATCAATAAAAACATATTTTTAAAAAGTAAAATTGTGTCATAGCCTCCAGAGACCAATCTGTGGTGGGGAGGGGCAAGGGGCGATAAGGTTAAAAAACAACAACACAGCAATAAAACAGCAATGGCTTTGGGTCCTTCCTCTTCCTAAGGGGAGAGAGTCCGTCCCAAGGGGTAGAGTCAAGAGCACAGAAGACCTCGGACCAAGATGGCACATTCTGGGTGTGGGGCATGAGCTGACCGGCCGCACCAGCGTGTGCAGTTTCCCACGCAGGAAAGGTGACAGGGAGGGAGGTGAGGATGGCCCAGAGCCCCAGCCCTCTGGCCCCACATCCGTCCGTTCGCTCACTCACTGCGCATGTGTTAGTTGAGTGCCCACCGCAGGTTCTGCGCGGGACTCCAGGGAAAGAGTCCACGTACTGGATAAAGGGTTCAGAGCCCGTTATCGGTTCTGAATCGAACCCGCCTGCCCCGATGACGGCATCGGGAACTGGAACGCGGGCCCTAAGCCCATTACTCCCCACGTGCCGCCCATCAGCCCCCCGAGTGGAAAGGGCTGCAGGTACTGGGTGTGACCCAGCCTCGAGTCAACAACAACGAAATGCGACCGGACCAGGGGGCCGGGGTGCCAGGCCAGGACGAGGTGGGGGCGGGGCCTCCCTGGGAGGGTGTCGGGCTGCGCGTCAGGGACCCACCGGCGGCTGTGAAACCGTGAGCAGTTACGGTCTCTCCCGCCCACTGTCAAAGGGGGGAAAGCCGCGGGTCCTGCCCCGGAGGGAAAACCCCTCAATTCCCCGCAGCCGCCTTCCTACCGACCCTTGGCCCCCGACCGGCCCTCATTTCAGACCCCCGGGCCCAGGCCTCTGCCACTCACCCCATTCGGGAGGTTCTTCACGATCAGCCGCGACATGGCGCCCGGCCCCGCGGCTCTGACCCCAGCGCGGCGCACGGAGTCTCCCACTGACACTTTCACGCCGCAGCCCTGGGCGCCGCCATCTTTCCCGAGCCGGATCCCAGTCACGTGCTCCAGGCCTGGGCCAGCCCCTTCCGGAAATGGGCGTGGCCAGACCGAGCGCCCCGAGGAAGTCACACCCACAAGGGGCGGGCCTGAGCGCTTGCCTTCTGCGCAGGCGCAGGCTGTCGGGCGCCCCGGAGGAGACCAATGCTCAGCCGGCAGGGGGCGGTGGTGCTCCCTTGGCCGGGGATGGGATGGGTGGCCCCTTAGTGTATGGGCGCCGGGCCCAGTGTTCCAGCCTCCTTTTCTATTGCAGTTTGGTATCGAGTTCTAAGCCTGAGGATGGGGACAGGGTTAGGGGTTCTTGCTATTTATTTATTTATTTATTGTTTTTTTTACAGAGAGGAAGGGAGAGGAATAGAGAGTTAGAAACATCAATCAGCTGCCTCCTGCACACCTCCTACTGGAGATGTGCCCACAACCAAGGTACAGGCCCTTGACCGGAATCGAACCCGGGACCTTTCAGTCCGCAGGCCGACGCTCCATCCACTGAGCCAAACCGGTTAGGGCTCTTGCCTCTCTTTTAGAGATGGGGAACGGAGGCTCAGAGAGGCTGCCTGATGCGCCGTGAACCAATTGCTGAGCATCACCTGTAAATCCTGGAATGAGAACATTGGAAAGAAAACATCCCCATTTTGCCGGCGAGTAAACTGGGAACCAGAGGAGTGAAGCAGCAGCTCGCTCAAAGCCGTGTGGCTCTTCAGCAGTATTAAGTACAAGTCGTTTTAAGTGATAGGATTACGGGTGTATTGGTTCCCTGGGCTGCGGTAACAAATTACCAGAAATTCAGAGGCTTAAAACAACAGGAATCTACTCTGCCACAGCTCTGGAGGCCAGACACCCACATTCCAGGTGTCAGCCTGGAAGGCTCTAGGGGCGGCCTTCCTGCTGCTGGCGGCCCTGGAGGCTCCAGGTGCTCCTGGTAACTCACACCACTCCACTCCCTACCTCCATCTTCACGTGGGCGCCTCCCTCCTGGTGTCCGAGCCAAATCTATCTGCCTCTGTCCTCTTATCCGGACAGTGCCATTGGGTTAGGGCCCATCTTAAATCTAGACCAAGCATGTCAAACTCGCGGCCCGCGGGCGGCATGCCTCGTTTAAAAAAAGGCACGGTGACTGTCTATTGGGGCAAACATACCTACACGTGGAAAAAAATGCCCTCAGGCCCAGAGCAGCTGACTTCAGGGGTCACTGTGCTTCAAGTCACCTGTTTATTCAGCAGATATTTACGGATCCGTGTGCCAGCGCCCTTTAGTGAAATGGCCATTAGGGGTTGTTTTGTGCAACCTGTGCCCTGGGTCAGGACGGAAGGAGCGGGCTTTCCGGAGCAGCTCCGAGACCTTGGCCTTTTTTTTTTTTTTTAATATATTTTATTGATTTTTTTACAGAGAGGAAAGGAGGGGGATAGAGAGTTAGAAACATCGATCAGCTGCCTCCTGCACACCTCCTACTGGGGATGTGCCCGCAACCAAGGTACATGCCCTTGACCGGAATCGAACCTGGGACCCTTCAGTCCGCAGGCCGACGCTCTATCCACTGAGCCAAACCGGTTAGGGCGACCGTGGCCTTTTAGGAGGGGCCAAGTGTGGGCTGCCTGGCCAGTCCTGGTTTCCAATTCTTTTATTTCATTATTTTCACAAACTGCCCTTTGAAAAATGCGCAACTACAGGCAGCCTTCCCTAAGGAAATTCACAAATCAGAGGCATTAAAAGGAAACGAAGTGCTCTTGACCAATCCTCACGTTTCAGCGCCGGGCCGAGGAAATATGGTCGCCACATGTCAGGGAAGGAGGGGCGTCCCGGGCTGTCTATCCGAGCATTTAATAAACAGCCCGGGAGAGGGTTGTTATTAGTCTCGCTGCTCTCCTGACTTCCTGTTGGGTCTCCTGACTCCTTTTCTCTCCAGCAAATGTCACCCAGGGCACCTGGAGCCCGCGGGGCCGGCCTCTCTGATTACACCTGGGGGTGAAACACCACAACAGATCAGCCAGGTCCGAACCAGGCCCCCCCCCCCCACGGCTGCCTCCCCACTGGGGCTGTGAGAGGTCCTGTTGGGACCTGAGGGAATTAACTGCCCACAGGGAGAGGCCAGCAGTGAGGAGAGAGCCTGGAAGGAGTTGGGAGAGGCAGGAGGGAGGGAGGAGAGAACACAGAACTCAATATTCTCCACGTGAGAAGTTTAATTACGGGGAAACATCCGACAAACCCAGTGGAGGGACATCCTAAAAGAAGATCCTGATCAGAACTCTTCAAAAATATCAAGTTTGTCCTGGCCGGGTAGCTGAGTTGGTTAGAGCGTCAGCCTGATACACCAAGGTTGGGGGTTCGATCCCTGGGCAGGGCACATATAGGATCAACCCATGAATGCATAAATGGGCGGAGCAGTACATCTCTCTCTCTGGCTGTGGGTGAATCTGATGTTTCTGCGTGATTAGATTCGGGTTAAGATGTCAACTTGCCCTCAAGTGGGTGGCGGTACCTCTGATCGCCTGGTTAAGGAGCTGTCGGCCAAGTCCCTTCTCTGGACAACTTTCCCCTTTGTCATTAACAAGTCCCGTGTGGGTGTAAGAAAGCGTGTCAGTATTCAGAAAGGCTCAGAGACCATGTTAGCTTTCACAGGTGTAGACAGGTTCTGAGGCCATGGCCTTCCTAGCTGTTGATACACAGGGAAATGGAGGCCCGGAAAGAAAACACGTGCTTAAGATCGCACAGTAGAAACCAAGGTCAGGTTCAAGGGGGCTGCTCCTCTCTGCCTGTGGTCACCCCCAGGGATCAGGTGCTGGGGACCACTGCCGGGGGCGGGGGGGGTTGGTCTCCACCTCCCACCTTGAATGGGGCCCCAGCATCACACAGCCCCTCCGAGGGCAGGTGTGCACCGGCCTCCACCGCACCTGCACGGATGTCGGGCGGCTCACCTGTGGCAGGTGGTGGCTGAACCTTGCCCCTCCCCCCAGGCCCTGCTGGGCACTGAACCTCAGAGAATGGGGGCTCCTCCTGCTCTTGGCGATGAACCATAGACATTCTCAGCCGACGCCACAAATCGCTCATCCGTCAGAGTGTGGCCGGGAAAAGCTAGGAGGCATGTGGATGGGGGCCGTATTCTGGACTCCGGAGGCTCCAAATTCCCGTTCCTGTTTAATCCCGGCCGCCTGCTGGCCTGAGACCGGGCAGGATGATCCGGGGATGAACTGGGAATAAAACCAGAACTGTCCTTCATTTCCTCGTTTTTTCAGCTGTGCTGCGGGCGGATGCCTCCTGTGCATAAGAAACCCCCAAGGCCTGGTTTGAAAAGACAGTTCATTTCCTGACTTTGGCCTGGAGCTCCTGTGAGATGCAGCCAACTGACCACCACGGCCCATCCCTCAGCCCCGGCCACACCGGCGGCCACTTTCTCGCAGATGAGCTCGCTCAGCCAGGATGTAGCAGGCGAGGATCCAGAGCCTGCGTTCCACCTACTGTTCCGTACAGAGTAGGAGCCGCTCCTTGAATGGCCAGGGTCAGCTTGGCGCCGTTCTGCTCATTTTGCATTTCTGTCTCCCAGGACTCTTGCTAAATGCCCATCGCGTCCCACAACCCTCCATCCCTTCCCCCTTTTCCTTATCCGGCGAGAAGCAGCATTTCTCAGCTGATCTTTGCGCTGCCCAAGTAGAACGGCTCCCTGCAAATCTACAGGTGGGCCACAAGGCGGCGCCAGAGGATCGCGTATAAACCCGTGCAGAGACACCCTGGAACCCCACTTGTGAGCCTGAACCCAACAGTGGGGCCGTGCGTAATTCTGGATAAAGTGACTGAACCTGGAGGAAGCTAAAGGAAGCCAGAGGGGCCTGAGTGCAGAGAGCAAGAGCGAGAGTGCTGTCTGGGAAGGAAAGACGGGACACTGCTGTGCAGGGCATGGAGCCGAGAGAAGGCCGCTGAGGGCTTGCAGGTTCTTCAGTGAAGGGATGGTCTGCAGAGCCAGCGGCAGGGGAAGGAGATTCCCAGGATGAAGACAGTGGGAGCCCACAGCCGACTGAGAAATGGCCCCACTAGACAGATCTCCACACTCCAGACCCTCAACCTGAGACTTATGTGGCCAGAGAAAGGAAATGGGTGTCTTTGCATGTGTGATTAGGTTAAGGGCTTTGTGATAGCATCTCGAATTTTCCAGGTGGATCCTTGTGGAGAGCGGCTACAGCGTTTGGACAGGTTCCAGCCTGGGACTAATGAGAGGGCACGATCCTCTCGTGGCAAAGCCGCGTGCAAGCCCCAGCACAATGATAGCCAAAGGTAATGGTTGTGAGCTTGACCTTATGGTCCAAACCTGTGGTCCCACGTGGCTGAGTGATATGGGCTGCGGGAGGTGCAGCAAGTAAACATAGCTTGACCAGGTGCATGTAATTGAGTGGATTCAAAACCCGAGAGAACATTGTCAACATCTTGACCACGCCCTTACGTTGCCTCGAGAAATCTGGCTATAAAATAAAGACTCGGCTTGCAGGCCGTGGCGCTGTCTCTCCATCAGAGAGGGCAGCATTCTGTCCTAGACCCAGCTTTTTCTCTTGTCTGTCTTTTCTCAATCCTTCACCGCCCCCTCTCAGGCTCACCGAGCCTGGCCGTGCTGGCGCAGCACAGATCCTAAGTGCAATCACCTGTCCTCGGAAGAGGAAGGCGGAGTGAGATGACACTCACTGAGGCGGCGATGGGAAACGGAGCAGAGATTTGAAGGCTACGGCCTTGAAGACTGGGGCACCAGAGCCACAAGCCAGGAATGCTGGCAGCCGCCCCCCTTACCCCCCAAGCTAAAGGAGTCCCCCTCGGAGCCTCAGCTTCCTGGGGAGATAGCAGCTGCCTGCTGTTGCTATGGCCTTGGTGCTTTATCATTTCCTCTCCGCAGGGGGCGCCTTGCTGGACAAAGCCTACTATGTGCAGCAGGCAGCCCTGCACGTTCTTATTAGAAGCTGGATACAAAGTAACGCCCTGCCCCTTCCTGCCTCACACATCACAAGAACATGTTACAGCAGCTAGAATGCCCAGGCGACAAGGCTTTGCTTAGTGGGACCGCCCCCTAGAGGCCAGGACTGCTTTTATTTAAGTCCAGCTAACTCAGGCAGAGACGTGTGGGGGCCAAGAGAACAAAGAGGGGGGGCAGGTGCTCCCGGGCCTTAGTAACAGTGGGGAGCTGTCCCTCCTGGGAGTGTGGGAAGGTAAGGGGAGAACGTGACATGGCAGCTGTGTAGAGCCACTCAGCTCCGTCCACCAAAGCCGGTTACAGGCAGGACAGCTGTCCAACCACCCGCAGGTGCCCCGCCTTTGGGTCCTGGGTCCATGTGGAGGCCACACTCCCTCCCAGGCAGGTCTCCATCCATCCCTGAGCGCGTGGGGTCCTAGAGCCAGGCTATTCCCAGCTGCGGAGGGACTCCTGATGGACCTTCTCTGCCCTGGGCCCCTAGTGGGCTAGGCTGAGATTCCCCACTTACTGCTCCCCCGTCCCAACCCCCCCCCCCCCAGGCTGTGCTGCTGCTGTTCCTCACGAATCTCTCCTCAATACCAATCCTGGATTCCAGACTTGAAAGGTACTTTGGCATCCGGTATGGCATGTATCATGTGCTTTGCGGGTGCACCATTAGCCCCTAGAAGTACTCCGACCTACAGCACTCGGCTAGTATAATTTGGGCTGAAGATAGGATCCTTTT
>NW_005871274.1:1959606-1984107 GCF_000147115.1 Myotis lucifugus | reverse complement strand
GGTCCCAGAGCCAGGTTATGCCCAGCTGCGGAGGGACTCCTGATGGACCTTCTCTGCTCTGGGCCCCTAGTGGGCTAGCTGAGATTCCCCCCCTTCCTGCTCCCCCGCCCCCCCCCCCCCCAAGGATGACGGCTGCTGTCCCTTCCCACTTTCTTCCCAAGGGCCTGGCCTGTATCCTGACCTGGAGGGTCTCCCCGCCTCCTCCTGCTCCCTCTCCTTTATCTTTGCCAGTGAATCAGATGCCCTCAAAGGTCCTCCCAACAGAAGTCTCCCAACAACGTACCAGTAGCCAGAACCCAAGGCTCTCTTTAGCTGCAAGGGATGCTGGGAAGTGTAGTTCTGCAGGTGCACCATTGCCACCGTTGGCCAACTCAGAGTCCTATTAATGGAGCAGACAAGAATGGGTGTTGGGTCTTTCTGCACAAGGAGGCCATGGAGGAGGCTGCCACGGTTGTCCAGTGAGAGGGGATGGTCGCTTGGACTGGGAGGGTGGCACTGGGGATGGAGAGGCACGAGTCAGGGTCCCTCCTCGCATTCGGCTCTGAGGCAGCCTGGAAGACTCTCCCACTCGCCGCCCCTGACGCTGAAGGGAGAGGAAACCGTCAGAAGCCCCTGCCCTCCTGCGTGGTCCCGATGGAGCACGCTACTCGGCCAGAGGGGGCCTTCTCAGCAAGGCTGGGAAAGATGTCGCTTCCACCGGCCGCGGAGAGGGCCACACGCAAAGCCACGTCTGAATCCTCGGGTGGGGGCGGCGTCCTGCGGCCCGGGTTGGAGAAACTGAGGAAAAGCTGAACTAAATGACCCCATGACCCACCACATCATCTGCCTTCTCGGAGGCACCTTAAGGCCGGCTCTTCCCATGTGGTCTCCCTCGGTGCCTCCCCAAATCTGGGTTATTATTATCCGATAGGAGTCGCTCAGAGAGGTGAGGGCGGTGCTACTCTGTAGACGCGATGGGGGTGAAGATCACATGAGCTGAGGGTGCTCAATGGGCCGAGCGCTGTCCTAGCATTTTAACGTCCCGCCTTCATCACGTTCCCATTCGCTTCCCCACGAGGGAGGTGCTGCTATGCTTTCCATTTTACAGATGAGGAGACTGAGGCTCCAAGAGGGGAAGCGACGTGCCCAAGGTCACACAGCAGGGCCCTCGGGGCTTGGCGGCACCCGGCACCTGACTGTCTGTGCTTGCAATGGCAATGTGGTGGTGACTTTCTTGCAAACAGAACCAAAATGCTTGCTCCTTCGAACATTTAAGTTCCTCCCTCACTCCAAGTGCTTTAGGGCAGGATCTTATTTATTCCTGGGCAAACTGCTGGCTTCCAGAACTATGCTCATGCCCTTTTGACAGACGAGGAAAGGGATGCCCAGAGAGGTTGAGTGACTTGCCCCAGGTCACACAGCTGGAAAGTAAGAGATTCTGGTTGGAACCCAGGACTCTGTGACTTTGGAGCCAGGGGCTCTGGCTCTTGCTTCTGCCTCCAAGGGCAGCACGCCGGGGTGGGGCGCGGGGGAGGAAGGGCGGACCCAGAGGGCATAAGAGAGGCAAGGCCAGCCCGCCTCCTTCCCAGGCTCTGTCTGCCCCTGGGACTCCACCTCACTCACACGTACACAGCTGCCAGCGATCAAAGCCCTCGCCAAGATGTATTTGCTGCGAGCCCTAAACAAACGGGTGTTAGCACGCAGCTAAGAGAAACACTGGGCGGACACGGGCATGAGAGCCCCGCGGCCTTTAAAGTCCTGGTGATTGATCAGCCCCCCGTTGGTCTCCTGCTCTGAGGGGCGGGACGGAGGGGTGAGGAGACTCCAGGCCGGGAGCCGAGCCTGGGCTCCCTCGCTGGCACCCACGCCGCTCACGCCCTCTCTCCTTCCCCGGGAAGGACTTCTTTCAGCCAACAAGCCCAGGAAACCAACCACGCAGAGTCATAATAAACACCTCCCCTGGCTGATGGGGATCAGGCTGAGCCCTTTGTCCCCCTGATGCCAAACCACAGGCAGATACGTCTATTGATCCATTTTACCAACGAGCCCAGGACAGCTGGTAACCAGGGAAGCTGGAGGCCCTTTGACATGCAGCAAATATTGACCGAGACAGTGGGACGTGGTTCCTACCTCCAGAGGGACACGGCTCCCACCTTCAAGCGGGTAGAGCTGGAGAGAGACCGTGTGGGCCAGCTGGCGAGAGGGCTGAGCAGAGGTGGTGCTCCGCCGTGCTCGGCAGTGCGGGTAGACCAGTTGCCTCCAAGACACACTCCCTCTGCTTGGGTCCAAGTCTTTGGAGGGGCTGCTACCCAGCTTGCTGCTCACTAGAGATGTTAAATGCTCACTCCTGCGGTTTCTCGGGGAGCCTGGGGGCCCCGGAGCAAGCGCTCACCTGCCCGGGTGGGTCAGGAGGGAGAAACCCAGAGGAAGTGAGAAGGAGGCCCCAGAGTTGCGCTGGAAGGAGGAGAGGATTCGGGGAAGGGCACCCTGAGTGCAGGGCAGAGGGTGGGGGCCTCGGCATGTGAGGGCCAAGATGCTTGGGGAGCCGGGTCATAAAGGAAACGGGGACCGCGAGGATGAACTGAAGGCCTAAGTGTGGGTCCGAGCACGCTGGGCCTTGACCTTGCTCGGGAGTTTGCGTTGCCACATCTCGATTGGGGGATGGGGCAGGGATGTGGTCGACCTGACCTCCAACCCCGTGGCCGTGGGAGTCAGCTGCTGGCACCAGGACGGGCAGTGACTTCCTGCGCCTGCTCTTGTGTCTGAGGAGCCTGCTCTTGTGCCTGAGGAAATAGCGTTTGGGGAGGAGGACGGGTTCTGCAAGGCCAGGAGGAGCAGGCGGGGCACCGTTAGCTGTGCGTCAGGGCACCTCCTATTCCCAAGGGTGACGTGTAACCTTGGGGCCTCGATTTGGGGAACGGGAGAATGAAGGGGGTGGGCCTTCCCAAACGTGTTCAATGCCCAAACATCTGTTGTGGGGAATAGAGGAGATGATTTTCTTACAGGGCTCTGCACGGACCCTGGCATACAGTAAGTGCTCAATAAGGAGCCACGATCCTCACCAACACTGAGTCTCAGCTATGTGTCAGGGAAGCAGCATCCATCTCCCCGGCAGGGGTGCAGCGAGGATGCACCTTGTTTAAAGCTCGTCACATCGCCAGGACAGGGTTCGATTCGCTTAAAGGAAACTAGCATTTTATTTCTTTACGTACCTGGGAGACTTGGTATCTTGGCTCTGAGGCATTTGCCCATTTCCCTGGTGTCAATGCCCCCGCCGTGGCTTATTTCTATAAACACAAGGTAGCACCCACCAGCCAGAAGCAACCTCTAGAGCAGCGGTTCTCAACCTTCCTGATGCCGCGACCCTTTAATACAGTTCCTCATGTTGTGGTGACCCCCAACCATAAAATTATTTTCGTTGCTACTTCATAACTGTAACTTTGCTACTGTTATGAATCGTAATGTAAATATCTGATATGCAGGATGTATTTTCATTGTTACAAATTGAACATAATTAAAGCATAGTGATTAATCACAAAAACAATATGTAATTATATATGTGTTTTCTGATGGTCTTAGGCGACCCCTGTGAAAAGGTCGTTCGACCCCCAAAGGGGTCGCGACCCACAGGTTGAGAACCGCTGCTCTAGAGCATAGATAAAAGCGCAGTAAAACCATGAGAGAGGGGGGAGTTTTGAGCATTTCCTTGATTTTTAGTATAATCTATTTAATTGTAAGTTTACACAATTTAATTGTTAATAATGGCCTTGTTTAACAACTGATGCACAAAATTTCTGAAAATTGAACAGTCCGCTCCCAGGAGCTGGCCAGAGCCGCGCCTGCGCACCCCTGCCTTCAGGTTCCTCAGCTGGTAAAGTCAGGACAGTGTTTGCTCCGTCGGTGTTGAGAGGGTTAGAGAATATGTATTCAAAGGCTTGGCCGGGCCACACACTCAGAAAAGGGAGCCGCCATCATCCCAGGTCCGGTTAGAGCTTGTAACCGTGGGGTTTGAGGGTGGGAACCGGAGCCATTCTCCCACACCAGGCATTTCTATTTCTCCCACGGGAAATGGAAACTGAGGCAAGGGGCAGGGGTGTGATTAGCCACCTGCCAATCAAGTTGCAGGTGCTGGGGCTCTTGTGTACATCAACGCTTTTAATATATATGTATTTTTTATTGATTTCAGAGAGGAAGGGAGAGGGAGAGAAAGATAGAAACATCAATGATGAGAGATAATCATTGATCGGCTGCCTCCTGCACGCCCCCCACTGGGGATTGAGCCCGAAACCCAGGCACATGCCCTGAACGGGAATTGAACTGTGACCTCCTGGTTCATAGGTCAGTGCTCAACCATTGAGCCATGCCCGCCGGGCCATCAACACTTTTTTTTTAGCGTTATATCTTGACGGTGTATCTATCTCTATCTCTATCATCTATCCCTTACGTAGTTATGTCGTGTCTTTTAGAAAATTGATATCCGCCATTTAATATTTTGCTTACATTTGAAGAATCTCTTTATTATAAAAATAGCGTATATTAATAGTGCGAAATGGAGACAAGCTGTTTCTGAGTCCAACAAGCACTTAACAAACCTTAGGCACCATTATTGGAGAACAATGCCCATGCATTTTGTTGAATCAATGAATGAGGATAAAAGTCAAAGACCACCGTAGGTTTCTGGTGTAGCCCTTCCCGCCCACCCCACCCCCCTTCCTGTAACTGCTGGAAACACAAGATTCCCACCATTATGTATACACTCTGCTTCATCTCCGAGGTTTTAATTAATTGGAAATATAAAATTCAGCTCTTGACGACCTGCAAGAAAAACCAGCATCCATGGCGCAGGGATGTCATGGGAAAGAATGATGTCATTATTAATGACATAATGAGCTTAATCTCTGAGATTTGGCTGCGGATCTGGTGGGAGGGCCCCTGTAGCTGCGTGTTGAAGTGAAGCCCGTGGCGAATGTGTTCCAAGCATCAGGTTCTCTGTCCAGCGCTGGCAGAACCTGGTCCTTCCTCAACCTGCGGCCCCTGCGCCCCGCCTCGCCCCGCCCCGCTGGCCGCCGCTCCATCCGTCACGTGCCTGCCCCGCCCAGCGCCCGCCTCCCTCCCGCCCGCGTCCATAATCTCGTGCTCTGGGGAGGGTCCGGGCAACAGCTGCCTTTGATCAGCCCAACATCTGGGAGACTCGGCACTTCAAGCACGCTGACTGGTGATCAAAGGTGGGAACGCTGTGACAGCTGAGACTTGGCCTGGGCCCAGCCCGGCTAATGCTCGGGAGGGGGAGGGGGAGGGGGAGGCGGGGCGGGGGAGGGGGGAAGCCGGGAGCACCCCCCCCCCCCCATCCGCGGGGCCTGGCGCTAAGGGCAGGCAGGAGCAGGAGCCTAGCTTCTGTGGCTGTGACTCTCTGGTGCCTCAGTTTCCTCCTCTGTACAATGGGAGTTCGAAGGGAGGATGGGATGAGCGAGGACGGGGGTGCCTGGTCCCCGGAGCGCCTACAGGCCAGCCGGTGTCACTGTGCCCTTGGGGACATTCTTTGCTTTAAAAAACCAGAGGATATTTTTTCCACTGATTTTTAGAGTGGGAGGGAGAGAGGGATGGGGAGAGAGTGAGAAACAGCGATGTGAGACACATTGGTTGCCTCCCGCTGGTGCCCCAACTGGGGTCAGGGATCCAACCTGCAACCCAGGTACATGCCCTTGACTGGGAATTGAACCCATGACCCTTCGGTGTGTGGGTCGACATTCTAACCACTGAGCATACCGGCCAGGGCAGTTAGGGCCATTCTAAGAATAGTAGTACCTCCTCAGTTGTAATGAACTGTTTGGGGCCTCAGTTTCCCCATCAGTAAAATGGGGAGCCAGGACGAGACGCTGCAATTGAGCAAGGGGGATTTCTTTCCATGTCACCCGTGGGGAAACTGAGGTCTGGAGATGGGGAGTCATGCACCCAGGAACCAGCCCACCTGGGAGGTACCCCAAATCCTAAATGGGAGGGCTGGGCTACTGCTTACAGGGTTGTTCACTGAGGCCGAGAATTCTCCCACCTCCTCCGCAGGCTGGGTTCGATGACGCCACCACCGGCAGCAACGGGCAATGTGAGTACTTTCTGGCTTCAAATGTCATCTATATCATAAAAGGCCTGTGGTCGTGACGCCATTATGAGCAGTGGCTCTCATGACGGCAGGATGAGGTTCGAGCTACTGGTGGCCAGGAGCTAGGAGCTGCGGAGAGCTATGAGCAGCGGAGGGCGGGCAGCCAACTGAGGCAAGTGGAAGCAAGCTACTCGCGCATGATTTCGTGTGTGCTGGGCCTCTAGTTAAAGTATAACACACAGCGCAGCTGGTGTGGCTCAGTGGCTGAGCATTGACTCAGGAGCCAAGAGATCACTGGTTCGATTCCCAGTCAGGGCACATGCCGGGGTTGCAGGCTTGATCCCCAGTCGGGGGTGTGCAGAGGCAGCCTATGGATGATGGTCCTCTCTCATCGATGTTTCTCTCTATCCTTCTCCCTTCTTCTCTCTGTAAAAATCAGTAAGAACATGTTTTTTAAATAAAGCGTAACACATGCAGGAGAGGGTGCGGGTCAGCGCCCTGAGCTGTCACAGCCAGGACACCAGCAGCAGGTTCTCAGCCCCAGGAAATGTCAATGGGCTCCCTTCCGGTCACTCCCCCTTCTGGCCACGCCCCTGGCCACGCCCCCTCCGTGGAAACTACTGGCATGTTTTTCTCCGTTGCCACTCATTGGGAACTAGGCAGGGCAGGAAGCTGCCTGCAGCACTGACCTCACATGAACCTTCACCCACAATCTGAGGCCAGCTCTGCGATGACCCCATTTTACAGATGAGAAAACCGAGGTGCAGAGCCTCTGAGTAACTGGCAAAGTGTCAAAGCTTCGAGCTGTGGCCGCAGGACTGTGCACTCCTGCTGCTCCGGAGCAGGGAGCGCTTTTCTAATTTGGGGGAGATGGGGTGTTAGGGAAGCAAGTTTACAAACAACAGTGTGTGATATCCGGGGCTTCTGGGGAACAGGGCTGTCCTAGTGGCTTGTCCCTGGGCCCGGATGCCCCAGTCCCTGCGCCTCCTGCTCTCACCTCCCACTTCTCTCTCCCTTCTAAGAGCTTCATCAGGGCCACAGGGGACGTGCTGATGGCACCAGGGAGAAGGCCACCCCTGTTCCCCTGTCACCATCGCCTGCAGAGCATCGTAGCCCAGGTATGAACCAGAGCTTGAGGCAAGGGCTCCTGTCAGGCAGGTGAGCCCAGGGAGCAGGAGTGAGGGGCAGGGAATTGAGTTTCCCGAATATTCTTCTCTTGAAATCCTGACCTTTTTGGAAATAGGGTCGTTGCAGAGGTCATACTGGCTCAGGGTGGCCCCTAGCCCAATAGGACCGGCATCCTTATAAAAAGGGGTTACATGGGGGGAGGGGGGGACACCAACACCCCGGGAAGGTGCAGGCAGAGGTCAGGGTGAAACACCCTCCAGCCAGGAACTCCAAAGATTGCCCACAAGCCACCGGGAGCCAGGGACAGGAGAGGCGCCAACCTCCTCGCTCAGCCTCAGAGGGAACCACCTGCCCACACCTTGATCTTGGACTCCAGCCTCTGGAACCAGGAGAGTAAATTTCTAAGTCCCGTGTGTTGCGGCATTGTGTTACGGCAGCCTGAGCAAACCAATAAACACAGTGAAATATTCAATGCTGCAGCCAGGGGAACGTCTACCTTCTACCTTCCCATGTGTTTTGGGTCTCGGGCCACCTGGGTACCCACAGATCTCACTTTGAAAACACAGATCCACATAGAATTTTGCAAACAACTTCTGGAAGTTCTCAGCCATCCCCAACCTCGTCCGTCCATCCGTCTGTCCGTCTGTGGCATGAGAGACCTGGAGATGGCTAGCGGCTCAAAGAGGCAGAGGATTGCACGCGGGAGCGAAGAAGCCCCTGGGAGCTGATGGAGCCAAGTGGACTTTACGGATGTTCATTTTATGAGCAACCTCTGTAGAGACATAAATCAGGAGGAGCGAAGCCTGTCTCCTTCTATGACGGGAGGGGCACGCGTGGCAAAAGCTCCGGGCAAAGGTTTGGTACCACAACGCCCACTGACGTCACCCCCCTCTCCCACTCCCCGGAGCTGCTCACCGATGCTGCTCCCCTTTGCTGGCCCCTGGGAGAGAGGGACACGCCCACAGGACCTGTCACTTTGCAGACCAGCAAAGTCACCTGGGATGGCCCAGGTTTCCTGCAGATGCGCATGGTCAGTCCTCCATCCCGACCCCGCAGATGTGTCTGTGCAAACATCCTCTCGCTTCCGTGAGCGCCGGCCTGGAGGTCGCACCTGCACTGTCCTTGGCGGTCCGCTCCCAGGCCGCCAGCTGCCCGGCCTGCAGCCCAGGTGGTGTGGGCGATGGAAGACGCCTGGATATCGCACTGGAGGGACAGGACAGGGGTACAGAGCCCAGCTGCTCTGCCTGGAAGAAGGTGGACCATCGCCGAGCTGTAATTTACACTCCTGAGTCCCCACAGGATCGGGCTAAGCTGGGGCTCTTCCTGCTCCCCCTCCGCCTCGCTTCATCGCCTCGGGCTCCCCCAGGGCGCTTCCTTCATAAATCCCGTGCACACACCTCTTCCGTGTCAGTCCCTGCTTCTGCGAACCTGACAGACGCGGGGCCACGTAGTGTGTTCTGAGCACCTGAGTATCTCCTCAAATCCCCTGGGCTGGCTGCTGTGGGTCTGGTCCAGATTGCGCTGGAGGGACACGAGGAGAAAGACTAACGGGGAAAACCTTCCATTAGCAAGGTGAGCGCCCTGACATTGGGCCAGAGCGTCTCCATCTTACACTCCTGACATTCGGGGCTGCTAATTCTCCGTGGCTGGGAGCTGTCCCGGGCATCGCGGGATGTTGAGAAGAATCCTCGGCCCCTACTCCCTAGATGCTGGTGGCTTCCCTCCAGTGTGGCCACCAAAATCTCTCCCTGTTTGAGATCCGCCGCATTCAACGAAGGCCTAAGGGACAAGACCGAGCCGAGTGAAGGCAGCATTCTGGGAGAGGAAGCACACGTGCAAAGGCCCTGGGGCGGGAAGAACTTGGATCGTTGGAGGAAGACAAGGAAGGACAGGAGGCTGCATGCAGGGAGGGAGGAACCATAAGAAGCAGCTGGAAAGTGGGCAGGGTCCGCGCCACACGGGGCCTCGGAGGCGGGAGTGGGGACGTCAGATTTCACTCAGAGCCTTGGGGGTCAGGCAGTGTTTGCAGCCCCCACTTGGATGGATATTCACTCAGTGTTTACTCTGAGCCAGACACGTGCTGCTGAAAGTCAGAGCAGGGCTTTCGGAGGGAGAACTACGGGGCTGGGGGGGCGGTGTCTCCTCTGGAACCTGACGTGATTCCTAGGCCGGCTCGGCACACGTCTTCCCCGCCGCTCACTCGGGGACACCGTTTCGATGTCTTCAAATCGGCCACAGGAATCAGCACCTGCTGTGAGTCAGGACTCTCGGGCTGCGTGCCCCAGGGGGTCGGGCATCTGTGAGGAGACAGTTTTGCTTCTTCCTTTCTAGTCTGCCTGCCTCTTGTTTCCTTTTCTCGCCGAAGTCCGGCGCTGTAACCTGCAGGACAATGTGGCGTGGCCGTGGCGAGAGTCGCCGTCCTGTCTGGGCCCTGCTCTCTGGGGGAGGCGAGCCGTCTTCCATCCTCACACCTTGTGCTCTCCGGGAAGGGGGGGAGGATCCGGGGGGAGGGGGGTCCTTGTGACCGGGCTGAGCCAGGCCCCCTCTCATCCTAATTCACTGAGCGTCTCTTTCTTTCTGTTCACAAAAGGCTGTTCAATCCCCAGGGGACTTGCAGACCAGTACCTGGAGCTGACTTACTTCGAAAAGCCCTCCCCGGCTGTTTCGAGGAGTGACCTGCAGGGGGCAGCATGGAGGCAGGGAGGCCAGGAGAAGCCAGTGTGGCCATCCTGGTGCTGGTGGCTGCTACGCTGGGGGTGGCCACAGCCAAGCAGTCACAGCGTCAAGAGATACTGTGGCGGGAGGTGAGGGTGAAGGGTCACCTGTGTCACAGACGCTACTAAATTCCATTCAGGAGAGAGTGGCATGCACCTACCGAGTGTCTTATGGCGGAGAAGGGGTAACCGGCCCGTTCCAGGACCCGGGGACTTGGGGATGACTGAAGTGACGTCGGGAAAAACTCTTCCTGGAAAGCTGAGGGCCGAACCCCAAGTTGCCGTCAGTTTCTTAAAGTGCGAGGCAGAGGGGGGTGTCTCTCTTCACCAGCTCGCCATGCGCGGGCAGTCCCCCACCCCCATGCCTTTCCTTTGGCTATAAGATCATTTTATTTCAGAACAGAAGTAAAATAAGGTTTTTGAAAACCACCATCGGACGCTTCTAGAACGACTCGGACCTCTGATGAGAGAGGGGGCATGTGGCCTCCCCTGGGCGTGCGCGGCCCCAGAGCCCGGTGTCAGGCCAGCTGGCGGGGCTGCCGGAGGCCAGGCTCAGGGGAATGCCAGGACCACCCCGGGCAGGGCGGCCGGCAGGGCCCACAAAGTGGTCCGTTCTCTCCGAGACGGCCGGCCCCGGGCTCGGCGGAAAGTTGGGAGCTGTGTATCTTGGCCCAGCCGGGCAGGGGGCCCGGGAGCTAGTCCTTCCAGGGCGAGGGCACTCGCACGGCCTGGGAGAAGGAGCCGATTGAGGGAGCTGCTGCATTCGCTGGTAGATCAGAAACTGGGAGCCTTCAGGGTCCAAGCAGGTCAGTTTCTTCTTAAAGAGAGACCGTGACCCAAAGTAGCCTGTCCAGGACGGCAAGGCTGCGGATCCCGTGAGCTCAGCCCCGTGACCTCAGGAACTGCAGGTGCCCTGCCCGGGAGGGGCCAGGAGAGGAAGGCTGCCTCTGTCGTGGAGGAAATAGCAATCAGGTGCTGCTGCTGTCGCCTCCCGGACCACACTTTGGGAACCACGACCTCGGCCCAGGTAGCTCCAAACACCAGGTGTCCCCAGGAGGTGACACAGTATCGCCTCTACGTCCTCATCAGGCAACAGGGCGATGGTGCCCCCTCCTTCCGAGGGCAGGAGAGTTTGATGCGAGTCACCAGGCCCTGAGCACAGCGCCTTGTATGTAGTAAGTGCTCAATAAGCGAGCTCCACCAGTGAGAGCTGGCCTGTAAGTAACATCGAGTGTAACTCAGGGGGCCTCACAGCTCCCCCACGCCCCACTGAGAAGCCAAGAGACCATCAGTGTCTGAGAGCCAGTGGGTGGGAGGAATAAAGGGTACACCTGTAACTCATGGGGTGTCTAGGCTGCTGCATGGGAGCCCCCTGGGACCTTCTTAGCATCTGGATTTGGGTTCGAGGGCTGGGCTGGGGCTCCGGCTCTGCCCGGAGGTCCACCCACCACCTTTGCTTATGCAGGGCTCAGACAGCATCTGAAAGCTGGGCTCTGCCACCAGGTGGCCCCACCTAGCCTGGGATGCTCCCTTTTTACCTGCCAGGGCGGTCTAGGCCCAGAGGCAGAGCAGAGGCGGCAGAGCGGGAGGAAAGTGGGCTTTGAGTCCAGACAGGCCTGGGTTCTAACCTCTCCTCTGCCGTTTAGCAGCTGTGTGACTTGGATGAATCCCTGCTCGTCTCTGAGCCTCAGTTTCTTCCCAGGAAAGATGAGGAGAGGGAAGTGCATAAGGTCCCCCCAAAGCGAGTGGCAGAGCCAGGGTCAGGGCCAGACCTCTAACCGCTTTGCCACGGCTCCATGTCCCATGAAATGCCAGTTGCTTGACTGGTTTCAATGCTCTGCAGAAAGAGGCGGCAGGCTGGCACGGCCAGAAGCCCACCCCGATCTGGGAAGGCTGATCTTTCTGGACAGAGGAAGATGCCAGAGCTGGGGGGACTCGCTGGCTAGAGGCATGGGCAGGCCGAGCCTGAGGATGTGGCTGATGGAGCTGAGGCAGCTGGATTTCTGTAAATACCTGCAGGGCACCTACCAAGTGTCAGGCAGAGGGCGTGGCACCATTCCTGGGGACATTCTAAAGGCATGCTTCTCTAGAAGTGTTCCTTTAGGTGCTCTCAAATGTCCCACCCCTTCTCCAGATTTCACCCAACCTCATCCTTCACCCCCACCCCACCTGTGAGGACAGGCTTAGGGGAAGGACTGGTCCTTGTTGGCCACATAGAGTTCAATTCTTAAAAAAATATATTGATTTGACAGATAGATAGCTAGATAGATCAGTTTGCTGTTCCACCCCCTTATGCATTCATTTGGTTGCTTCTTGCATGTTCCCTGACCAGGGATTGACCTGCAACGTTGGTGCACTGGGACGACGCTCCAACCAAGCTACCCAGCCAGGGCCCAGACAGTTCAGTTTTTGCCAGTCCCGTCCAACTCATGGTAGGAAGGGTTCAAGATGCAATTTGTTGCCCCATTTGACAGACAGCAACACTGAGGCATGCTGTGTCCATGAGTGAAATCCTTGTCATGTGGGCAGCCAGTGACCCGGATGAGAGGATTGACTGAAACTCCTGGCAGGGGGTCCTCAGACCATGCCCAGCAGGGGCTGCAGGGTCCCCCACGTTGGAGAATTTTAGTGCAACTCATGAATGGAGTTTGGAGAACCGGAAGTGCACGTGCCAGTGACTTGCCCTTCTGTCAAATGGGTAGAATCAGGCATCCCGCCTTCCCCGGGGGGTTGTGGGACAGGGAAGGGGTGGAAATGAGCGGTGGATATGACCCTCCCACCCCCACTAGAAGAGCTCTTTGGGTGCACCCCAACTTTGAGAACATCCCAAAACATGAGCAGTGTGTCTGGTAATGGGACACGATTGGGTCATTTGAAGGTCGTGTAGAGGTGGGTAGACTGAGGCCTCAAAGGGCAAGGACTTTCTTCTCTCCAGGGATGATAAAAAGAAGTTTTAATCTTCTTAATAGGACAGTGTTTTTATCCAGAGGAAAAATAAGGCGGTTAGGTGTATCAAATTTGGAGACTACCAGTAGGAAGAAAGGATATTTAAAAAGCGCCTATAATCAATCTTACCATCCGGGTATCAGCAGGCACCGCTGATTTACTGCATGGCCGAGAGGATGTAAGACGCAGATTATTTTTTTAGAAGACGGAGTGGTCGGACATGATTGCTTCCAGCCCGCTTTTCCACGAAGCTTTTGAACATTTTCTTTCCAAATTACTCACTGTCCTGTGACACCGGCTTAAGCGGCCTCTTGCAGGGCGTTATATAAATGGATTGACTGAAGCAATCTCTTGTTGTTGCACATTTGGGTTGGTTTTCATTTTTCACCCTCTTACCACAGCTGAGACGAAATAATTCAGTTGCTTTCAGGGGAGTCTCCCTTTCTCTTGCCACAAGGGGGGAAAACATCTCCTGCCAGCCTCCCCACCCCTCCCCTTGCCAGCCCACCATCCCCCTTCTGTGGGAACCGTTTTCAGACAAGGCGCAATTTTGCCACAAGGGGTCCCCCGCGCTCTTCAAGCAGAAGCAGCCCTTAAGGCACTTGGAGCCAGAAAAGCCTCTGGTTTGCATCCCAGCTCTGCTACTTGCTCCCTCCGAGGCTTTGGATGAGTGGTTAGAGCTCTCCGCACCTCAGTGTTCCCATCTGAGAAATGGGGAGAGCAGCCCTTTTACGCACATCGTCTACTCCTCATAGCAACCTTGTGAGGAAAGGATTTAGCACAGTGCCTGGTGGGTGCTTGGTAAGTGACAGCTTTTCATGTTGTCAGTTCTGCAGCCCCTTGCCTGAAAATTGGGAACTAAAATAGTCCCCAGCTCATGGGGATCGTGGGGAGACGGAAACGAGAGAGCATGCATAATGTACCCAGCCAGAGGTCCAGTGGGTTGAACTGTAATGTTTTAACCATGAACAGACAATTTTGTTGTTTTTAGCATTCTAAGGTCCTGGTCTGCTAGTGTCCCCATTTTACAGGAAGCTCTAGTAGATGAACAAGGCCAACCTTTGACGAAGGTCGGGTAAGACAGTGAGCTGCCTTGAGGCCTGGGAGCGGACTCCCCTCATCAGTACACTCCCAAGGTCACTGGCTGACCAGGTTCGGACAGGGCCACTGTATGGCAACCCCAAGAGCAGCTGTGCACAGACCACCCAGAATGCAGTGCACATGGTGCCCCCTTCTGCTCTGCAGCAAGATGAGCCAGCGCTTCACCCATCCCCACACCCATCCCCACACCCATCCTTGCAAAGACCAGGCCCCAGCCTGGCCCAGGGTCTTCTCTCCTTGGAGATTCATCCCAGTGGCTCCTAATTGGCAGGGGCACGTCCCATCTGACACCAGCTCTCTGAGGGGTAGCAACAGGGGACACCAGCCTCCCCCTGCCAATCATCTTGAGAGACGTCATTATTATCCACAGAAACGGGACTGGAAACCAGGCCCAGTCTGGGTTCAACACCAGAGCCCTTATCTACCATCCGCAAGACAAATTACATGGGTCAGTGCTTCGTAAACACTGGCTCTGTTCTAGTCCATCTATCATCTATCTATCTATCTATCTATCTATCTATCTATCTATCCATCCATCCATCCATCCATCATCTATCTACTCATCTATCTATCATCTATCTATCCATCCATCTATCATCTATCTATCTACCTACCTATCCATCCATCATCTATCTATACCTATCTATCTATCCATATATCTATCCATCTATCATCTATCCATATATCTATCCATCTATCATCTATCCATATATCTATCCATCTATCTATATATATGACTAAATATTTATGCACATAGATAAGAGTATATATAGAAAAGAGAATATGTAGATAGGAGGATATAGATAAAAGAACATATAGCTAAGAGATATATGTATACATATATATATATATATATATATATGTGTAATTTTATTTACACATGCATATATAATCATTTAATCCTCTCAATAACCCTACAGGGAAGGAAGGTACTATTATCATTCCCATTTCACAGATGAGCAAACTAAGGCCCAGAGATCTCAGGTGCCTTGCTTCAGAGTCCATGCTCTTAACTGTGAGCCCTGCTGTGAGGCTGAGACTCGGGAAAACGTTAAAGGGCCCAGCACCGAGCCTGGCACGTTGCAGGCGCTCAGGACCTCATGGCTGTTATCACAGGAGGCTCTGAAGAGACCCTGGAGAGGCAGCCAAGGGGGTTCCTCCACGTCGATGCTTTTTAACTGACCTGCGGGGCGGGGGCGCGGAGCTGGGTTATCTCACGGTGGCCTTTCAACCTCTCGGAGAGCTGGGGTCAGGGCCGGGGCAGCAGGCCTGCTGAGAGCTGGTGGGCTGGGCAGCATGGACCCTGTCAACCTGAGACAGCCCAGGAGGGCTGCTGGGAGGGCGAGGGGCGGCCGGGACAGGCCGGGGTGCTCTGCAACCAGCGGGCCAGCCGGGAGAACAGCCTGGGGCGGAGGGGCAAAGGCGAGGCCGATGTTGCCCCTCCCACTGTCCTCCTGCCAGCAGCTCGCAGAGGTGTTGGTTTTAATTCTCACCTTTGTAACTCTGAGCAGTAGTTATGAAAACAAGGAAAACGAAGGCACTCAGAGGGGTGTACCACCCTCACCATCAGCTAACCAACAGCAATCACTGCGTGTGTGACTTCCCATCCCCTCTCCTTAGTCCAGATAAGAAATGTGCACGTGCGATTGCTCCCCCTTTGCAGACACTGGATCACACCATATCATCATTCTGCGGGTGCATTGGTCACTAGTATGTCCTGGACGTAGTTTCAAGTTAAAATCCATGGGGGGACCTCCTTCTTTTTGAGAGCTGCATACTATTCCACACCGGATGCAGCGTCATTACTCAGCCACCTCCCTGCTGATGGACACGTGGCCCATGCCAGTGTTTTGTTTTTTAAATCCTCACCCAAGGATATGTTGTTTTTTTAAAATTGATCGAGAGAGAGAGAGAGAGAGAGAGAGAGAGAGAGAGAGAGAGAGAGAGAGAGAGAGATATTGCTGTGACCGATCGGCTCCCTCCAGGATGCTTCCCGACCAGGAACCAAACCTGTAGCCTTTTGTTGTATGGGACGCTCCAATCAACTGGGCCACCTGGCCAGGGCATGCCGGGTTTTTTGATGTTACAAAATGTGCCACAACCAAAACCCTCGCCCATGTTCTTTGGGGAGCCACTGTCACGTGTGTTTGGCTGGACAGTTCCAGAAGTGGGTCAAAGACGACGGAATTTTGTGATTTCACCGGACTGCTTTCCAAACAGTTTCTAGCGGTTCACCTCCCTCCAGCGTCTGCTGAGGTGCCCGCCACACCGAGGCTCGGGGACTGGGAGGTGAACGCTGCTACCCTCCCTTTCTAGTTCCATGCTTAAAGCATCTGTGTGACACGCCGTTGGAAGGAAAGGTTCTGCCCTGTTTTGAAGGGAAAAGGGAATAAAGATCATGGCGTTCAGATCAAATGACCATCTCATTTCACAAGGAGGCGACTGAGGGTCCGACAGGGAAGCCCGGGCCCCGCCCCAGGACAGTGGTGGCCAGAAGGAGGGAAGCAGCCTGGGGGTTGGTGCTGCTGCGGTCAGCTTGGTGGCCCAGGGCAGGAGGCGGCGCCCAGGATGGGAGGGGTGGGACTCATTCCCGGTGGCTCTCCCCCAGGTCCCTGAGGTGCCAGGCCCCTGCCTGTGTCCCATCCCCAGGTGTGGCGCTTCCGTAGCCTGAATCCACACCCCTCTCCAGGGGCAACTGCACACGGGCCCTGGAGTGGCTCAGCCCTCGCTGGCAGAGACAGGGAATATCGGGGACTTCATGTCCTCCAGGGGGGCCCTGAGACAGTGACTGATGGTGGGCATGGCCTGGAAGGAACCAGCTTGGCACCTGTTAACTAAACTGCATTCAGACTTTATTTATTTTTTAAACGTCTTTATTGATTTTTAGAAAGCAGGCACAGGAGAGGGACAAGGAGAAACATGGATGAGAGGAACATCATCCATCAGCTGCCTCCTGCAAGCCCCACACTGGGGATCGAGCTTGCAACCCGGGCACGTGCTCTGACTGGGAATCGAACCGGCGACCTCTTGGTTCACAGATCGACGCTCAGTCGCTGAGCCACACCGGCTGGGCTAAACTTCATTCAGACTTTAGCTTTCACCACCTTTCATACCATCGTGTTCCTTTCTTCATTTCTAGGTTTCATCCGGGGTCACATATTGCATTTACTCATCACGGCTCTTTCAATCTCTGAATTTTCCCGTCTTTCCTTGTTGGTTTATGACCTTGAGGGTTTGAGGCGTTCCAGTCTGGCGTTTTGTAGGATGTCCTTGGACTGGGTTTGTCTGATGTTCTTCTCACCATGAGACCGGGTGATGGGCGACTGGGAGGAAGAGCACAGAGGCGAAGTGCCGTTCCCACGACGCCGTCGCTGTCCTCACAGGGGGTGGGACCTTGATCGCCTGGTCAAGGTGGTGTTGGCCAGTTTCTTCAGCCACTTTCCTCCTCCCACACTCTTATTTGCTGGGAGGAGGGAGAAGGGGTTCATGTCCACCCCCTGGTCGGGGCTGTATTTACTTACGTTGTTTGGGTTCCTTCTGCAATGGAAGCTTGTCCTCTTCCCTCCTCAATTACTTTTGTAAAAAGAGAACTTCTTACACTCCACTGGCTACCCATCTTTCTCCCAGAGGGTTAACGACCTGCTTGGTAACAAAGATCGCACCCCATGTTGTGACTGCATCCAAATGGTGGTGATTGGAGTTCCCCAACGTGTGCAAGCAAGACCCCCCACATCATCGGGGTTCTTCCTCAGAGTCCTGGGGGTCAGGCAGCAGGCGGGGGATGGGGTGCGTCTTAGATGTGGCTCCTCAAAGGGTGGCCCCTGGGCCAGCAGGATCCGCACCGCCTGGGAGGTGGGCCGACAGGCGGAGTCCCAGTTCCCACCTGGCCCTCCTGGCTGACTCTGCGCTTCATAACACACCCCCGGCGACTGGCGTGCACGTGCTGTCTTAGATCGCAGATTCCCCTGAAACGGGACAGGGCAGCAGCTCCAGGCAGGCGGGCCCATCTCAGTCACGGTAGCACCTGCTGCCGTCTGGCTCTGTGTCTCCCTCAGTTGGAGGAGGACGAGGGAGGACAGGAGAGAGGGTCCTGGAGGCAAGGGGGGAGGAGAGGCGGGTGGGGCAGAGAGATGGCGCCGAGACAAGCCCCATGTGCAGGGCTGGCGGGCTGGGGAAGGTGGGCAAGAGGCAGGCGGTATGGGCCCAACTGAGATGGGCCGGTGCCTGGGGTGCCTGGGGTGATGGATGAGCGCAGGGACCTAGTGACGGATGAGCTGGGGTAAGGGGGCTGCTTGACAGCTGCAAGGAGCAAAGGGCTCGGGGTTCAAGAGTCCACGGTGGGGGGCAGCAAAGCCCGACAGCCACGAGTGAGGCTTCATAAAAGCTTACCTGCCCATTCTCTCTCTTTACAAAAGAGTAAGTGACGCTAAATACATTCACAGTGTTGAGCAACTACCACCCCATTCCTCTCCAGGACTTTGTCATCCTGCAAAACTGAAGCTCCCACGCCATGACCCTCGCGTGCGTGGGAGCACAGGGCCTCTGTCCTCCACAAGCTCCTCCAGCCTCGTGACTGCCTTTTGGGATAGAACATCATCCCCTCCTGGGGATGAGGAAAGTGACGTCAGAGATGGAAGGACCGGCCACATGGAGGAGGGGCCTCTCATGACCAAGGTCGCGGCTCCGAGAGGAACGAGGGATCTCCCAGCCCCGCCCTTGGCACCTGTCCCAGAAGAGAGCTCTCACGTTTGTTGAGTGAATAAACCGTGAAGACACTTCCTATCTCTAACGATCGATAAAACAGGTGATTGCTAACCATTGGGCTGTACATCGGAAACCAAGACAAATTACATTGAAAGTAAACTGTCATTAAAATAAATAAATACATATATACATACAAAAACTCTTCCCCTGGCCCTAGGTCAGTGATGGCGAACCTATGACACATGTGTCAGAGGTGACAGGCGAACTCATTTTTTTGGTTGATTTTTCTTTGTTAAATGGCATTTAAATATATCAAATAAATATCAAAAATACAAGTCTTTGTTTTACTATGGTTGCAAATATCAAAACATTTCTATATGTGACACGGCACCAGAGTTAAGTTAGGGTTTTTCATAATGCTGACACGCCGAGCTCAAAAGGTTTGCCATCACTGCCCTAGGTCCTGCCCCCCTAAAAAAATGAATTTCCTAACACAAGAGGGGGATCCACTATAGGAAGCTTTGAAGATAGAAATCTGGTGAGAACACGCTGACTGGATCCAGAGGCATCCTGGGAATTTTTTGGGGGGCCTCCCCTTCTTGCCGCCCAGCACCCAGGGCTGTCTCTGTGCGCCCACCTCGTCGATGGCAGGATGAGACGGGACGGCCCTGACTGTGTGGCCATGTCACGTCTGCCTTTGAAAGCAGAGCCCGAGAGACACGGGGACGCTCCCTCTTCAGAGACTGTGCCGGGGGAAACCTAACCCTGGGCCTTGATGAATCACCCATCAGATAGTTTGCATCTCAGCAGGGGATGTTTTTAATTTCTACCCGACCCCTGTCCTCCAAAAGAGCTTTACTTATTTTGGTAACTTCCCACCAGACCAGGGGATGACGAGTTTTTTCTGCGAAGGGCCAGACGGCAGTCATTTTACGTTTTGAGGGCCACGCGACCTCTATGGCCACCACTCCACGCTGCCATTGCAGGGAAAGCAGCCAGAGACAAGACGCGAAGGGGGGAGCTTGGCTGAGTTCCAATAAAACTTTATTTATGGAGACGGGGTGGGCCGGCTGGGGCCATGAGCCGCAGTTTGCTGGCTCCTGCACTGGACCGTGGACCAGGCTGTGTCGGCCTTTGGACCTCCAGGGCCTGAGAACCCAGAGGTGTTTCAGTCTCAAAAGCAGTTATCGAGCTGCCCTGGAAACCTGGCATGGACGACTGTGGGGTGCATTCTCAGCACCAGATCCACCCGAACCTTTGGAGAGGCTGACCAGTGGGGACCAGTCAAGGGCTCCCTTGCTCTCCGACTCCCTCGGTGCTCGGCTGGTGGAAGGTGTGGGAGAGAGCTCGGGGCCTTTCCCTGCTGGGCCACTGGTCGGCCCCACCAGGAGCTGCAGCTCCGGGTAGGCAGCCCTCTCCACACAGGTTCCTCCAGGTTCTAGAAACAGCACCTCTCTCTCCACCTGTGAGGGCCGCCATCACAAATGTCTGTTGATTATACCACCAGTCTATGCTGTCTTCATTTCTCAGCCCTAGACGCTGGGAAGTCTCCAGATCCAGGTGCCAGCAGATTTGGTGTCCGGTGACAACCTGATTTCTGACCATAGATGGCCATCTTCTTGTTGGGTCCTCACATGGTGGAAGGGACAATGGAGCTCTCTGGGGTCTCTTTTATGAGGGCACTAATCCCATTCACCAGGGCCCCACCCTCATGACCTCATCACCTCCCAGAGGCCCGACCTCTAACACATAAATTTGGAGGGACCCAATGAGTCTATAGCACTCCCCTTGCCTCCTCAGGTGTAGGGGGTCAACAGTGTCTGTTCGTGCTAGCCCCAGGGGACTTCACTGCCTCTCTTTTTTGGTCCCCTGCTCCCTTTCCACACCTTGAAGGGAGTTTAATGAAGGGACTTCATCTGTATGTGCCGTCTGTGTTCTGCTGGGATCCCAGACAATTAAACAGACAATCCCAGCCCCATACTGAGCACTTCATCTACATCAGCTACTTCATTCCCACCTACAAGTTATGTAAGCCTGCCAGAGAGGCTCAGGGATGGTCCCCAACAGTCTCACCTCCTGGTGTCATGACCTTATAAAACCACCATCCCCTTGAGCATGAATGGAACCTGTGACTTGCTTCTACCCAATAGCACCTGCCAAAGGGGTGGAATGTCACTTCTGTGGTATGTTACATAAGATTATAACTTCTGTCTTGCTAGCAGACTCTCTCCCTTGCTGGCTTTGGTGAAGCAAGTGGCCACGATGGGGAGGCCCATGTGGCAGAGAACCAAGGGCAGCCTCCTGCCAACAGCCGGCAAGGAAATGAGGCCGTCAGTCCTACAACCCGCAGAAAACTAGATCCTGCCAACATCACAGGAGCCTGGGAGCAGATCCTTCCCCAGTCCAGCCTTCAGGTGAGACCTCAGGCCCAGGCAGCACCTGGAGTGTGGTCTTGTGAGACCTCGAGCTAGAGAACTCAGCCAAGCAATGTACTGATTGCCCACAGAAACTGAGAGAATAAATGAGTGCTATTCTCAGCTGAGTTTGTGGCAATCTGTGAACCAGGAACAGATAAACTACCCAGCATGGTTACTGCCTCTACTTCCAGGTGAGGACAGTGAGGTTCGGGGGAGTGAGCTAAGGGACAGGCTAGGGAGCTGGCAGAGTGAGGCCTGTCGGGCCCAGAGCTCACTGCCCCTCCTCAGTGTGCGCATATTCCCACCAAGTGGACGCCCTCTCGAGTGTCACTGTCCTTGTGAAGACTTGTCTCTGAGCCCCTTCCTGCTCTACCCAGCACCCCCCGGGGAGTAAGCAGGAGGCCAGCGTTTGTAAAACAGTGTCCAGCTGTCAACGCTGGCATTTGTCAAAGGAAGTGACTGCTCTTGGGCCCCAACACTGTTCCCAAAGTGGACACTGCTTTTGAAAAGTGCTAACGTACAAGCCTGTCAGGCCAGGCCTGGGGGGGGGGGAGGGGATGGCTGAAGCCGGGATCTGATGCTTGGGGACAGATAAGGGGAGCAGCTGCCATGGAAGGCTGGGCATCTCTCGCCCTTGCCACCTCTTGCTCACAGCCAGAAGCAGCCCCTTTCTCCAGAGCACGCTGGGCTGGGAGATGGGGGCAGGGGGAGCAGAAACCGCCTGTCTTCAGACCTTCCTATTCTTAGGCTGATGAGCCGGTGAGGAACACAGACACCCGGTCTCCAGTGGAAACCAGTGCCAAGGGAACAGAAATGGAAGACACATCTGCTCAGCACTGGTTGGAAGCTGGAGGGTCCCCTTCTGTTACAGGGCAGGGGAGGAATGGTTTGCGGCCACAGATGGAAAGCAGTGGGTCCAGAATTTAGTGAGGAGGATACCCTTTGGAAAGGGGACCCAGGAACACCGGGCTGCCTAGTTAAGGGGAAGATATTCCCAGATCGCCCTGCCTCATGGTCCTGCCTTATGTCACTATCATCTGTCTGCCCTTATTGAACAGGAATAGGTAATTTCAGATAAAGACTGTACACCGTTGTTTCTAATCAACAAGGGGCAGGGTCTTGCTTGCCTAGACACTGGAACAAGATACCATCTCCATTTGAAAGAATGGCTTCAACCATCTACTAAAATACATAAGCCATTACCAAGTGCCAGGTACCATTCTAGACCCAAGGATACAGTGGAAACAAAAATAAAATCCTAGCATGTGGGCGCATATCTAGATGAGGGGAAGTAAATGACCGCTGACTAACAAACATCCCCAAACTTAGTAGCCTCAAACAACACTGATTTTTTTTTATTATATCACTAGAGGCCCAGTGCACAAAAATTTGTGTACTGGGGGGGGGGGCATCTCTCAGCCCAGCCTGTGCCCTCTCCCAGTCTGGGACCCCTCGGGGAAGACCACCTGCTGGTTTAGGCCTGCTCCCCGGGGGATTGGGCCTAAGCTGGCAATCAGACATCCCTCTGGCAGCCCGGCAGCCATTGGGGGATGTCCACTTGCCAGCGGGGAGCATACCTAAGCTGCAGTAGGACATCTTTAGAGCTTCTGAGTAGGTGGGAGAGGCTCCCACCACCACCGCTGTACTGGAAGCCATCAGCCTGGCTTGTGGCTTAGCTCCCCCTTGTAGAAGCACACTGACCACCAGAGGGCAGATCCTGCATTGAGCGTCTGCCCCCTGGTGTTCAGTGTGTGTTATAGTGACCAGTCATTCCCAGTCCTTCTGCTGTTAGGGTTGGTTTGCATATTACCCTTTTACTATATAGGATAGAAGCCTGGTGCATGGGTGGGGCCAGCTGGTTTGCCCTGAAGGGTGTCCCAAATCAGGGTGGGGGTCCCCAATGGGGTGCCAGGCCAGACTGGATGAGGGGCTGATGGCTGTTTTCAGGCTGGCCCCACCCCTTTAGGGTAAGGGTCCCCATTGGGGTGCCTGGCCAGTCTGGGTGAGTGGTTGAGGGACGTTTTTAGGCTGGCTGACAACTGAAGCTCCCAGCCTCTCCTTTTTTCTTTTTTCTTTTTTTTATTCTGGGACTTACTTACTTTCTATAATTGAAACTTTTGTTGCCTTCACTCGAGTTGAGAGTTGGCTCCTGCTTGCTCCAGCTCTGAGGCCACGGCCTGCTGAAAGCAGGTATCTGGGGTTTGTTTAGCTTCTATAATTGAAACTTTGTTGCTTTCAGAGCGCAGAGCCAGGCCGCAGCAGGCAGGGAACCTTGGCTTCCTCCATCACTGGATCAAGCAATCCTCCTGCTCCCTTCAGCTGTGTGGCTGCCAGCCACAATCTTGGTTCATTAAATTTGCATATCATGCTGATTAGCCAATGGGAGGCATAGCGAAGGTACACTCAATAACTATCTTTGTCTATTATTAGATAGGATTTTGCCCTAAAGCAAAGAATATATACATATCAAAGGTAAGGTTTGGTAAACAGTAAAAGATTATCAGGTTGGGGGAACTGCCCTCAGCTGTCTGGCAACAAGCAATAATATGTAGATCTCTAGCCCTGCTGAGGCCCCAAGTTCCATCAACCTTTTGATGAACTTCTTGTAGTTATGACCTGCTGAAATTAGCCTCCAGCAACCATGCAGGCAGATTTTGCCTGGGGGGGAAGCATTATCCCCACTTTGTTGGAAAATTTCTCACACCTGGAGTCTAAGCCTTGCTGTTTTCCATAGCCTGAGGCTAATTTAGACTTAGAATAACAATAAGAGGGCAGGCAGAGATAGATGTCTGGAGGCTTTGAGTCTTTGCCTAATCTGCTTCAGGACCTCAGGCTAGGAAAAGTAGACATAGGTACACATCTTGGTCCTTTCCAAAGGCAACCACACCAAGAAAAGTTGACCCACAAACTATGGACTGTTGATAGCTCCAAAGAGTACCCAGGGCCAGTCACAAACAGCCGCTGATATTTTTCTGCACCGGTTAATGGGAGTCATAGAAGATCTACATAAAATATAGACACAAACCAAACAGGCAGCCAAATGGAGAGATATAAAGAACAAGGGCCAGCCGAAACCAGTTTGGCTCAGTGTATACAGCGTCGGCCTGCGGACTCAAGGGTCCCACGTTCGATTCCGGTCAAGGGCATGTACCTTGGTTGCAGGCACATCCCCACTGGGGGGCGTGCAGGAGGCAGCTGATCAATGTTTCTCTCTCATTGATGTTTCTGGCTCTCTATCCCTCTCCCTTCTTCTCTGTAAAAAATCAATAAAACATAAAAAATATATATATAGCTGCCCATACAACAGCAAGATGCCTTTCACTTGTATGAAAAGTATGGTCACTGGTGCATGCAGCATCCCAGATTGTGAGAGGGATGTCCGACTGCCAGTTTAGGCCCCATCCCCAGGCCTCTA